>NC_141878.1:227951187-228254218 GCF_056163025.1 Triticum urartu
GTGCTTCGCGGCACGTGACCCTCGGGAGAGCACAGTGCAAGGAGTGCCCACCACCCAGGAGTTCATCACCAAGACCATCCAGGAACTGCAAGAAGCAAGAGCCATGCGCTGCGACAGCCCCCCACAAGGCGCAGCTCCGCATCCTGGCGAGGATGCTGGGATGCGCGTCTGCATCGACGTCCCAGGGCTCAATAGGGCCGCATCTCAGGAGCGTTTCTGGCCTTCGCATGTGGACCGCTGCGAGGGCCTGCCGCATAGCTACATTCGTATGCCCTTTGGCTTGCCGAGCGTGGCGTCGGCCTATCAGCGCAACATGCGACGTGTCCTGGCGGCTCAGGAAGCCAGGTACCACGCCGTTCTGGAGGAGATGGAGACGGTCTTCAGGGAACCTCCCGAGCCCCCAGAGCCTCCCGAGGCTCAAGGTTCTAGCGGCTCATGAGGAGTCATTTCTCCAGCGCACGCCTTCAGCTGCACCAACTCTGCTTCGTCTACAGAACCAGGTGACATCTTCCAAGCTCGTTTAGCTGGGAGTGCCCCATGGGATGCATTATTCCTAGGCGCATGGGTCCATCCCTGCGGCATGTATCCCTTTTGCTTATGTCTTCTGCTTACCTTGTTGGGGGCGCCCCTCGGGTTGCATCATCCCCAAGCCGCTTGGGCCGGACCCGGTGGCATGTATCTTCCTGCATTTATCCAAGCTGGTCTGCTCTCCATGCCTAACCTGCCAACTGCTATCACCTGCTCGATCATCGTCCCCCCGGGGGCTCCGCACAGGAACGGCGCCGGTGCATGGTTCCGTCCCTACCACGCCAAATCTGAGCGGTCGAGCTCTGGCTCGCGGCACACCCCGCGCGCGTCACCTCACCAGGCCCTCAGTGCCTTCTCCTCATCCAGAGCAACCAGAGGCAGGAAGATAGTTAACCGAGTTTCTTCTTGTGCCTGTTCACAGGGACCCCGTGGGAAGGATAGCAGGCGGCACCGCGAGTCTCCTTTTCTCTCGTGCAATTCGCTTACGCGTTAAAAGGGGGCCTCCTGAGCATCACGACTCAGGATCTCTTACTAGCTCTCCAGCCCTCACCCCCTGGCCTTGACCACGGCATCGCACCTGGCATACCAGTGGCGGCTGAGCTCGCTCGAGGGCCGGGACCTAAGGACGTAGAGCACTAAGGAGGCATGAGGGGAGGGAAACTCGTATGGGCCAGCCTAGCTATGCCGCACGAGTAGGCGCTCAGCCCTAGCGCAACGTCAGGTATCGCCACGAGATCAACAAGATAAGTCCCGCACTTGGATCGGCTAAATGTTTGGGCCTAATGGTCACTCACGCCTTGCCGTAAACCCGTTGCGGCCACGTCGACTCCCTTTCTCGCCTTACCATGGCTGCTTGAGCGCGAAGGGGGACCTCCTGAGCATCGCGCCTCAGGGGCTCTTACTGGACCTCGGGCCGCACACCTCCTGGCCTTGACCACGGCATGCGACCTGGCATACCAGCGACGGCTGTAGCCTGCCTGGGGACCGGGACCTGTCGGCGTAGAGCAACAAGCTATCGCGAGAAAAGAAAGGGGGGACCGAGCCTTAACGGGACATGCGTTCACCAAATTCTCATAATAAGGAAGATAAGCACAAAGCACATTACAGACCCTTACATGCCCCCACGGGGTAATTCATGATTCATTGCAGGAAACAAAAGCTGATACAAAGGGGAATCCTATCTACATCCTCTCGTGCTGGACGCCATCATCAACAGTGCGCCACGGGAGGTCGGCGCCAACCCCATCCAGATCAACGACGGCAACGGCCGGACGCCGCAGCTTTGCTCCGAGCGCGGCGAGAGCTCGGGGGCACGTAGTTGTCGTCACTCTTCTCCTGAGTCTCATAGAGCTCAGGAGAGCTGCTGGACTCCCAAGGGTTGCTGCTGCTAGAGTGGTCGCGAGCAAGGCGCGCATCAGCCTCGCGCTGCTCTCCGGAGCAGCACTCCAGGTGGCGGCCCTCGGCATCGAAGACCTTGAAGAAGAGCGTGGAGACGCCGTCGTACTCGAAGTGGATCGCAAGGGCACCCCTCACATGGAAGACCCGCGTGATCTCGCCCCAGCCGCGCGTCATGAAGATCTTGCCGGTGGGGACCGCTTCGATCTCTACTCCGGTCGCCGGAGCGCTGCAGTTGGTGTGCTGTAGCCAGAGCTCGAGAGGCCCCCTCAGTGGCATCACGTCGGAGAAGAACCGCGGGAAGCGGATCCAGGAGCTCGGAGGCATCGGCGCCCACAGCACCAACTCACGCGAGGAGTCCGCAGCGTGAACCCCAGGGGCGACGGTGCGCGTCGCCGAGGCGCGGCGGCCATGGATGCGGCGTGGATGGCGCTCCTCATCACTCCGTTCTCCCGAGTCCTCGGCTCGGGCGTACAAGGGCAGCGGGTACCCTGAAGGAGGCCACTCGCACCAAGGCCTCGACACCACCTGCATCGTCGCCTCATTACGGTGATGAATCGACCTCCTCTTCGGCAGAAGAGGCCCCGAGTCATCGCGGGGAGCCTTTCCTTTCTCTTCAGTAGAAAACTTTCTGATGGGCGCCATTGTTGTTGGCAGTGGAGCAAGGAGGAAGAAGCAAGCATGCAAGGACGAGATAGGCAACGGGGGCTCCGCCCCCTCCCCATTTATAGCAAGAGAAGGCCAACTGGCCTCTCCCGCGATCGCAGGTAATGATGGTTTCCCTTGCATGTCGCAGGGACTTGTCAAGTCATGCAGTTGCCGAGACAGCGTGGGGAAGCGGAGACGCCCACGTCCAATCAACCGCCACGCGTCAATTGAGGCCGTGGGCTTTTGGGGCCCGCGGTGCTCCGAACTTAGCCCTTGGCTTCGCTAAGAAGCCAAGCCCGACCGCACCTTGGGCCCGGGGGCTACTGGTGGCGTCCTGGGAACATGGGTCCCCCGACTTGCCTGCCTGAGGCCCGCGGCGTGGCTGAGCCAGCAGGCCGTATGTCCCATCATCACCAACAAAGCATCCAAGACCATCGCGAGGGTCCAAGCCTCGCGAGGCGGACAACGCAAGACCTCCTCGGGAGTGGCCTAGCCAGGCAGGCTCACGAGGAGCGGAGGTATCAAGGCGGGGCAAACCTCATGAGACCCTCATGACGTGAGCCATGACGGAGGACACCAGGCGGGTGCCAGTGCACGCAGCGTCCTCGTTTCCTCTTTGTTGCTAAGGAGGCCAGCACAGGCGAAGAGTACCGAGGCATCAGGCAAAGGTTGCTATACTGGTGCAATGAGAACAAACAGGAGGACGGCAAGACGGAGGTCATCGTGGAGCCTAAGACGGCGTCACCACCAGAGCCTTTGGCAGGCGAAGACCAGTTTTGTCAGGATAGCTTGTACTAGTTGTCCCCCTTCAAATTAGCCCGCCATTGTTGGCTCCCTTCCCGCTCGATATTTGGGAAGAGGACCAGGGCCTATATAAGTAGAGCTAGCCACCATAGTAGAGGCAGATCTCATCTTAGCTTGATCCCACCCGATCGAGAGCCTACTCACAAGAACACCTCAACCTCAGGAGGTTGTTCTTCCCTTGTATTGTTCATCATCAGCCCTAGAGGCAATCCACCACCACAGTGGAGTAGGGTATTACACCACAACGGTGGCCCCAACCAGTATAAATCTTGTGTCTTTCTGTGTTGCGAGTTCGTCAGGTTCGTCCGCGAGATCTTAGTGAGCTAGGGCGTCGATTGGTGGGAAGGAAAGACTTTGCGCGCACCCTAGTGTTCGAACCTTAAGGGTTTGCCGGAACCACACATCCGATAGGTATTACACCACAACGGTGGCCTGAACCAGTATAAATCTTGTGTCCTTTGTGTTGCGAGTCCGTCGAGTTAGCCCGTAAGATCTTAGCAAAGCTAGGACATGGATCGGTAGGAGGAGATATGCGCGCGCACCCCAGTGTTCGAACCTTGATGGTTTGGTCGGAACCCGTGATCCGACATTTGGCGCGCCAGGTAGGGGGTGCGCCGGGGTTTTCCTTCCGTCGATTCGCTCGTTCTCCATGGCTAGCGCCGCCCCGCCGGCTGGGTCTACGGGTGCCCACAACGACACTTAGGGGCTCCGGGCCCTTGCTCCCACCCTGCGGCGGGTGAAGTGGCCACCCAAGTTCAAGCCAGAGATGCCGCCGCACTACGACGGCATGGCGAACCCGACGGCTTTCCTGCTGGCGTATGAGGAGGCTGTCCTCAAGGCCGGGAGCGACAACAAGGTCATGGCCAACTTGCTTCCCATGGCTCTCGCTGGCGCACCACGCGCCTGGTTGCTCAACCTCCCTGGATCCACTGTGGCATCTTGGGAGGACCTGCACGGCCTCTTGGCCGCACGCTACGGGGCACCGGCACACCACGCAGTTGCGGCCCTCCTCGGCGGCTCGCAAGCACCACCCTTGGATCGTCACATCCAGCCGTTCTTCCGCCAGGTAGGCGCCACTTCCAGGCGCCCGGGGGCTCCGCTGGGCTGGGCCGCGCCCGAGGCCGACCTCACCTTCGACTCTGGGGATCATCCTGCCTCAACGGTTGGCTCGGGTGTGCTCCCAATGCTTTGCACACCCACCATCTGCCACGTATCCATTACCAACACGCTCATCGATGGTGGCGCCTGCCTCAACGTGCTCTCCGTCGAGGCCTTCAGCCTTCTTCACATACCGCTCGAGCGGCTCCACCCTAGCAATCCTTTCTCGAGGGTTGGTGGAGGCTCCGCCCGCTCCCTGGGGCAGATCCGCCTCCCCGTGACCTTTGGCATGCGCGACAACTCCCACACCAAGCTCATCGACTTCGACATCGCCTACATCGGCCTCCCGTACAACGCCATCCTCGGGTACCCAGCTCTAGCCCAGTTCATGGCAGCAACCCATCCGGCTTACAACCTCATGAAGATGTCGGGGAGCGCGGGTGCCCTCGCCATCAAGGGGGACGCCAAGGAAGCCTTGATGACGCTCAAGCTCGCTCTCAAGACCGCCGCAGCAGCGCAGCCCTCCGACTCGGACACCTCCAAGGCCAAGGGAGCCGCACCAACCAAGAAGAAGCAGTTTTTCACTCAGGACAAGGCATAAACCAAGCGAGTGCTAGTCGAGGAGGACGGGTCCTCAAGGGCTACCTTTACCATAGGCGCCAACCTCGAGCCTGGTCAGGAGGAGGCGTTGGTGAAGTTCTTGCGCACAAACAAGGAAGTGTTTGCCTGGGAGCCCGGTCAGCTGGTGGGGGTCCTAAGAGAGGTGATAGACCACAACCTGAAGGTGTGCCCCAATGTACGCCCCGTGAAGTAGAAGGTGAGTCGGCAGTCCACGGAGAAGCAAGCTTTCATCGTCCAAGAAACCTGCAATCTGGAGGCTGCGGGTGTCATTCGCGTGGTTCGGTACCCCGAATGGCTGGCAAACCCTGTCGTCGTCCCCAAGAAAGGCGCGAAGGAGCGGATGTGCGTCGACTTCACCAACCTCAACAAGGCCTACCCCCAAGATCCGTTTCCGCTCCCACGCATTGACTAGATCATCGACTCCACTTCCGAGTGCGACTTGTTGTGCTTCTTGGATGTGTTCTTAGGATATCACCAGATCAAGATGGCGTTAGAAGATATGGAGAAGACGGCCTCCCTGACCCCGTGTGGGGTGTACTGCTACACTTACATGCCTTTCGGACTGCGCAACGCAGGCGCAACCTTCCAGCGGCTCATGCACATCGCCTTGGGTCGCAGCTCGGGAGGAACGCTGAAGTCTGCGTCGACGACATCTTGGTGAAGTCTCGAGAGGCGAGGACCTTGATCCGAGACCTGGAGGAAACCTTTGAAAGCCTCTGCCAGGTGGACTTGTGGCTGAACCTGGAGAAGTGCGTGTTTGGCATCCCTTTCGGCAAGCTGCTGGGCTTCCTTGTGTCCCACCGGGGGATCGAGGCCAACCCGGAGAAGGTCAAGGCCATAGAAGACATGAGTCCACCACAAACACTCAAGGAAATGATGAAGCTTGCTGGACGGGTGACTACGTTGGGACACTTTGTTTCCAAGCTGGGAGATCGAGCCATACCCTTATTCAAGCCGACGAAGCAGAAGGGCCCATTCGAGTGGACCCCGGAGGCTGACCGAGCATTTCAAGACCTCAACAAGTACCTGACTAGCCCCTAGTGATGGTGGCGCCGCGACCTCTAGAGCCCCTAGTGCTCTATCTTGCCGCCACTCCCTACTCCACCAGCGTGACTCTAGTAGCAGTTCGGGAAGAACACCAAGCCAAGGGCGCATCACGCCAAGCTACACCCCAAGCAAAGACAGTGCAAGACCAGGAGGGCGCCACAAGGGCTGCCACAGCAACAGCGGAAGACGCAAGCCTCATCAGCACGCCTACCCTCGTTGAGCACCCAGTATACTTCGTCAGCACAGGGTTGTGGGATGCCAGAGCACGGTACCCCATGCCTCATAAGCTCCTTCTCGTGCTCCTGGTGCCCTCACGAAAGTTGTGGCACTACTTTCAAGGCCACCCCATCAAGGTCGTCTCAGCCTACCCATTGGAGAGAGTGCTCAGGAGCCCCATCTCTGATGGAAGGGTCGCTGAGTAGAACATCGAGTTGCAAGCATTCCAGTTGGAGTTCAGCACTACCAGGGTCATCAAGGGAGCCGCACTCGCTGATTTCGTGGCAGAATGGACAGACGCCCCGACGCTTGAAGTAGGCGAAGATCGGTCCCTCTCGCCAAGAAGTGAGGCGCCTGACGGCTGGGTCATGTATTTCAATGGTGCCTTCGCACACCAGGGCGCAGGGGCTGGAGCGGTGCTCATTTCACCCACTCAGGACAAGCTCTACTACGCTGTGCAGCTCTGCTTTCAGCAGGGCGAGAAGGTCTCCAACAACATCACAAAATATGAAGGCCTCATAGCTGGCCTGAAAGCTGTGGCAACTCTGGGGCTGAAGCGCCTCATCGTTAGGGGTGACTCGCAGCTCCTCATCAACTTCTCCAACAAGGTTTTCGAGCCAAAGGACGAGCACATGGAAGCATACCTCGCGGAGGTGCGCAAGATGGAGAAGCAATTCCTGGGCCTGGAGTTGCAGCACATGCCCCGTGGCATCAACAAGGAAGCTGACGACATCGCCAAAAGAGCATCCAAGTAACAGCCCCAAGAGCCTGGCGTCTTCGAGGAACGGCTCTTCAAGCCATCAGCAACACCCCCGCTTTCAAGAACAGCTCAGCCTCGGGAGGAACTCCCGCAGCCGCCTGCCACAGGAGCCCCGGCCTGTGGCCCGACCTCAGGAGCGCGCCTACTCTTGGCACTCGAGCCCCAGGAGGGATGCTGGACCAAGGAATTCAAGGAATACCTAATGCAAGGGACGTTGCTGGAGAAGGAGGAGGACACGGTGCGCGTGGCCCGGTAGGCCACAGCATACTGCATCCGAGATTGTGAGTTATACAGGGAGCGGCCAAATGACGTTTCATTGTGTTGTATCTCTAGGGAACAGTGGAAAGAGCTGATAGCCGACATACATGGCGGGGACTGCGAGCACCATTCGTCGTCGCGAATCCTCGTCGGCAAGGCATTCCACAGCGGATTCTACTGGCCTACGGCGCTAAATGACGCAGCTGAGCTGGTGAAGTCCCGTGAGGCCTGCCAATTCCACACCAAGCAGATCCATCAGCCGGCTCAGGGCCTCCAGACCATTCCACTCTCGTGGCTGTTCGCAGTGTGAGGGCCATATATCTTGGGCCCGTTCCCTCGGGTGCTTGGGGGCTATCGATACCTCTACGTCGCCATTGACAAGTTCACTAAGTGGGCGGAAGTTGAATCCGTCCGCACCATCCCAGCTGGCTCTGCGGTCAAGTTCATCAAGGGCCTCGTGAGCCGTTTTGGGGTCCCCAACTGCATCATCACTGATAATGGCTCACAGTTCACTAGTAATCTCTTCAAGTCATATTGTGCTAACCTTGGAATGCAGATCTGCTACGCTTCGGTAGTGCACCCCAGGAGCAATGGCCAGGCCGAACGTGCCAAGACGGAGGTCCTGAGAGGCCTCAAGACCAGGACCTTCAAGAAGAAGCTCGAGGCCTACGACAGGGGCTGGCACGATGAGCTCCAGGTCGTGTTGTGGTCCATCCGCACCACCGCCACCAAGCCGACAGGCGACACCCCGTTCTTCCTCATATATGGAGCAGAAGCAGTCCTCCTTAATTAGGCCAAACATCGCTCCGCACGGGTCCTGGCGTTTGATGAAACGCAGCAGGACGCCAGGCGAGGGATGGACCTTGTGCCGGGGGAGGAACGTCGCCGCGAAGCAGCACTATGGGCAGCAAGATACCAGCAAGCGCTGCGGCGGTACCACTGCCGCAGCGTCCGCTCCAGGATGCTCGAGGTAGGTGACCTCATCCTGAGGCGGGTCCTCTCCAAGGAAGGGCTGCATAAGCTCTCACCTACGTGGGAGGGCCCGTTCAAGGTCGTCCATGTCTCCAGGCCTGGCGCCGCGCGCCTGGAGGCACAGGACGGGGTACCCATCCAGAATGCCTCGAACATTTAGCACCTCCAGAAGTTCTACCCCTGAAGAAAGGCCTAGCACCTGTGAAGAAAGGCCCGGCGCCTGTGAAGAAAGGCCCAGCGCCTGTGATGATCGCCGCCTGTGACACTCTCATGTAATAACGAGTGGGGCTGTACACACCCCGGAGTCTCAGGAGTGCCACCCTTGGGCCTCGGGAGCTCCCTCCCACGTCTTAGTGGCAGCACATAGCTCCACGCTGGTGAAAAGACATCGAAGACTAGACTAGGTGCCGGACATGGCTTTTCATTTGCTTGCCGAAGTTGGCTCGCCTCTATTTAATTGAAATTTGCTTTCTGGTGTCTCTTGCTGGTCCCGCCTTTTCACTTTCCGCCTCTGTTTGTGCCTTCATTTGTTTGGTGGGCCAATACTCTCTCGCGCGTTCCTCACGAGGGGGCTGAACAGGTACCTTCGTGAGCTTCCTTCTTTTGTTTTTCGCGAGGTACCCTCGTTCAAGTACCCTCGTTTGAGCCCACAAGTTGGCGCCCCTCTCTCTCTCAATCTGTGCCCCTCGGGTATCGTGATACGAAGCATTGGGCAAGGCCAGCGACACTTTGACCAAGCCTTGGGAGAACGATAATCCTCTTGACGAATTTTTTGCAGTTCCTAAGTGCCTATCAACTCAAGGAAACATCGACAGGCACCAGGGAGCAAGCAAGCGCCTCGTGAGGAGGAGGCTACCCCGAGCAAGTCAAGCTAAGTTATCCCTACACAAAACGACGATGTTGCAACACAGCACAGGAGCAACAAACATAGCATAGTGATTGAGATCATAGTTCGATACATGCCCCTCTGGGCCCATTCTGGTTTCTTTTTGATGCAGGAAGGAAAGGAAGAACAAAATAAAAGCGGCATCTGCCCCTATAGCGGTTCACGGGGTCAGGCTCCTGGCGCCGTCCTGAGCTCACCCGGACCCCTCCTCACGCTTCAGGAAGGCGCGGCGACGAGATGACCCACTGCCGCACTCAAAGCGGGCGTGGCGGCGTGGCGGCTGGTCGTAACTGCCACTGCTGGGGCTGCCGCTGGAGGAAGAGCCACTAGAGCTGGATGACACGTGGCCGGCCCCAAGGGTGGGTTCGCCCTCGTCCTCATCACGACCATCGCCAAGGCCAAGCACCTCCTCGCCGTCGTTGACCTCAGGGCAGCACCCGGCGTGGCGACCATCTTCCCCAAACACCCTCACGTAGAGGGTCGCGTCACCATCATACTTGAAGTGGAGGGTGCACCGCCTGCCCAGGCCGCGCGCGCGGGCAGACGTCTGCCAGCCATGGGCAAGGGCTATGTTGCCCGCAACGGAGACCTCGATCGCCACCCAGGAAGCCCTGCTGCAGAAGCCGTCCGCCTGTGGCCAGAGCCTGCCTGGACCAGAGGCTGGCAGCTCATCGGTGAAGAAACGCGGCAGCTGAAGCCAGTTGCCAGCCGGGTTCTCCGACCAGATAACGAACTCCAGCAGCACCTCCATCGAGTGGAAGCGCGGCCGGGGAGGCCGCGCGCCCACAGCACGTCTCCCTTCATCGACAGGACCGCCGCGACCGGAGCGGCCCCTGCCACGCGAAGCGGCACCGCCACGGCTGCGCGGTGCTGCGGCGGGGGTCGCGGTGTGCTTGCGGGGACGGCCGCGTCCATGCTTGGGCGCCGAAGAGCCGGGCCCCTCGCGAGGGGCCTTCCCTTTCTCCGTGGGGGAGAACCTCTTTGACGACACCATTGGTGTTGCAACTGGCGATGGAGCAAAGAGCAAGAAGCAAGAGGAATGGGAAGAGATGGGCGATGGGGGCTCCGCCCCTCCCATTTATAGCCAAGGGGAGGCCAACCGCCGGCCTCCACGATCTAAGGTAATAACGATGGTTTTTCCTTGCATGCAACAGGGACTTGACAAGCCGGGCAGTTGCCGAGGCAGCATGGGGAAGCGGAGACGCCCATGTCCAATCAACCGCCATGCTTCGACCTAGGCCACAGGCTATTGGGGCCCGTGGCGCTCCACACTTGCCCCTTTGGCTTCAGACTTGCCTGCCTGCGGCCCACGGCATGGCTCTACGAGCGGGCCCATACGACCCATCTTCACCAGCAAGAACTCAAGACCCTTGCGAGGGGCCAAGGCTCGCGAGGTGGATGACACAAGACCTCCTCAGGAGCGGCCTCGCCACGCTGGCTCGCGAGGGGCGGAGAGATCAAGGTCAGGCAAACCTCGCGAGGTTCTGATGACATGAGCCATGACGATCGAGGTCAGGTGGGCGCCAGGCGGGTGCCAGCGCGCACAGTGTCCTTGTTTCCTCTTTGGTGCTAAGGAAGCAAGCGTAGACGGAGAGTACAGAGGCGTCAAGCAAAGGTTTCCATATCGGTGCAACGAGACAAAGAACAGAAGGACGACAAGACGAAGGTCACCGTGGAGCCCAAGACGGCGTCACCACCAGAGCCTTTGACAGGCGAAGAGCACTTTTGTGAGGATAAGCTGTACTAGCTGTGGCCTTTCGAATTGGCCATTGTTCGCTCCCTTCCCGCTTAATATTTGGGGAGAGCACCAGGGCCTCCATAAATAGGACTAGCCACCACCATAGCTAGGGAGATCGGTTAGATCGAGAGAGACCAGAACAACCACAAGTTCACCGAGCACAAGAACACCTCTCGTCAGGAGGCTGTTCTTCCCCTTGTACTATTCATCCTCAGCCCAAGAGGCAATCCACCACCACACACTGGAGTAGGGTATTACACCACAATGGTGGCCAAACCAGTAAAAATCTTGTGTCCTTTGTGTTGCGAGTCCGTCAAGTTAGCCCATAAGATCTTAGAAAAGCTAGGACATGGATCGACAGGAAGAGATATGCGTGCGCACCCCAGTTGTGACACCCCAAAAATTTTAACCTTGTTTAATTAATTAAAATTTTGCCAGGAAATTTAAACCTTTATTTTTTGGATTTTTCTTTTATTTTCAAAGCCTTTCTTTACCTTATTATTATGGGTTTTTTACCTCAAGTGAAAAACTTTCCAAATGTATTATTGGACTTGTTTCTCCCCTCAAGAAAAACACTTCTATTATCAGTGGATTTATTTGCATAATTATTCCTTTCTGAGCCTTATTCCTTAAAATGATTTTTCTTAAGTTTCAGGACCCAATTTGCACTGCAACCTTTTGATATATTTATCTAAAATTCCAACCAAAATTTGGAGATGTCATGTGATGTTTTTAAATCACTTTTATGCAAAAATATATTTCATTCTTTGGATATTTTGAGCTCTACACCAAGTTTTCAAATCTGGTCCAGTGGGTAATTTTGCACTACAACCCATTTAAATATTTATTTAAAATTTCCACCAAAATTATGGGATGTTAATAGGAGTATTTTATCCAACTCTATGCAAAAACCCATTGATGTTCTTTGAAAGATTTGAGTGAATCAACCTCATTTTCATTCTGGCCCAGTTGGGTGTTTTCTACTGCAACCCTAATTTATCTTGCTCTAGTAACCATGAGCTTTTTCCTACTTATAGCCCATCCTACAAAACCCTTAAGCCCAGGAGAGTGGACCCATTGGAGGATTTTAAGTGCATGCAATGAGGCATTGTTCTTTCTGTCCAAAACTGAAGTTTTGCAAAGCTTGCACTAACAAGTTTCTGGTTTTGTCCAAATGACCTTACCATCCTCTCCTTCATCTAAAGAGACACTGATCTGGAAAGTTTGGACACCCCAAGAGTTGCCTAGATGCCATTAGCATTTTGTCAAACACCTGGTGTGCATGGCCAATTTTGACATGATTTTTGTCTTTGCACTGTGAACCTTGTGCCTCTGGGCAAACCAACATGTCCACTAATCTCCCAGGGGACCCTAGCCTAGACCTGCTAATCCCCAGCTCCACCCAAGCCGCCTAGCATGCTCTGGAATTTTGCCGAACGCTTGGCGTGCATGCTCTGGGCGCGCCCAGAGCGCACGTTTTGCACGCGCGCGCACCGAGCCGCCGCGTCCCGCTGCCGACGCCCCGCGCTCGTTCTGGCCCTTCCCCTCTCCCAGTCGATGCCCCGACCCCTCCCGCGTCATAGAGCTGCCCCTGGAGCTCCACAGCTCCGCCGTCAGGTTGGCCACGGCGGCTAGCGGGCGACCACAGCCACCTCTGCCGTGGACAGCGCCGCCCGAGCCTCCTCTGCTCGCCAGCTGCCCACGTGAGCAGCCCATCCTCATCCGCTCGCCCTCCCGACCCCGCTAGCCTCCACCACGTCGCCCTGACCGCTACAGAGCGGCGGTTCGCCGGCGACCTTATCCACGGCCGCGGAACCGCCATGGCTACGCTATATAAGGGGGCCCCGAGCTCATCCAAGCCTGCAGGCAGCCTCAGACCATCCCACTGGTACTCCTACAGCCCGCAATCGACGGCGGGAGGCCATCTTCCTCGTCTCCAGCCAGCTCGGCCGCCGTTGCGCACTGGTGTCGTGCATCGCCAGCAGAGCCTCCCCCACCCTTCCAACACCACCGCTCGACTCCCCTTGACCCTGCGGAGCTGCCCAGCATCTCAAACACGATCGGGAGCCACGGCATCCCAGAGCCCCAAACCCACCCGAAGCTTCCTCCGCCGCGGGGCTCACCGCCGGTGACTCCCTTTGCCCCCACCACCCTAGAGACCACCGGGAGGACCGCCCCGGATCCCGACCCTTCAGAGCCCGCGGGAAGCCACCGTTCGCCAGTGTTGATCGCTGGAGCCTCGCCTTTGTTCGGCCAGAGGAAGAAGGAGGCGGGGGCGACTGGTCAAACCTGACCAGTGGGCCCCCTGGACCCACTGTCAGTGACCAACCCCACCACCACGTGCTTTAAGTGAAAGCACAACGCACCAGAGTACGTCTCCCCTGCTAAGAAAGCGTATTCTGTATTGAAACGTTTTCCTTTTTCTGTTTTATTTTAAAAACAGAATTTGACTAAACTTTGACTGGCTATAACTTTTTGAATATAAATCCAAATGACTTGATTCTTTTTCTGTTGTTTCCCAAATATTGTCTAGTTTATTTTCATATTTATTTGAAAAAAATTCAAACAACTTCTTTGTACTGTTGTGAAAGTATGTGTTAATTTAAATTTATTTAAAATAGGATTTTTGGATGAGGAAGAAGGGAACTTTCAAAAGTTTTGAGGGCACCCTGCCTCTCCACAACTTGAAGGCAAGCATTTCTGAACTCAGGCATAATATTATCGTGTGTTGTTTGATACAGTTACAACACCACTGTGACACGGAGTATCCATTATGTGCTTGTGAGGATATGATCATACTTGCATACTGATGATACTGATGATCTCATGCTATTGGAGCTTGATATGTTGCGATAGTAATCATTTTCACATGCCTTTTATGCCTACCGGAAGGAAGCCGAGAAAGTCTCTGTCTTGGGTAGACACGAGCTTATCTCTGGTTCCCCGTAGGGACGGGTGTGTCCGGTATGGCAGGATGAGGTATGATGAGTAGTGATACTGTCTGTTGGTTTGAAACATATCTGTTATACTAATCATGCAGGAAATACTTAAGCCTCCTGAGTCGACCGTAGATCGAGTCTTGTTCCAGTAACCCCCATACTTGTTTTCGTGCTGCCACTTGTCCCTGCCGTAGGTAGGGTACGGTTCATTAAGTTGTCAACCCCTGTCTTAGCACACACCGTACAGAGAGGCCATGGTGGAAGATACCGGCTGCATCCGGTAGGCATGCCACCTGGTCCAGGGGCATGGGTGTTTCCGGTTGGGACCGAGAGGGGGGCACCCCTTAGAGCATGCGATAGACATTTGATCCCATGCTACGTGAGGTTGTAGCCTCCCCACTTAGAGTTTTGCTTAACAGGTGTCGTGGGTGATTCCAGACACGAGTAAAGGTAAGTTGGTGTGTGCAAGTCAGGCGTGTTTTCGACTAAAAGACCGTAGATGGAATTAGTTCTGATGGACTAAAGAAATCTGTTACTCGTGGGTAAAGAGTACACCCTCTGCAGAGATATTATACCTATTCGAATAGCCGTGTCCATGGTTAAGGACTACAGTCTGGGATGGGTCAAGTGTTGGTCTTAGTGTCGGTCTTCGGAGGAAAAAGTACTGAACCAGAACATTAGTTATGATCTGTGACATATGATGATTATGATTATTATTATTATGGACTAATCATTTTTATTATTTGAAATTTATGAGTATCCCTGGGACGGTTCTACCTCCTGGATATTCACTGTGATTATTCTTATATAAGCCCTTTATGTGGTGTCGCTCAGACGCCCGACTGTGGCATGCTTGTCATTTCATTTGCTTATAAGCCCTTTATGCAGTGTCGCTCAGACGCCCGACTGTGGCATGTTTGTCATTTCATTTACTTATAAGCCCTTTATGTGGTGTCGCTCAGACGCCCGACTGTGGCATGTTTGTCATTTCATCTACTTATAAGCCCTTTATGTGGTGTCTCTTAGACGCCCGACTGAGGCATACTTTATATTGTTATCCTTTCGAGGCGTCGCTTCAGACACCCGATTGGTGCATTCTATTTCTACTCGCTGATTGCATATTCATATATGACATGATTAACCTGCTTGCATGCATCATGAGCTTCATTTATGACTGACGAAGTAATCATAGAATATTTCAAAGCATGATTATCAGTGGCTATATTATACCTGTGTTCTTAATGTTTGCGAGTACATTCAAAGTACTCACTGGCTTGTCCCTGGCTATTGTCTTGGCCAGATTTTTTGCGTGGAGAGGAGCGTTGTGATGACAGCCCCGGAACCTACACAATGATGATAGCAGCCTCGCGAAGATAGGAGTTATCCTGGTCAGCTGTTCCTGTGGGAAATGGAGTCCCATAGACGCTGATGATCCGCAAACCGCTTCCGCCATCAACCACTAGAAACCAATTGTTGTACCCATAGGCCAGAATGGTCTTGTACTACATATTTTGTATTTTGCTTGGAGTTTCTGTAACAAGTTGGTGTCTCATAAGCTAACAGTAATCCTGGGGCTAGTGAGCACAAGGGCTGCTTTTGGGAAATTAATATCCTGAAAAAAATGGTCCTAACAAACTTGGTATCAGAGCCAGGCTGACCATTGGCTAATCCTATCTTGGCAAGGTTGAAAACCTAGGTAAACCACCAGACCTTAACCAAACCCCGGCCAAGCTTCTCGTGTAAGATAGCCACACAGTGACCCGAGACATTTTGGTAGTCGGTGCCCAACCTATCAGCCTAGCCTGTCGATCACGCGCCAGTGACCGGCCCCTAAATAGTCTTTTTTCACAAGCGTGCGAAGGAAGACTCCGTCCCCTTTTTCTATAAAAAGGGCACGCTAGCCCAACCCAACACAGCACAGCCTCTACCCCAAACCGAGCTATAATGCCAGGACCCATTATTCACAATGAGACCACAGCAACCAACCTTGGAGGTTGTGTGACCATGCTAGCAAACCTCACCCGCCGTGCCTTTGCATTAGAAGAGCCCCCGGAATATGTTGTGTACCAAGGGTCCATGAGCGGTGAGAGCCGTCAATTTTGGGCCACTGTGCACGTCTATGGTAGGGGTCTATTGCCAGAACGCCCCTACAGGTTCACCGGAAGGACAACTTCCTTTGAGCCACAAGCCATCCAACTAGCTGCCCGAGAAGCTATAGTTCAACTTCGGCACTTGTCGCCCAGAGTTAACTGTCGCTCATTCTACTACTACCCCAGCCGTGATGGGTATGGTAGGCCACCCCAGGTTGCCAACGGAGATCACGAGATGGATCCTGCATTATTGCATCTGGTGCGCTATGTAAGTGCACTAGAGGGACTGTTCGATCAAATCACCCTTGATCTGATCACAACTCGTGGAGAACTGATCCGCCGAGCCCCAGCGAGAAGAGAAGATGAGCCCGACGCCGACAACCCAGTCGTGCTGTTCGGACAACCGATCGAGACCTTGAGGTCAGCCCCAGCCATCAACCAAGGTGCTTTGATGACCCCAGAAGTGCTTCGTTGCCTTTTGGGAACACACTCCAACAGGATTGTGGCCAACAATCCCCGCGATGGTCATCATCACTACCCCGACCCTGCAGTTCCTCAACCCCCTCCAGCTAACCCCGACGGTGAGGCCAATGGAGAAGCCTCGATAGCCATAAGGCACGCCCGCTTGGATGTAAACGAGGTAGACTAAGTCACTCGAATAGTACCGAGTCTCAGTATGTCCACACCCTATAAATTGTGCGATCTTGTATCGCCACAATGTTGTCTGCATGTGCGCCCCTAATTTAAATAGTAGTTGTATTGATGTACGGTTACATTTTTAATTCCGGGCGTAGCTACCAAAACCAACCCCGACAGCACCCACAGTAACACGTCACTTTTGTGAGATGTGTGTATCTGTGGCTTTGACCCCGACCCCCATGAGAGTAGAACCAGCAAGCTAGTGCCCCTCACCGCAATGAATAACCCAGCCCAGTTGCTATATAAAGGCCACCTCGTGACCTTGCCGAGTACCCCTCATCTTGTGCGCAACCCTCACAACCATTTCTGGCCATGCCGAGCCCTAGCATTTATCTGAGAACTCCAGATGCAACCCCGGGTAGCTTTGTTAAAATATTGTGGGACTTTACCTGCAGTACCATGGGTTCTACCTAGCCACCCCAGTACAAGCTGCTCAAGTCGAGGATCACCTCATCCACCTCGAAATATTGGGCAGTAGTACACATCCCTCCCGTAAACTCAAACCAAGACCCCACGGAATTCTCCTTCCTGGGGAAATCTATGCCGACCCCGCAAATGGCCATAGAAGCTGCTGCACATGAAGCACTTGTTCGCCTTCAATTCTCGGTACCTTATGCCAGCGAACGAGGGTATTACTACTTCCCGAGTCGAGCAGCACCCGGAGGAGTGACATCTTTTCCCGGTGGACGAATTGAGAGAGACCCAGAACTGGCCAACCCTTGTCCAGTATATCATCGCTCAGGAGCGTTTGACCCAGCGAGTAATGGGTTATCTCCAAAGCCTCGCTGATTTAAATCCTCAGATCGCCATCGGCAGACCACTGAGGCCCGACCAGGAGAGACACATTCATCGTCTGGTCAATCCGCTTCCCCCAATAGAAGAAGAGTGCACCCCTATACCAAAGACGTTTTCTCGGGACCCCGTCCAGTTGCCGTTTTCATTCTAGACCTCACTACTACGTTTATTATTGCAACATTTATTTTTATGTTGTAACTTATGCGTGGTACCCTGAGTTTGTGCGACGAGTCAATTATTTGGTTTCAATTATTATGAGTAGTTTTGCTGCTGTAAATTTTTGATTATCTAATTTTCACTCGCGAAAAATCCCAAAGTGAGATTTCTCTTCCCCTGAGTTACTGCAACATATATCTCCTCACGACAAAGATTTCATTCACGCAGCACCACGGCAGCAGACTCACAACCACAACCACTCAAACACATGCACTGCTTGCAAAACCACGTAAGCGTGTTGCATCTAACTAATCACCCCCCCTTAACACACCACAGTCTCGAAAGGAGAAATTTGTGGGTAAATTATTCGGACACAGTTGCCCACAAGCACACTGATAGCGGTTAGCATCGGACACCGCACCTAATCCTCGTGCTCACCGCCGCCGTGAAGAGCCAGCACTCGAGCAGCAGTGTCACGTCGATCATCGAGGATCATCGCGCACAGGAGCACGGAGAGCCCCAGCAATGCCGCCAGCCCTCCGCACATCAGGATCACGTACCAATCCGGCATCGCCTCCGCCATTAAAACCTCGTCTCTAGCTTCTGTAAACGGAAATGGAGGAGGAAGACGGGGAAGGAGAAGCAAGGCCAGGTGTGAGGAAGAAGAGAGAAGCACCTCAGCCGTTTTATAGCTCGAGCTCGGTGTACGGTGGGCGAAGTCCACCAACGCCGCTCGTCGCCCGATCACCGGTGTTCGGAGGCGAATCCGCGAGCAGTGCCGACAGCACGCTGGCCCATGAGGTGAGTGAACGCTGCACCGGCAGCTAGCACACCGCGCACTACCGCGGTACGGCCTAGATGCCCTACGCGCTAAACATCGCCGGTGGAGAAAGCGCGGGAAAGCGCGCGGGAGAGAGGAAAAAGAGAGAACCAGAGGAAGAAGAAGAGACTGACAGTGGACCCCGGGTCCACCTGTCAGCCAGTGAGAGCACTGTGCTCTTGGGTTCGACCAGCATATTTTAAATTTAGAATTTATTCTAAATTTACTGTATCCAACGTAGAAATCTCTCGTTTTCCCCCTAACCATAGATTTTTCCACGCAACGCCAGTGTTCCACACTGTGGTTTTACACCACTTATTGCCCTCTCACTGTAGCCACATTTTATTGCATATATTTTCTTAAAACAGCTTTTGACAAATCTCGAGGACGAGATTTTTCTTAAGGGGGGTAGTGTTGTGACACCCAGAAAATTTTAACCTTGTTTTATTTATTACAATTTTGCCAGGAAATTTAAACCTTTATTTTCTGGATTTTTCTTTTGTTTTCAGAGCCTTTCTTTACCTTATTATTATGGGGTTTTTACCTCAAGTGAAAAACTTTCCAAATGTATTTTTGGACTTGTTTCTCCCCTCAAGAAAAACACTTCTATTATCAGTGGATTTATTTGCATAATTATTCCTTTCTGAACCTTATTCCTTAAAATGATTTTTCTTAAGTTTCAGGACCCAATTTGCACTGCAACCTTTTGATATATTTATCTAAAATTCCAACCAAAATTTGGAGATGTCTTGTGATGTTTTTAAATCACTTTTATGCAAAAATATATTTCATTCTTTGGATATTTTGAGCTCTACACCAAGTTTTCAAATCTGGTCCAGTGGGTAAATATTTCTTTAAAATTTCCACCAAAATTATGGGATGTTAATAGGAGTATTTTATTCAACTCTATGCAAAAACCCATTGATGTTCTTTGAAAGATTTGAGTGAATCAACCTCATTTTCATTCTGGTCTAGTTGGGTGTTTTCTACTGCAACCCTAATTTATCTTGCTCTAGTAACCATGAGCTTTTTCCTACTTATAGCCCATCCTAAAAAACCCTTAAGTCCAGGAGAGTGGACCCATTGGAGGATTTTAAGTGCATGCAATGAGGCATTGTTCTTTCTGTCCAAAACTGAAGTTTTGCAAAGCTTGCACTAACAAGTTTCTGGTTTTGTCCAAATGACCTTGCCATCCTCTCCTTCATCTAAAGAGACACTGATCTGGAAAGTTTGGACACCCCAAGAGTTGCCTAGATGCCATTAGCATTTTGTCAAACACCTGGTGTGCATGGCCAGTTTTGACATGAATTTTGTCTTTGCACTGTGACCTTGCGCCTCTGGGCAAACCAACATGTCCACTAATCTCCTAGGGGACCCTAGCCTAGACCTGCTAATCCCCAGCTCCACCCAAGCCGCCTAGCATGCTCTGGCATTTCGCCGAACGCTTGGCGTGCACGCTCTGGGCGCGCCCAGAGCGCACGTTTTGCACACGCGCGCACCGAGCCGCCACGTCCTGCTGCCGACGCCCCGCGCTCGTTCTGGCCCTTCCCCTCTCCCAGTCGACGCCTCGACCCCTCCCGCGTCACAGAGCTGCCCCTGGAGCTCCACAGCTCCGCCATCAGGTCGGCCACGGCGGCTAGCGGGCGACCACAGCAACCTCTGCCGTGGACAGCACCGCCCGAGCCTCCTATGCTCGCCAGCTGCCCTCGTGAGCAGTCCATCCTCATCCGCTCGCCCTTCCGACCCCGCTAGCCTCCCCCACGTCGCCCTGACCGCTACAGAGCGGCGGTTCGCCGGCGACCTTATCCACGGCCACGGAACCGCCATGGCTACGCTATATAAGGCCCCCCGAGCTCATCCAAGTCTGCAGGCAGCCTTAGACCATCCCACTAGTACTCCTATAGCCCGCAATCGACGGCGGGAGGCCATCTTCCTCGTCTCCGGCCAGTTCGGCCGCCGTTGTGCTCCGGTGCCGTGCATCGCCAGCAGAGCCTCCCCCACCCTTCCAACACCACTGCTCGACTCCCCTTGACCCTGCGGAGCTGCCCGGCATCTCAAACACGGTCGGGAGCCACGGCATCCCAGAGCCCCAAACCAACCCGAAGCTTCCTCCGCCGCGGGGCTCACCGCCGGCGACTCCCTTCGCCCCCACCACCCTAGAGACTCACTTGTAAATCACTGCCCTATGCTTTTTTGCTATGTTGGATTGCAGTAGCTTAGTTTCTTGTTGCATCCTAATTGCCATCATGCTGTTAATCGTAGATTTGCGTCATCCTTGTTTTGCTTGCCATTTGCAAACCGTGCATCCGTTTCCGGTGATCCTTATATGGATTTCGACCAAAATCACCTCATATTTCCAGTGGCATACTTGGTTTCTCAAGTTGATGCCTTGATCATTCTTTTCCTTCTAGAGCATGCATATGCATTGCATATCATACCTTGCATATCATGCCATGTATTGCATCATGTTGCTTGTGCATTGCACCGTGATTGATTGTCATTCCATTGGCTTGTGTTATTGCCTTGGGTAGAGCTGGGAGATGAGTACGTGAACGGAACCTGTTGAGTACACTAACGGGGATCAAGCTTTCGACAGCTCTGACAACATTTCAGGCAAGATGACCATATCCTTGAAATCACTTCTATCTTTGATTGCTAGTTGTTTGTTCTATCGCTATGTCGTGCTACCTATCAATTGTTATATTATACCTCCCTTGTTGCCATGGCAATCCTCTAACCCACCTTCCTAGCAAACCGTTGTTTGGCTATGTTACCGCTTTTGCTCAGCCCCTCTTATAGCGTTGCTAGTTGCAGGTGAAGTGGAAATTTGTTCCATGTTGGAACATGGATATTTTGGGATATCACAATATCTCTTATTTAATTAATGCACCTATATACTTGGTAAAGGGTGGAAGGCTCGGCCTTATGCCTAGTGTTTTGTTCCACTCTTGCCACCTTAGTTTCCATTATACCGGTGTTATGTTCCTTGATTTTGCGTTCCTTATGCACTACAAAAAAAACACATCCGTGACATTTTGGGCCGAACAAAAAAAATTCTGTCATACATATGACACTTCTATGACGATAATTGTGACAAAACTTGGTATCATCATAGATGTGGTGGGCTCCTACTTCTATGACAGAAAATGGGCTTTTTGTCCTAGGCGGGCCGGAGACGCAGCTGCATGACATTCTTTGGGCCATCCATGACGGAAAAAACCATGATAGAAGCGAGGGGGAGGAAAATTTCGGGGAATTCCCGGTTACGGTGGGAGGTCGGGGGCCGAGAGATGCGCGTTTCTCTTGTACACGTATGCGCGTGTGTGCGAGGTGTTGGCTCTAACTGAACCCGAGCGATTGCACTGCAGGCTATGCGTTACTGAACCCGAGCGATCGATCGATGGCTGTTAACTGAACCCGATCGAGTGATTCCTTCACTACTGCTGCTAACTGAAGCCGATCGATGGGATGAACAGTGAGTGTTGCGGGGGGGTTGGATGAACAGTGAGCGGTGGCGTTGCCTCTGGATGAACAGGACCCCGTGCTGTGGTGGAGGGCTGGATGAACAGTAGACGGTGGAGGGGTGGTTGAACAGGACCCCGTGGTGTGGAAGGCTGGATGAACAGTAGATGGTGGAGGGGTGCCCGTGGAGGGGTGGTTGAACAGGACCCCGTGGTGTGGAGGGCTGGACGAACAGTAGACGATGGAGGGGTGGTTGAACAATAGCCGGTGGAGTAGCACACGATGGAGGCTGGATGAACAGGAGCCCGTGGAGGCTGGATGAACAGGAGCCCGTGGAGGCTGGAGGAGGTCAACGGCGGAGATGAACAGTATCCCGTGGAGTCCCGTTTTGCGATACGCCACACCCCTCCCGATGAACAGGACCCCCGTTTCGATTGTAGCGCTCCAACACAAGTCCGTTTCCTCCGTTTTGCGGTACGCCACACCCCTCCCGATCAACAGGACCCCCATTTCGACCGTAGGAGGTCCGTTTCCTCCGTTTTGCGGTACGCCACACCCCTCCCGATGAACAGGATCCCGTTTCGAACATGGCCGGTCGAACACAGGGCTGTTTCCTCCGTTCTGCGGTACGCCAGGCGTCGTTTCCATCGCCTGTTCCGTCCAAGCCCTCCCGATGAACACGACGCATTCCGTTGCCTCCCATGAACACGACGCATTCCGTTGCCTCCCCATGAACACGACGCATTCTGTTGCCTCCCCATGAACACGACGACGATGTTGTTTCTCCGTTCCGACCTAGCCATGTACACGAGCCCTGGCCGTACGTATGCGTGAGTAGGCGTTCGAGACCCCACCCGTATTTTCTTTCTTGCACCCTGGCCACTGTACGTACGTGTAAATGCTACGTGTGCGCCTCTACTACGACACGTGCGCGCCTCTACTACGACACGTGCGCGCCTCTACTACGACACGTGCACGCCTCTACATCGACCAGTATGTACGTACACGTTCGCGACCAGAATGACAATGCTATGTACGCTTCGACCAGGTGGGTCCTGACTGTTAGGCACTTCCATGCCTGCGAAGATGTAGCTGGTGGGTCACAGCAGTCAGGGGGAGAATCATTTTTTTGCCTGGACGCACTTCCTTGCGTGCGAAGATGTAGCTGGTGGGTCCCAGTAGTCAGGGGAAACGTTTTTTTGTGAAATACAGTGGCCCGTCCGATGGGTCCCGCTGTCAGGTGGAGGAATAATTATTTTGCACGTAATAAGGAGGCACTTCCTTGCTGCGGTCGTGGACCCAGCTGTCAGCCTCTCCACATACAGTCCATGTTCGATGGAAGCCGTTCCTTGACCACGTTGACCACGCCGCGCCGAGAGCACCAGGGCGGTGAACAACGGCGAGGCCTAGGAAGGGGACGACACGGAGCCGGGGAAGACTCCGCAGTGGATGCCCATGCATAGAGGAGTACGAGGGTTCACTGGTTCGCTACGGTGTGAGGTTGCCGTCGCCGCAGAATAACAGGGGGTGTGGGTGAGTAGAGGGATGGCCTGGCCAGCGGTGGGAGTAGTAGGGGGCGGTGAGTCCTCCGCCGCATCGCAGCCAGCCACGGGAAGCAGGAGCACGAGGCACGACCGGCACTGGTTTGGGCGGCTGGAGCAAGAAGACCAGAGGTTGTAGAAGCACTACGGCCGTTGGATGGACATCGTACGATCAGTGGAGCTAGAATCGTGCATATTGACTAAGTTGACAAAGCCCTCCGTCCCTGCCAACTTAGTAGGCCCACGAGTCAGCCTGCCACTATACTGGCTCCCAGCTAACAGGGGGAGTATTCATTTTTTGTGTGCATAATAAGGAGGCACTTCCTTGCGTGCGAAGATATAGCTGGTGGGTCCGAGCTGTCAGTGGCGGTAACGTTTTTTTCACGAAATACAGAGGCCCTTTCGGTGGGTCCCTAATGTCAGGTGGAGGAATCATTATTTTGCACGTAATAAGGAGGCATTTCCTTGCGTGCGGCCATGGACCCAGCTGTCGGCCTCTCCACGTAAAGTCCACTTCAGATGCATGTCGGCCGTAAACCACGTTGACCAAGCCACGCCGAGAGCACCAGGGCGGTGGACGATGGTGAGGCCTAGGAAGGGAATGACACGGAGGCAGGGAAGACTCGGAAGTTGTTTCCCACGCGAAGGGGAGTACGACTGTACGAGGGTTTACTGGTTCATCTGCCATCGCCGGAGAATAACAGCAGGTGTGGGTGAGTAGAGGGATGGCTAGGCCAGCGATGGGAGTACGATGGGGCGGTGAGGCCTGCGCGGCAGCAGAGCCGGCCGTGGGGAGGAGGGAGCAGGCAGTCCCGCCGGCGCCTGTTTGAGCGGCTGGAGCAGGAAGAGCAGAGATTGAAGAAGCACGACGGCTATTGGATGGCCATCCAACAGTCACTGCTTGTGCACCAACCTTTTTTTAGGAAAGCCTCAAATCCGTGGAAAACAGCATACAGCCCATTTGCTAATTCTTAAGGTTTTTTTGGAGCCCATATTCTTTTTGTTAGCATTACAGCCCATATTGTGGCCACGGTTAAAAAATTATACGAAATTTTGCATATTTCGGTGCGGTCCGAACTGTTTTTAATCCCGAAATTTCGACTCACATTCAAACTGATTTTAAAAATAAATGTATATCAATATAAAATCCAACAAATTCTCCACACATAAAATTTAATGTAATTTAAAATCTCGAAATGAAAAAAAAGATATTTGAAACTAATTGCCGATTTGATGTGTTTTAAAAATGTACAGCCCATTTCTCCTTACTGATGGGCCATTTTCTCGGCCAGCCGAATGAAAGCTCTCCTCGTCTTGAAAGATTTGCAGCCCAACAGGCCTAACAAAGCGACTTACTTGGCAAATCACAAAAAAACTGGGTCCGTGGACCCAGCTGTCAGTCCATTTGTTTTTTTAGTCCATTTGGTGGGCTGGGTGAAACAATGATGTAGCATCTATGCAGCCCATTTAAATCCCATTTGCATTTTTCTCGAAAGCCGCGGACTTGCTGGGCTGGGTGAAAATATCATGTTGGGCTAGACAGAGAAATGTTATAAAAACATAAACACATGATTGCACGTCAGTAAAATCTTTGCAAGCTTATGTACGCAATCACTAGGAGTTAACTTGCCAAGTTATATATAAACAATTATTATTATTATTTTGTAAGAACTTTCAACTTACGAAATAAAATATCATTTTAATTTCATGAGTTAATAGTACGTGGGGTATTATTATTTTTTAGGCTAGACATGGGACAGTTGAGTTGGTTCTAGGGGAAAGTACTGGGAGAAAACTCAGTTTACATCGAAAAAGAAAGTGGGAGAAAATTCAGAGACCTGCTGGGTCCACCTGAGGAGGGGAATATGTTGGGAGGAAGGAGATTCAAAGCACGATAGCCGAGTGAACTAGTTTTTTTACGGACAAGTGAACTAGTTTACATACATAAGCAAATTGCCACTAAAAAAGCAATCAGGTTAATGGGTTCTTAAAATAAATATTTCGAATAAAACAGATAATTACGACACATAGGCTAATGCATGAAACACTCACATGATAAAGGTGCTTATAAATAGATAAAGTACAACATCTAGACCTTCCTGGCACGCTTGATCATGACGCTGCGGTTGTCCGTGTACTCGTCAGTTACGGGAAGCAGACATGCCCTCATGTCCAAGATCTGCATGTACATGTCGTTGCATGCATATGCGCTGTTGGCCGCGTAGGTTATGTAGGCTAGATTCAGAGGTACCTCCCACGTGTTCAGGTTGTCTTCTTTCATGTTGGCGTATCAGGGGTTGATGATGGTCTCAGCGAGGTCAACCATGGAGTCCTTCTCCTGCCCGTTGCTGATGATCTTGTATTGCTTCTGGATGTTGACAAGCTTGTTGCACCAGATGGTCGAATCGTCGTGTTCTTCCTTCTCTCCACCGTAGCGAAGGTGCAGTCAGCGCTGCCGATGAAATGGGCGAATGCTCTAGAACCTGGTGCAGCCATAGGACTGAGGTGAGGCAGAGCTTCACCGAGTCCGTATCGTTGGTGTACATCACACTCAACTTGGTGCAGCCATAGGACTGAACGGCGAACTCAAAGGGGAACTCCTTGCTGAAGTCCATATCCAGCAGGCTCACCCCTCGGATCGCCATTGGAGTCTCCTCGAGTGAACGAGTGTGTAGGCGGCGGCAGCAGTTCGTTTTTCAGCTCTTGGGGAACTGGATTCAACAGTAAGTTGAGTGTGTACAGGCGACAATAGTTACTACCCCTCCCTCGTCCACTGCACGCCCGACAGAAGATGCACCCTCGGCCACACATCGGTTCACGAGCGGGTCTGTATTGGTACTGTAATAACAGGAGTTAGTGGTCACTTTACTTAAATTTAATTAGGTTTAATAGAAATTTGTACTTAAAACAAGCAATGCATTCGCTCGTTCTATCAATGCCACAGGATCAACATGCACAACAATTAGAATTATTATTCTCAGGACGCACATGATCATCACATTTGTCGCACTTTCACAAAAGATAATACTACCGAGTTTGAACTGTTTATTATGGTTGTTGTCCTCTGCATCATCATGCCGTGTTTCCCAGCTTGCAAGATTCAGAACCAACAAATAAGATCCAAATAATAAGTACAACAAAGATGCCTACACATCTCATTGATTCCCAGCTTGCAAGATTCAGAACCAACAAATAAGATCCAAATAATAAGTACAACAAAGATGCCTACACATCTCACTGATTTCCAGCTTGCAAGATTCAGAACCAACCCATTAGAGCCTTTTGATAAAGTGAATACCGGGATTAAATCCATCTTGGCTAGCCATGTCATACAATCGAAGAACTTGGCGAATGCTCTTGACCATCACAACATCTGTAGTTCAGTATTCCTGTTTGCACAGCATGTTTGCACAGCACAAACAAGGAGACAGGAGAGCATGATTTCTCTTTAATAGAGACCTCCTTGAACTCAACCTCCAGCTCTACTTGGATGAGGCTGCCTGGAGTTCCATGATTCAATTCATGCGCCTTTTTCTGCAGTTCACCTGAAATGAAGCAAAGATTGCATCATTCAGCTAGCAAGAAGTACTTGCTCTTGTGAGCTGGCAGGTTCTTCTTTAGTAGTTGCACTAAAATTGAGGAACATTAAGGTTGGTTGTCTGGCTCATGTAAGGTGCAACTATAATTTTCTTATCCTTTTGTGAAGTTCCATTAAAATAAAGTGCCATTGTAGTGACAGTGACGGCTCCATCTTGCAAAGACTAATAAAATGTTGCACGAGATTACCAGCAGAACTTGACGGAGACTTTGGAAACTCCAATCACCATTTTGTGCAGTTCCACCAAAATTGAGAGATGTTGCCCACGTGACATTTTAGTTGAACTGCACAAGACACTCATTCCAAAAAAAGTGTTTTCTGCAGTTCACCAAAAGGTCGCAATAGCAACAAGGTGAAATGGATATCCCTATCTGCACAAAAAGATAGAAAGTAAACAGTTGCTGGTCAATAAGAATATACGAAACATATACAAAATGAAAAGAAGCATCTTAATTATGTTCATGGCAATCACGCAAGGACAATAGAAATTTTAAAATGTCAGCGATGCTTCATGTTACCAGAAGCATTACGATCAACAACGAGATTCCTCAAATATGGGATTACTTTAATGGTGGCATTGCTTGTTTACCAGACACAGTAAATCAACAATAGCTAAAGAGTTGGTTTAAGGGCATGGGACCGTGGGGACACCAGGACACTTAGCAGCGTAAAGGAGCAACTCACTTATCATACTGGGGAAAACAGCAGGAGTGCCATTATACTATGTGAGGGCAGCAAATCTAATCCTGGAGACCTTTTACTATGTGAGGGCAGCAAATCTAATCCTGGAGACCTTTTACTATGTGAGGGCAGCAAATCTAATCCTGAGACCTTTTACTATGTGAGGGCAGCAAATCTAATCCTGGAGACCTTTTACTATGTGATGGCAGCAAATCTAATCCTGCACATACTCGGTTGACTTGTCCACCAGGCGCCACTTTCTATCCTTTTTTCAACCAATAATAGATATGTTCCTTATCCAGTTTGTACTGCGTTTTCCCATTATTTCCCTTTTCAACCAAGAGACCGGTTGGGTATCCGGTCTCTACTACTTTCACCATATTATTTCCTCTTTGAATCAAGTCCTAGATTCATGCTACAACTTTCCCCCCTTTCTTCGTTGTTTGAACAAAGCCCTAGATTCGAATGCATGAAGTAGCTTTACCTCTAATAATACTCAAAATTTAGGTGGCTTTGGAAGAGCTGATGGGAGTAGAAAAAGATGCACATGCAGACACGTGGGGAGCTGGGGCAGTAGAGCAAGGCCACTTTCGAAGAACTTATACCTGAGGGTCGCCGGGATGTCGGCGGCGGCAGGTCGGATCTGCGGACAATACGGCAGGGAGAAAGAAGGGTCGGAGGACCTCCCGAGCCGGCCATGTGTCAAAGAGAATGGCACGGGCAGAGGATCGGGCCCCTCCGGCAGTAGTGGGTTTCCTCCCTCGGCGGTGATGACCGCGTGAACGATGCACCTTTTAGTCCTCTACACACACCGGCCGAAGGGATCCGACCGGATCTGTGACCAGCGGTGAGCAGAGAGAAAATGTCGCTACCGTTGTCTTGTTTATATCTGGAGAGGATGATAGAATGAAGAGAGCAACCCTAGTAAAGCAAGCGCTCAGGCCCCTACGTCCATATATAGTGGAGTGATTATCATTTTTCTCTCCACAACAAGCGTTTCAATTTGTGTACGTGGCATTAAAGAAAAGAAACTCTCTATTTAAGGTGACTACTGTACGACTCCTACTTACTACTAGTAGTACTACAGTATTGTTCACTTGTGCTCCCCGCCCCTCCATTCATTGAACAACCCCACGGGTGAATAAACATACAGTAAGTACTGTATTTATATAGAACGAACAAGCTCGAACTGTTTTCGCGTAGTTAAAAGTTGAGGGCGGGGCTTTTCCCGGGCAGTACGCGTGGCAGTTTTCGGGTAGGGCCAGAAGACTATTTTAATTTTTTTTAAACTTCGAGACGGCCACATAGCATGGAGCCAACCCCAACGATTTTAAGCTTACAGACACGGTACGCGCTATCCTAGACTACTATACACATGAAACTGCCACACGAGCGTCCGGGCTGCCCTTGGCTATTCTCCTCTCCGGGAAGTCAAACAATGATGGAGTACTACTGCACTGGAGGAGTACTACAGTACGCTTCTGGCCATCTGACACCGATTGAACTGCTGCATGTCCACCGCGTGCGGGAGGGAGCGCATGTAGCGAAAGCATCTCCTAGTCTTGTGTAACGCCCCGAGACCGATGTGTCAGGTGTCTTCCAGTTATTCGCTGTGTTGCCATGTCTTTTCGCTTGCGTGTTGCATCTTGTCATGTCATCATGTGCATTGCATCATCATGTTTTCAAAACTTGCATCCGTCCAGGTTCCCCAGTTCCGTCCGTCGTCCGTTCTGAGCCCAGACACACTTGCACGCGCCCGCGGCACGTCCGAAATATTATTTTATAAGTGGCCGGGAAATGTTCTCGGAATGGGATGAGAGTTGACATGTGGTCTTATTATAGTGTAGATAGACCGCCTGTCAAGTTTCATCGCATTTGGAGTTCGTTTGACGCCCCAACGATTAACTATAGCGGCAGTATAGCCGGTCTATCATCGGACGTTTTCGGTCTCCGAAAACAGTCACTGGGCCTCCCTCTCTTATCTTCTCTCAGCTCGATACCATCTACACAGCCCACTACCTACCGCCAGATCCAACCTAAGCTCTCTCGTCATCCCGCGACCCTCCTCGCGCGCGCGTCCGATAGCTATCCCGGACCCGACCCAAACAGTTGTCACTGTTGAACTCAGATCATCCCCAAACATCTACTAAACGTCTCCGTTTTGCTAATTGGACTCCCTAGCTATTTTATTCGCGACCGTCCGATTAAGATCGAAGGGACCTAATGCCCCTAAACTTAGCCTTTTTGCTATATATAGATTAAAGTCTAGCCTAACCCTAAAATCTAGGAGATGTGTCCCGTCGCCCGCCGCCGCTTTCCAAATCCCCCTCGGGATCTTCCCCTGCCGATCCACCCAACTAGCGCCCGAGCCTCCACCTCTCGATCCTCTCCAGATCCATCCACCAGCCAGCGCGCCTCCTACCCCAAGCTTCCCTTGTGCTCCTCCCATGGCGCCCTCGTCCCAAGCACCTTGACCCCTCCGCTATGTCCTCATCACCCGTTGGGGCAGGCCAATAGCTCCACCACGCCCGCCCCATCTCTCCTTCCTTCACCTGCCTCCTCTGCTTCTCCTCCTTGTGCCTTGCGGGAGCAGCTCCAACGTCGGCCGAAGCCCTACAGGACGAACAGAAGCTCCCGCCGCCGCGCCATGTTGCCGTTCCTCTGCTTTGTCGTCTGCGCCGACGACCAAGCCGTCGCCCCGTTCCCGCTGTCCGCTGCACGGTCCTCGCCAAGTCCCCTGCTTCGCCCGCTCGTTCGAAGCCGAACGCGACCAACGGCCTCCTCTCAAGTCCGGCACCGCCAAGCTGCTTCCTCATGGGATTCGCCTTTCCGCTGACGACCTCGACCATCAGCACCTCCGCAAGCCGCTACCGCGGAGCCTCTGCATCTACCGCTACATCGCCTCTGCATCGAGCGCCGCTCGACCCCGCCTTGCCCGCTGCTTCTGCTGCTTCCTGCAACGCCAAGCCGCCTCCCTTCCCTCGAGTCCGTCCAGATCCGCCAAGTTCTGCGGTTCACCGTGGCCGTGGAGCTCGTCGGCGTCGTCCTCGTGCCGTCCCAGCCTCGTCACTGTTTGCCTCCTCGCGTGGCCTCCTCTGTTCGCACGCACGAGGCCAGCGCCTCTCCAAGGCCCAGCTAGCTCTGCCTGCCCCAAGCCTCTCCATCAGTTGGGCCTCAGCCCATGGTGAGCCTCCACTGTGCCCCCCTTCTCTGTTGGGCCCTGTTCCAGATCCGGCCCGTGTAGGTTTTTTTTAGGATCTGCAATTTAGTTATTTTCCGGAGTTTGTCAGTTTTGCAGAAAGCCCCCTAAACTTCATGCATTTAATAACTTCACAACCGTGCATCGGATTAAAACAAACTTAATATGAAACTTGCTTAGATTTTCATCTAGTTTCATAATATGTCTTTTTCACCCATGTTTAAAATGCTTAAAATGATGTTTGTTTAAATTTGCTCCTATGTCATGCTAAAATGATTTAATTCATAACTTAATAACCGTAGCTCGGTTTTAAACAAACTTTATATGTATTTGGGGTAGAAAAATGCCTAGTTTAACGTGGTGACCTTACTTTGCATGTTAAATAACTCTAAAATTGTGTTTAGGGCAGAACAGTACCAAACCTAATATATGCACATGAGGAGTTTCCGGACTTGTTGTTTTGTTGTTCCGGCCTCATTTAAACTTGCCTAGATAGATAGTTTCATTATGCTTCATCTCTTTCCATGTTTAACAACATTTAATATTGTTGGGTACATAAACAAGATCGAAACTAAATAACTTGAATGTGGTGTTTCGTCAATATGCAACTCGCTGCATATTGAGCTCCACTTAATTTGTAGGATTGTTTTGTGCATTTTGCCATGCCATGTTTCATTAAACTAGACAAGCATCATACTCGATTGTGCATCATGCCATGTTGATGTGTTGGTTGTTTACTATGTTGTTTGCTTCTTTCCGGTGTTGCTTCTTCGGGTTGGTTCCGATAACGTCGTGTGTGTGAGGATCCGCTCGACTACGTCCGTTTATCTTCTTCATGGACTCGTTCTTCTTCCTTGCGGGATTTCAGGCAAGATGACCATACCCTCGAAATCACTTCTATCTTTGCTTGCTAGATGCTCGCTCTTTTGCTATGCCTATGCTGCGATACCTACCATTTGCTTATCATGCCTCCCATGTTGTTAAACCAAGCCTCTAACCCACCTTGTCCTAGCAAACCCTTGTTTGGCTATGTTACCGCTTTGCTCAGCCCCTCTTATAGCATTGTTAGTTGCAGGTCAAGATTGAAGTTTGTTCCTTGTTGGAACATGGAGATGTTGTTCCTTGTTGGAACATGTTTACTTGTTGGGATATCACTATATATCTTATTTAATTAATGCATCTATATACTTGGTAAAGGGTGGAAGGCTTGGCCTTATGCCTGGCATTTTGTTCCACTCTTGCCGCCCTAGTTTCCGTCATATTGGTGTTATGTTCCCGGATTTTGCATTCCTTACGCGGTTGCGTAATAATGGGAACCCCTTGACAGTTCGCCTTGATTAAAACTCCTCCAGCAATGCCCAACCTTGGTTTTACCATTTGCCTCACCACCACCTACTTTTCCCTTGGAAGTCGCTCTCTCAAGGGTCATCATTATTTTTAACCCCCCCCCCCGGGCCAGTGCTCCTCTGAGTGTTGGTCCGACCGAGTAGACTGCGGAGCCACCTCGGGGCAACTTGAGGGTTGGTTTTACTCGTAGGATGTCTCATCTGAGTGTGCCCTGAGAACGAGATATGTGCAGCTCCTATCGGGATTTGTTGGCACATTCGGGTGGTGTTGCTGGATTTGTTTTAACTTGTCGAAATGTCTTGTAACCAGGATTCCGAGTCTGATCGGGTCTTCCCGCTAGAAGGAACATCCTTCGTTGACCGTGAGAGCTTGTGATGGGCTAAGTTGGGACACCCATGCAGGGATTTGAACTGTCGAAAGCCGTGCCCGCGGTTATGGGCAGATGGGAATTTGTTAATGTCTGGTTGTAGAAAACCTAAAGTTGACCTTAATTAAAATACATCAACCGCGTGTGTAACCGTTATGGTCTCTTTCCGGCGGAGTCCGGGAAGTGAACACGGTGTTGGAGTTATGCTTGACGTAGGTTGCTCTAGGATCACTTCTTGATCATAGTTTCTCGATCGTGCTTTTCCTTCTCTTCTCGCTCTCATTTGCATATGTTAGCCACCATATATGCTAGTCGCTTGCTGTAGCTCAACCTCATACCTTTTACCTTACCCATAAGCTTAAATAGTCTTGATCGCAAGGGTGTGAGATTGCTGAGTCCCCGTGACTCACGGATACTTCAAAAACCAACTTGCAGGTGCCGATGAGTCCGTGCCAATGACGCAACCAAGCTCAGGAGGAGCTCGATGAAGATCTTGTCCTTTGTGTTGTTTCGTTCTAGTTGATCAGTAGTGGAGTCCAGTTGGGGTCGATCGGGGACCTTGTCGCTTTTGGGGTTCTTCTTTTATTTTGGTTCCGTAGTCAGACCCTGATTGTATTTGGATGATGTAATGCTTTATTCATGTATTTGTGTGAAGTGGCGATTGTAAGCCAACTATGTATCTCTTTCCCTTATGTATTACATGGGTTGTGTGAAGATTACCTCACTTGCGACATTGCTTTCAATGCGGTTATGCCTCTAAGTCGTGCTTCGACACGTGGGAGATATAGCCGCATCGAGGGCGTTACAAGTTGGTATCAGAGCCTTCCCCGACCTTAGGAGCCCCCACTGCTTGATCGTTTTTAGCGTCTGTTGTTGAGTCTAGAAAAATGTTTTGAGTCATTTAGGAATTATATATCGGAGAGTTTAGGAATTCTTTTTATTCCCCAGTTCCTTCATCGCTCTGGTAAGGCATCCTGACGTAGAGTTTTGACTCTTCTCTTCTCAAATTTCACTAAAAAAAATTTAGGATCACGCGGGTATCTTGGAATCGTTCCAATGGTTTTGTGATGAGAACATTGTTCTTGGTGCCTCCTGTCATTTAGGGGTTGTGGCAGTGTCCCGGGGAGTTGAGCTCCGAGGTGTTGTCGTCACAATTTTATCGTTGCAGTTCTGGAATACCTGAGTTTAGTTTCGTCGACATCGAAAATCTCTTTTATGCAGTTGTTGGTGAGATAACCTCGACGCCACCCAGTACTGGGGCGGGAGTTCGGGAGTATTGCCATAACTCGTATAACGGATGCTTTTCGAAGGTTGAGGTAGATGATTTCCGAAGGTTTCTTGGTTATGTGTTGAAGGATGGATACAGCTGGATGTAGGATTTGCTAGTTTGGGTGAAATATTATGCTTCCCCTGTATCCCCAACACCTGATTGCATAACCGGAAAATTTTGGGAGTTTATAAGTGGGAATTCAAGTAGCTCTTAGGATATCTTTCCGACAGATGTATGATATGAAATTGGGGTTCGACGTCTAGTGGTCCGCCTATTCACGGTTGGTTTTACAGTGGTCTCGTTGTGTCTTAAAGAGTCCTTGGCTATGCCGACTCGGGGACGCTTCGTATGTCATGTGCACTGCCTTGTACATGATGGTGTTGTACGATCAAGCCCGTGTAGGCCCCACCACGAAAACTTCGGACGAAATCTCTATCATATGTTTGTTCCGGCTTATTCTGCAAGCCAATCCTTTGTTTTGTTGTTTTCAGTTGTGGTATTCAAGTTGCTTCAATGTCAAGTGTTGATTCCATACCTTTTCTAAGCGGTGTTCTCATATTTCTATGTCAATACTAATCCTCCTCGATCATCGAGTCGGTCATGTCAATCCTTTTCAACCGGTGTGTTTCTCTTCAAGTGGATCCGGTCGTTTCAACATTAGCAAGATCAATTCTCAGTTCTTCTCAATGGTGTTGTCTTCATCCGTTCGAAGTTGACCTTGTTTTCCCACCCTCCCACCCTTTTTCTTCAAGGACTAAGTTTTCTTAATCAGCTATCCATCTTATTCATGTAAAGCCTCTTCTTTCTTTTCAATCAATGTTCTTACCCGGTGACGCTCATGAAGATTTTAACGGAGTTTCTAGTTCACCATTATTCATTCTTTTTTCTTCTCCGGTGGATCCAATTCAAACTTTGTTGATCATATTCTTTCCTCGTTTCAAATACTTTCTCTTGCCGGTGCTCCTCATATTCATCCACTTCTTGATATTCAATCGTCCTGGAGTGCTCAAGATATCTCGGAGATTCGTGTTTCCACTCTGCATTCATTCGAACTCTTTTGAGGATGTTATCTCTTTCAAGTCATTTAATTCAACCGGTGCAAACTCTCCTTCAAATCGTTCAACGGTGTATCTTTTGAGTGGGCCCTAACCCACAGGTCTTTTTCCAGGATCTTACCTGACTCTTCTTATTTTCCCGGCGTTATTCTCAAATTCTTTTTCGAAGTTTGACGTAAGAATGATTTATCATCAGTCAAATGTCTTCTCCAAGATCTGTCAAAATCTTTTCATCGTTGGCTCAACCTCTTCGTTTTGATTATTCCGGAGTGTCTCAATAATTTGGTGGTGTTCCTCATCGTCATTCTCAGATTTTGAAGACCGAAGAAGAGTTTCTTTTAAATATTGCCCCATTCTCTGCCATCCTCTCATAATTGTTTTTGTTTGTGAGATTTTCACCCAACCGGAGCAATTCAAGATTCTGTTCAGTTTGATTATCCGGAGCCCATCATCTAAGATTTATTCATTCCAGCTTTCAGCTCTCATACTCTTAATCTTACCGGTGCATCATTCAAGTTTTCTCTAATCAGCTCGTGATCTCTTCGTTCTCATGGATCTAAATTCCCTCAAGCACCTTAATGCATTTGATAATTCTTCCCAGTGTTTCTTTATATTTTTCATTGTTCATTTTCAATCCTTACGGTGGTTCGTTCAGGATTTCTCTTCCTTCTTTATCATATCAATTCATTTGTTGTTTCGATTCTACCGGTGGATCATCGAAGACCTTCTCAAATTTATGCTATACCTCTCTTAATTTTTTTCTACGAGAATAAGTAGTATGCCAAATCCGTTGCTTGTCATCAATCTAAATTAGTGAAGGATAAGCATAATGTAATTCTTATTCTTGTTTCATCGAGTATATTCAATTACTTATTACGAGGCTCATCAAATTCTCGGTTTCATTTGTTTCATCTTTTCTTTTCCCGAAGTTTCAAGATCTCTCATTTATCTCGTCGCAAAGCTCCATTTAATCATTTCAAGGATTCACCATGTGTTTTCAACTTCTCTTGCCTTCCGTTTGATCATTCCTTTGTTTACCGGAGTTCTTCATGAAGGTTCTACATGTTGGTTCATCAAGGATTTAATTCCTTCTCGAAGTGTTCTTTGAGATTCTTTTCAGAGGAACTCAAGCATTCTTCATCTTGCAATCCAGAGTGCAATTCTTTCTTCCGTACCATTTAAGGTGCTGCTATGTCATTCTTGATAATTTGAGTTCATATTTCATGATTCACATGTCGTTAAGAATGAGATATTTTAAATGCATCAATCTCTTCTTTGGAGTTGTCTTGGGTTATATTTCACCTAAAGCCTTCCCTAAGGATTGTTGCTATCTATGGTGCTTATAAAGGACCCAAGTTCTTCTTTATCCTCCCGATGAAATACTTTCTCGTCTCCTTGTTCATACCAATCCAATTCTTTTCCCGTGAGTGGCAGGTTGTCACCTCATAATTTGAGATGTACTCCATGAGACCATATCAAGCTTATTCTTTTCGTTGTTGGTTTTCCAACAACTCCGTTCTACCATTTGTTGTAAGCGTGCTCCCTCAAGATCCTGTTTCCCTTCGCTCATTCCATTCCATTCTATTCTTTTGTTCCGGAGTCATGGTGATGTTGCTCTTTTCTCTCATCATCTTGGATAGTGTTCTTTTCGTGCCTATCCATTTAACCGGAGTGTCGTGTCCTTTGCTCAAGCTCTTTTCTTCCTATCTAGTCTTTCATCTCTTTTCAACCGGAGTGCTGTCAGAATTCGTTCTTCCTTGTTTCTCTTTTCTAACGGAGTGTTTCTTTTCAAGTTCTGTCACCTCCGTTGTATTCTTTTCTCGAAATGGCTTAACCTTTTCAAGGTTCTTTGGTCTCACTCGTTTGTCAAAGAAGCAACTTAGTTTTACCTCTTCTTTTTCTCTTCCGTTTTTCCCTCCGGTGCCATTCTAGATCTCGGGACGAGATCCTCTCGTAGTGGTGGAGTATTGTAACGCCCCGAGACAGATGTGTCAGGTGTCTTCCAGTTATTCGCTGCGTTGCCATGTCTTTTCACTTGCGTGTTGCATCTTTTCATGTCATCATGTGCATTGCATCATCATGTTTTCAAAACTTGCATCCGTCCGGGTTCCCCAGTTCCGTCCGTCGTCCGTTCTGAGCCTAGACACACTTGCACGCGCCTGCGGCACGTCCGAAATATTATTTTGTAAGTGGCCGGGAAATGTTCTCGGAATGGGATGAGAGTTGACATGTGGTCTTATTATAGTGTAGATAGACCGCCTGTCAAGTTTCATCGCATTTGGAGTTCGTTTGACGCCCCAACGATTAACTATAGCGGCAGTATAGCCCGTCTATCGTCGGACGTTTCCGGTCTCCGGAAACAGTCACCGGGCCTCCCTCTCTTCTCTTCTCTCAGCTCAAGACCATCTACACAGACCACTACCTACCGCCAGATCCAACCTAAGCTCTCTCGTCATCCCGCGACCCTCCTCGCGCGCGCGTCCGATAGCTGTCCCGGACCTGACCCGAACAGTTGTCACCGTTGAACTCAGATCATCCCCAAACATCTACTAAATGTCTCCGTTTTGCTAATTGGACTCCCTAGCTATTTTATTCGCGACCGTCCGATTAAGATCGAAGGGACCTAATGCCCCTAAACTTAGCCTTTTTGCTATATATAGATCAAATTCTAGCCTAACCCTAAAATCTAGGAGATGTGTCCCGTCGCCCGCCGCCGCTTTCCAAATCCCCCTCAGGATCTTCCCCTGCCAATCCACCCAACCAGTGCCCGAGCCTCCACCTCTCGATCCTCTCCAGATCCATCCACCAACCAGCGTGCCTCCTACCCCGAGCTCCTCTTGTGCTCCTCCCATGGCGCCCTCGTCCCAAGCACCTTGACCCCTCCGCTACGTCCTCGCCACCCGTTGGGGCAGGCCAATAGCTCCACCACGCCCGCCCCATCTCTCCTTCCTTCACCTGCCTCCTCTGCTTCTCCTCCTTGTGCCTTGCGGGAGCAGCTCCAACATCGGCCGAAGCCCTGCAGGACGAACAGAAGCTCCCGCCGCCGCGCCATGTTGTCGTTCCTCTGCTTCGTCGTCCGCGCCAACGACCAAGCCGTCGCCCCGTTCCCTCTGTCCGCTGCCCGCTCCTTGCCAAGTCCCCTGCTTCGCCCGCTCGTTCGAAGCCGAACGCGACCAACGGCCTCCTCTCAAGTCCGGCACCGCCAAGCTGCTTCCTCGTGGGATCCGCCTTTCCGCCAAAGACCTCGACCATCAGCGCCTCCACAAGCCGCTGCCGCAGAGCCTCTGCATCCGCCGCTACATCGCCTCTGCATCGAGCGCCGCTCGACCCCGCCTTGCCCGCTTCTTCTGTTGCTTCCTGCAACGCCAAGCCGCCTCCCTTCCCTCGAGCCCGTCCAGATCCGCCAAGTTCCGCGGTTCGCCGTGGCCATGGAGCTCGTCGGCGTCGTCCTCGTGCCATCCCAGCCTCGTCGCCATTTGCCTCCTCGCGTGGCCTCCTCTATTCGCACGCACGAGGCCAGCGCCTCTCCAAGGCCCAGCTAGCTCTGCCTGCCCCAAGTCTCTCCATCAGCTGGGCCTCAGCCCATGGTGAGCCTCCACTGTGCCCCCCTTCTCTGTTGGGCCCTGTTCCAGATCCGGCCCGTGTAGGTTTTTTTTAGGATCTGCGATTTAGTTATTTTCCGGAGTTTGTCAGTTTTGCAGAAAGCCCCCTAAACTTCATGCATTTAATAACTTCACAACCGTGCATCGGATTAAAACAAACTTAATATGAAACTTGCTTAGATTTTCATCTAGTTTCATAATATGTCTTTTTCACCCATGTTTAAAATGCTTAAAATGATGTTTGTTTAAATTTGCTCCTATGTCATGCTAAATGATTTAATTCATAACTTAATAACTATAGCTCGGTTTTAAACAAACTTTATATGTATTTGGGGTAGAAAAATGCCTAGTTTAACGTGGTGACCTTACTTTGCATGTTAAATAACTCTAAAATTGTGTTTAGGGCAGAACAGTACCAAACCTAATATATGCACATGAGGAGTTTCCGGACTTGTTGTCTTGTTGTTCCGGCCTCATTTAAACTTGCCTAGATAGATAGTTTCATTATGCTTCATCTCTTGCCATGTTTAACAACATTTAATATTGTTGGGTACATAAACAAGATCGAAACTAAATAACTTGAATGTGGTGTTTCGTCAATATGCAACTCGTTGCATATTGAGCTCCACTTAATTTGTAGGATTGTTTTGTGCATTTTGCCATGCCATGTTTCATTAAACCGGACATGCATCATACTCGATTGTGCATCGTACCATGTTGATGTGTTGGTTGTTTACTATATTGTTTGATTCTTTCTGGTGTTGCTTCTTCGGGTTGGTTCCGATAACGTTGTGTGTGTGAGGATCCGCTCGACTACGTCCGTTTATCTTCTTCATGGACTCGTTCTTCTTCCTTGCGGGATTTCAGGCAAGATGACCATACCCTCGAAATCACTTCTATCTTTGATTGCTAGATGCTCGCTCTTTTGCTATGCCTATGTTGCGATACCTACCATTTGCTTATCATGCCTCCCATGTTGTTAAACCAAGCCTCTAACCCACCTTGTCCTAGCAAACCCTTGTTTGGCTATGTTACCGCTTTGCTCAGCCCCTCTTATAGCGTTGTTAGTTGCAGGTGAAGATTGAAGTTTGTTCCTTGTTGGAACATGGAGATGTTGTTCCTTGTTGGAACATGTTTACTTGTTGGGATATCACTATATATCTTATTTAATTAATGCATCTATATACTTGGTAAAGGGTGGAAGGCTCGGCCTTATGCCTGGCGTTTTGTTCCACTCTTGCCGCCCTAGTTTCTGTCATATCGGTGTTATGTTCCCGGATTTTGCGTTCCTTACGCGGTTGGGTAATAATGGGAACCCCTTGACAGTTCGCCTTGATTAAAACTCCTCCAGCAATGCCCAACCTTGGTTTTACCATTTGCCTCACCACCACCTACTTTTCCCTTGGGAGTCGCTCTCTTGAGGGTCATCATTATTTTTAACCCCCCCCCCCCCGGGCCAGTGCTCCTCTGAGTGTTGGTCCGACCGAGTAGACTGCGGGGCCACCTTGGGGCAACTTGAGGGTTGGTTTTACTCGTAGGATGTCTCATCTGAGTGTGCCCTGAGAACAACATATATGTGCAGCTCCTATCGGGATTTGTTGGCACATTCGGGCGGTGTTGCTGGATTTGTTTTAACTTGTTGAAATGTCTTGTAACTGGGATTCCGAGTCTGATCGGGTCTTCCCACTAGAAGGAACATCCTTCGTTGACCGTGAGAGCTTGTGATGGGCTAAATTGGGACACCCATGCAGGGATTTGAACTGTCGAAAGCCGTGCCCGCGGTTATGGGCAGATGGGAATTTGTTAATGTCCGGTTGTAGAAAACCTAAAGTTGACCTTAATTAAAATACATCAACCGCGTGTGTAACCATGATGGTCTCTTTCCGGCGGAGTCCGGGAAGTGAACACGGTGTTGGAGTTATGCTTGACGTAGGTTGCTCTAGGATCACTTCTTGATCATAGTTTCTCGATCGTGCTTTGCCTTCTCTTCTCGCTCTCATTTGCGTATGTTAGCCACCATATATGCTAGTCGCTTGCTGCAGCTCCACCTCATACCTTTTACCTTACCCATAAGCTTAAATAGTTTTGATCACAAGGGTGTGAGATTGCTGAGTCCCTGTGACTCACAGATACTTCAAAAACCAGCTTGCAGGTGCCGATGAGTCCGTGCCGATGACGCAACCACGCTCAGGAGGAGCTCGATGAAGATCTTGTCCTTTGTGTTGTTTCGTTCTAGTTGATCAGTAGTGGAGTCCAGTTGGGGTCGATCGGGGACCTTGTCGCTTTTGGGGTTCTTCTTTTATTTTGGTTCCGTAGTCAGACCCTGATTGTATTTGGATGATGTAATGCTTTATTCATGTATTTGTGTGAAGTGGTGATTGTAAGCCAACTATGTATCTCTTTCCCTTATGTATTACATGGGTTGTGTGAAGATTACCTCACTTGCGACATTGCTTTCAATGCGGTTATGCCTCTAAGTCGTGCTTCGACATGTGGGAGATATAGCCTCATCGAGGGCGTTACATCTTGCCTGCCACCACACTCATGGGCGAGGGAGGGACGCTCCTGCCTTTGCGTGTATGACAAGTGGACCCTACAGGTGTGTAGCCAACATGTCATACAGCCAAAGGCATGTGCAGTTAAGTCCGCGAGGGAGAGGATAATAAAACTTCTCGTTGATGTACGAGTTGACGTGACACATCAAAGCACTACACTCGATATATTTCAATAATTTGCGTGTGTGACTACAAGATGCAGAGGCCGGGGGTCATCATCCTCCTTTTCGAGAAAAAATAGACGCGTGTGTGAGAGGACGAGTGCGTGCGTGCACCTCTTCTCTTCCTGTATAACGTACTACTAAACTCAGAGTACAAGTTTTTGTGGGTGGCACGATGGTGCGTGTGAGAAGTCCCGAGAGATAGGTTTAATGCATTAATTGCAATGCATGCATGCATAAAGTACATGCATTGGTCAATTTTCTCTTAATACTTGCATGCAATGATTTAATGCACCTTGGAATCTGAACATGTGTTGGGGACAACCAAATTGAGCCTTATAAAATGAAAAAACTAAAATTTTGAGATAAGCCCTATAAAACCGGAAAGGAGGGAGTAGAAAAAGAAGTACTCCATCCGGGAACAGTGCCGCACTTCGAAACTGGAACCGTCAATAAATTTTGAGCTTGCGCCTCGTCATATTCCAAATTACTCCATGCTATATTGAATTGCAAACCTGTTCACACCGATCACAACCTAAACGGTTTCCCACTTAGGAGCGTATTAGTACTCGGTTATAACTACTAGTATGCTAAGATGACTGCACATTCCTCCTCAACTCCTCATCCACAAAAACAAACAAGTCATTCAGCATCCTTCCCTTGCGTCTGCCATGGCCAGCGTGAGTTCTGGGTCGAGAGATTGCCACCAGGGAGAGGCGAGCATGGAAGCGGAAGCACGAGAGATGTCCCGCCTCGCTGCGAGAGCAGCCGACATGTCCCGCGGCGCGGAAGTAGCAGCACAGAGGTCCCGCTGTGTCGCTGAAGCAGCACGGAGGTCCCGATGTGCCGTAGATGCAGTAGACTGGTCCGGCCGCACCGCGGAAGAAGCAGAGATGTCCCGCCGCACCACGAATGCAGTAGAGATGTCCCACCGCGCCGCGGTTGCTTGGGAAAATTTCTCGCGGGCACGCGACGACTGTTACAGGCGCATGCATGCGATAGTCCATAGCCAGACGGATCAGATCTCCTGCTCGGTGAGGTTGCAGGACAACATGATAGCCTTGTTTGAACAGGCTACCGGCATCATCTGGCAACTAAGGGAGGGTAATGAGAGGCTCCGGGCCGAGCGCGACCTGCTGAGGGAGAAGATCGTCCGAAGTGCAGACCTGCAGGAGGAGACTAGTGCCTTGTTGAAGAAACTTATGGACGAGAATGACATGCTCCGCAACGAGCGCCAAAGGTTGGTGGAGGAATCCGTGGATGTTCTCAAGCAGCGTCTTGAGGACACGAAAGAGCTCATTGCCACTCGCCACAGAGACTAGTTTCCTGGTTTCTTTTGATGTAATAATTGGTTTAGGATGTGGATTGTGTCGTCGGTTGTGAAATGTTGGGTTTTAGCGCGGATGTTTGGCCTTAGTTGGCCTCTTGGGATGTTGCAATTTCAATCTGGTAGCTTTAGTCCTTCGTGTTAGGCTGGAGTTGTGCTGAACTTCTTGTGAATTATGGTGGTTTTCAGTAATGAAAATCCGAAGGGGCAAGCCCTTCTTTGATCAAAAAAAATTTAATCGTCCTTATATATTCATCAGTCTTGCTATAAGTCGCAGTAGATGCTATATAGGTCCGTCGGATCTTACATCAAGATCCGTGCTTTCAGATTTTCTTTTTTCTCTCTTAAATCTCAGTCGAGTGAGACATAGCCACGCCATTAAACAGAGGCTCGGACGCCATTAATGGAGACCTTGGGAGAGAGGTGGATGGCAGATGGAGGTCAAAGGGCTCTCCTCCCGATAAGCACGCGCAGGGGTTTGATCGCACGCCTCTCGTACTCAAATAGCTACCCTGCACGTCGCCTCCTAGCTAATAAAAAAGGAGACGCGCGGCGGCACGTAAATGGTACTAGTAAGTACAACGCCCACGGTTTCAATAATACTTGTGTTTCTGATTGTAACGTGACAGCACTTCTTCCAAAATGACTTTGTTGATTGTTAATGTGTGCGCCTTCGCAAATCGGACTGCAAATTTACCACCGCATGTTGGTGCCATGTCATGGCACCAAGCCAAGTTTCATCATTTTCATGCGTGTTTTGGATTTACAGGAATTAAAAAACTAAGTTTCTCAATGTTTCCAACCCAGCCACGACGCCCAGAATTTTGAATTTCATTCCCATTTCTTGCATGGAACCTAGAAATTTACCCGAGGACACACATGTGATTTTTCAACCAACTTTGGTGCACTGGAACATGTTCTTGTATTTCAAATTTGAATTATGCACACAAAGGTGACACGTTCCCTCCCAGAACCATGAGCCTTCTTGAGAGAAGCTCCGATTTGCAAGAAGCTTATAGCAAAATTTGTTCCTATTCGGCCAATTTTTTTTACCACGGCATGGTACTACCATGACATGACACCATGCCAAGTTTCATGATTTTAAAACCAAGTTTCTCAATGTTATCGATCGAGCCACGATGCCCAGATGTTTGAATTTTATTCTTATTTTTTGCATGGGACCTACTCCCTCCTTCCATCTATATAGGGCCTAATGTGTTTTTCAAGACAGCCTTTGACTATTGACAAGATTAATAGCACATGAGATGTATACTATGCAAATTATATTATTGGAAGCTCCTTGACATACAAAATTGAAGGTATGCTTTGTGTAAGTTGCATGTCATATATTATTGCTCTAACGTTTGGTCAAAGTTAGCCTCGAAAAATGCATTAGGACCTATATGCATGAGAGGAGTTGACTTCGAGAGAACGTGTTTGTTCGAGAGACACCGAGGAAGACTACTATATATCGATGGTGCATGTAGGCGGGAATTAAACTAAGGGATGGTCTTATTGGTTTCGGGGATATAGGGGAAGAGTGAGAGGCAGGGGGTAGCTAGAAGGAGATTGTTAAGTGTGAGTGTGTGTTTTACCCATCTAGGCGGAAGTTATGTGCACAAAAGAGGAGAACGATTCGATGTGGCGTTAGGATTGAGGGTAATTAACTACATATGGAGACATAGAGACCTTGAACGTGCATGTGTGAGAGGTATACATGTATACGTGGGATGTGTGTGTGCACGCGCACATGATCGAGATAAAACAAAGAAGACATAAGTCATAAGATCAACGACATGGGAGAGACAGATCGGTATGACAATATGCATGCATGTGAGAATGCATGGAAGAAGTCCCGATAATTGAGCATGTGTTTTTGTCTTTAAGAGATAGTGGCGTGGGCTGGAGCATGCATCTATGGCGAGCAGAGGGAGTGAGGCACAACGATTGTGCAAAAGAGACCAACCTATAAATGCATTTGCATGGAGAGACATATATAGTGTGGGTGATAGGAAGCAAGACTCCGTGCGAGAAAGAAATGTTGACGGAGAAACTACAGATATATACAGAGATGGAGATGCTAGCTAGAGGGACATCCGCTAGTTTGGGTGTTGGAGATGACCGTCGGGTGGTTCAAAGGGTGAAGTTATATATGTGTGTGAGAGGGCACTTGACTGCATGTAGAGAGAAACATATGTAGTGTGCGTGATAGGAATCAAGAGTGAGGGCGAGAAAGAAGGTTGATGGAGAAACAAATAAATAGAAAGATAAAGATGCTAGCTAGTGTGCGTTAGAGATAGGAGTCGAGTGGATCAGAAGGCTGGTTTATGTGTGTGGGTGTGAGAGAGATAGAGAGAGGGTGCGTGTGAGTCACATACAAATAGATATCAGAGAGAAATGAGATCTAGAGAGACGGAGTTTTGTGTCTGCGAGAGAGAAAGATATTTCACAACGAGAGTGATAGCTAGAGAGAAATACGAGGGAACGCAAAATATCTCTAGGGAGAGAGGGTGTGTGTGAGCGACATACAAGAGAACAATGGAGAAATATGAGACCCTGGGAGACAGAGTTTGTGTTTGTGTGTGAGAAAGAGATATTGATGAGGAAGAGTCGTAGGTTCTCATATCTAAGGAGCGAAAGACATCTCTGTATGAGGGGTGTGCAAGTGGCACACATGGGAATAGTAGAGAGAAATGAGACCCCGGGGGACAAAGTTTTGTGTTTGTGTGAGAGAAAGAGATTCCACATGGAGAATCATAGTTAGAGACACATAGCAAGGAGCGAGATATACTTAAAAAGAGATAGAGTGATGAAGGTCGAAGGAGAGAGTACCGTCAGTGTGTTACGAAGATAAAAGATCATTGTCGACATACAGGTAGCACGAGAGATACCTGAGAGACGATGAACGCGTATAGGTCTAGAGAGACAGTCCTATATAAGCATGAGTGACAGCTATATGAGACGAATATCTGGATTAAAGGGGATTCAAATATTTAAACTAGAAATCACGACATTGATAATATCTAACGCAAATTGGTGTATCAAACATGCATATTCATTTGAATTTGGGCACACGTGTAATGTTATATAGTTTATCAATATTGGTGATCCATAGATTCTTCAGTTACAAACAATGCATGGTTTATATGCAATTAATGTCTAAACGGGACTACACTATATGTTGCGTGTGTGAAACACATTATACATGTTTGAGAAGCAAAAAAACCCGCATGAAACACACATTAATTGGAGACAGTTAGCGAGGAATGCATTCATTGGGTTTCAACATAAAGTGGTTTTAAATATTTGAAAATCCAAATTGATGGATACAACCTTATGAATCTGAGATCATGCCATTTGTAAACCATATTTATGTATAAATGGTGTTGTGCTTTTGAAAGTATTTATATAAAAAACTGATGTATATAGAATGTAATTCCAATTCAAAATGGATACCGCCCGGAAAAAATAAGAATACAAATGGGATTCGAATTGAGTTGGCACGGTAAACGTGCACTCTGCAAAATTTGAACGAAGCGAGGAAAGTCGCAGTAACCGCCCGAAACCAAAATCTACGAGATGGAAATCACTACTGCCTATCCCTGCCACGCAAAGCCTATATGCTGGATTTCTATAGGTTTCGATTGGGGTAGGTTTGTAATTTCACCCAAATGTGACGTAACCGCCTCTCACCCGGATTCATACACGGTGGGCGCCAAAACACAGTGTGTCCTCGGCCGAAATCGACTCCCTCCCCGATTCATATTCATACACGATGGGCGCCAAAAACAAACTATCATCGGCAAATATTCGGTGTATGCGAGATTACCGTCCTATCCCCAACCGACTAGTGTTGCTGTGATGTAGTAGAAATATGAAACGGGGGCTAAGTTTGTAAATTTCCTCGCATTTGAGACAAGCGCGCCCTGAATACATGGTTCCCCCCTTCCTCTCTACCTCCCTTTTCCCCATTCGTACTCCGTGGGCGCCAAAACACCCTCTCCACCCCACTCTCCTCCGTCCGCCGCCGTCTGCCACCCCATCCACCGCCGTCCTCCTCCACCATGCCGGAGCTGATACCCCGATGTCGCCGTCCATTACAAGAGATCAACCTCTCTCATCCACGGCTTTGGACCGGGATCCTTGCATCCCATCCTCTCGCTTCATCCCCGCCGTCGTCCACCTTGTCGGCGCCGCTCCTACGACCGTCTCGTCCACCGCGCCCCGCCGCCACCGTCTACCCTCCTAGATCTGCTTCCACGCCGCCGACAGCCATCGCTACCGCGGCACCGTCAAATTCTCAGCAGATGCGTACACAGCGCCGCACCAGAGGCGATACTCTTTCGTATCCGCTCAACTTATTTATCGCAGCAAGAAAATAGATTGCCACTGCTTTACCCTGATTTCTTGTCTTGGTTGCGAAGTTGCCTTTGTCCAGTTTGCACCTTCAGATCCGCCATGGCACGCTCAACACCATACTCGCAATGCTTATGGTTTTCCCCTTTTATATTCCACACTAGTTAAATCACAGTAGACTAAATTTCAAAATTGGGTCAGTCGATTTTTCAGAGCTTGCCGGAGTTCGCCGGTGCGATTGAAGGGGCTTGGGTGGTTGTGGGGCCTCGCCGAACGAATAAAACTCGACGCGGGTGGGGGTTGGGGTGGGGGTGGGGGTGGCGGAGGAACACATGCGGTGGGGGCCGGTGGTCCAGCCGGCGGCCCGTGCGGTGTTCTGTATGGGAAGAATCAGAGACGAGGAAGAAGAAGGGTTAGGAGACGTAGGATCTCCATCCAACCGCCTGAAATGGTCGAGAGACAGCTAGGAGTTGCATTCTTAATGCGCTCTGGTTCATCATGTGTGGGCACTGCGCAACCAACATTTTATTATCCAAAATATGCTTGCTCTTCTTTACCATGTTCCTCTTCCGTTCTTCTTTAATATGTACTCTCTCCGTTCCTAAATACAAGTATTTGTATAGATTCCACCATGGACTACATATGGAGCAAAATGAGTGAATCTACACTCTAAAATGTACCTAGATACATCTGTATGTGATCCATAGTGGAAATCTCTACCAAGACTTACATTTTGGAACGGAGGGAGTATGATAGTAGTACAGTATGTTCCTTGTACTGAAGATGAGCAGGGACATTTGCAGTATAGAGGTCTATACGGTAGGTTGTGATGGACAATTTGAGCCTCTTTGATTCGTAGGATCTTGTAAACATAGGAATAGGATTTGTAGTGGCCTGCCCACTTGAATCCTATAAGAATAGCAAGGAAATGCGTGGAGCTGTGTCCCCTTTGAGAGTTACATTGATAATAACAGTACCGCACCTTCACCTGAAGAGAGATGGTATCTGAAGCCTTTCTTGCCGTACCGGCAATACTAGCACATATATTCCAGCAAGTTCCACTTTGCTGATTTTACTCTGATGCTTAAGGTTTTCCTGTTATATCTACACTATGATCTGTGTAGCTGCTTTGTGTCGCACTAGCAGCAGTCCACTCTTGAAGCTAAACACTACAATGACTTATAAAATTGGCACCAAGGCATTGAGTGCCATTCTGGATGCAATGAAACTCATACGCTCCCCACCTGTTGATTCTTGTTCAGAATATCATCCTAATGACTATTCTAACGTCGAGGAGTCAAAGGCAGATGGCCTGTCCTGTTCACCCATCAAGGTGTCTGTTCTAATTTGCCAATGTTTTATTGATTGCGGGTATCTTGCATATGTTGTCTTGCATTTCTTCTACTTTGTTGCACCGCCATCTGCTTAGTTTACTCATCATATATGTCGAGATGCCATGCCCATCCATTATCAATACATATTCCATCTGTCATCATACCATGTTTTTCCACTCAAATGTTGTTCTTGTGCATTAGACATGAAAAAGGAAGAGGGTGATTGCCGAACCTGAAGGAGCACCAGCAAAGTCCTTGAAAAACGTGGTGGGCCGGAGAAATCAGACATCACCCCACTTATATTGGATGTACAACCAGTGACACAAAACGTAGGACCGACTCCAGCAGACTATACCCATACTTCACTGGCCACACCACTAGCCCCACCACACAGGACCTGCACTCCAGCAAAAGGTATACCGATTTCATTTGCCATAGCACTAGCTATACCATAGAAAAATCCCACTCCAGCAAAAAGTACAACAAGTCCACTGGCCGAAGACCTATCCCAACTGCAGAGACGGCCAATTCCTGCAGATTGGAACCCCATTCCATTTATTCCTAGTTTAAAATACAATGCTTTCAATGTTGTTAGGGACTATGTTCATATATTCCCATCATGGGAATATTATTGTGAAGACAAACACCATTTTCACATCTTCCTGTCCAACTTATGTGTAAGTGCTATTATTCATGGTTATTATTTTCCTGTTTTCTGCTAATTGAACACATGAATGATTTACATTACATTGTTGTAACTAGGCAAGGGTCAATCTGGATAGTCATGACGAGTAAAGCTTGCTTGTGCTTTTCAAGGAAGCATCGCAGCAGTATCGGTGTTACCTGAGGAAATCACACTTTGATGGCAAGTCTATAAACGAATTTCCGGTGAAGTCTCCTGTGGTAAATTTAGAAGACATTGAATGGAAAAACCTTTTTATGCACTGGTCTCGTTCCCAGGATGAGGTACTGTCTATGAAATCACATGACTATTTGAACTTCTACTTTTCCGCATGTGCCTTACGGATCATTTTTGCAGGAAATCTGCTCGAAGAAGAATTCTGGTTTGACAAGAATGACGAGATATCGCAAATATGCTGCCTGCTGCTTTGCTCTTGTTAGTACCTGTTGTCCTGTATCAATGTACTTGCATACATACCTGGTTCATTATGTGACAACAGTATGCATGATAGCTTGCTTATCAATTGTTCGATCCAAATTATCTGATCTGTATGAATGGTTACATTAGTGTAGAATATATCCAATGGCAATATTTTTTTAGCTCTGCATTGTTCTTGTAAGTACATGATGTCCTTTATCAGTGTACTTATAATGACAGGTAGTTGTTCATGTACCATCACTCTGCAGCTTATTTTCCTTTGCCCTCCATTTTCTACACATCAGATCTATATTTACTCTTACCATAAGGTTGGTACTGAAGAAGTTTAGCTGTGCATTGCTCTTGGCTGTACCTTTTGCCTATATCGCTGCACTTACATTTATAGCTACTTGGTTATGTAGCATCACTCTTCATATTATCTTAAATATTCTCCATTTTTCGCATATTATCACATCTATATTTACTCTTAACAAAATGTAGAATAAAGGCAATGCTTTTGAAGAAGATTCTGTGGTAAACTTCTTGAATTGCCCCCCCCCATCAGCATGGACAAGGCCTTTATAGAGCCTGTCTTCACCAATAATGTAAGTTTGTCCATCTCAAGCCTTCAAACTTTGTTGTATATATTTGGTTAGGCATGACTGCAACAGCTGTTTATTTTTTGTGTTTGCATCAAATTTCTTGTTTAAAGTTTATTATGTAGTTCATAAACAAAAGTTTGTCCTTTCTCAATTTAAGTTTTCAGTTGTACAACCAACTTCCTTCTTCATACCATGTAAATTAAACTATACAGAGCAAGTGATCTTCTTTTGCACTGCATGTATGCTTTTGATTTTCATCCGTAATCTAGTGGTGTGGTGAACCTACCCACTACAGCACAATGTCATATTCTGTAATGTCTTAACTATGAAGAACAAGGTTGTCAGAATCGTGATTCTGAATCGGATCGGAAGTCCGATGGCAGGATCGCAAATCGTAGAATCTTAACTACCAGGATCGTAAAAACGTAGATTCTATGAACCAAAATCGTAGAATCAGAGGGCTTAGTTTGGATCGTAAAGTCGTATAATCGTACAATAGAATCGCGATTCTGACAACCTTGATGAAGAATGTCATATCATTCTACTATTATTTAAACCGTCTCTTTATTTGCCAATCTGAAATGGTCTAAATGGACAGCACACTAACCATTGATACTTATGAGTTCTTGATCTGTAATCCAGTGGTGTCGTGAAGCTGCCAACTCCTTCACAATGTCATTTCCTGCCATGTCTTAACCTGAGCAATACCATATTGTGTTAATGCAAATTTAAACTGTGTCACTTTATTCGTCAGTAAGAAATGTGATGAATTGTCAGCACTGATACTTTTATGTGCAAAACATGTCATCTGTCTACTTGTTTATCTTTCAGAGTGAGGAAGATATAAGTGTTGAACAAGTGCAGTCTCATCATCTTGCTCAACTACTTGCACTGCAGCTCCCCAGCAGGGCTAACGTTTCTTGAACTCTATTGAAGTGTTGTCGGTTTTGTATATTATTTTGTCGGCGTGTTTATTTGCACTGGTGGCGATCTTTGATGCCCAGTGTATGTAATCTGCTGTCTGCTTGTGCTTTATTATCATAGTGGCGAACTTTGATGCCCAGAGGATGTAATGTGCCATAATTTCTTTATTGTATAGTATAGGTTTTTTCTTATTCACGATGCTGCAGTTATTTTACTGTACATATATCATGTCTTCGCAGTAAACCGACCAAACCGTAAAATTACGGTACATAATCGGGCCGTCATGAAATCACGATGTAGGTTGGGCCTGAAACATGCCGATTAGCTCACGGGCCGGCAGCAGCCCGAAATGAACCCCGGCCCATGATTGTGCGAATCAAATCACAGGATTTTAACAGGCCGAAAAATTGTCTCGGTCCTTGTTTGGCTCAATCAGATATCGGCTGCGAGCAGGCCGGATGCAAACCGGGCGGTAGTTAGGCCCAACTATATGACGGGCTTTTAACAGGCTGAAATTAATATAGGGCCGAAATGTTAAACGGGCCCTTAACAGGCCAAAACTAATATCAGGCCGAAATACTAAGTGGGCCTTTAGCAAGTGGGCCCAAAAGCATAGTGTCCAGTTGACGGGCCGAATCTGATATGGGCCATAATTAGGCCCAAAACCTCTTAAAGGGTCGGAACTGATCTGGGCCGTAATTTGGCCCAGAACGTGGTAGGCTTTTAACGAGCTAGATCTCATATGGGCCACTATTAGGCCCGAAGCGTGGCAGGCCATTAATAGAACGAATCAAATATGGGCCGGCATTTGGCCCAAAACATGGCAGCCAGTTAACAGGCCGGCCTACTAGGGTCCTCCAAATCTTGTGGGCCTACAGCTGGGCCGGCCCATTAATGTCAGCAAAATCTCATGGTCCTTTAGCTGGGCCGGCCCATTATGACCCGCAAGAATTTTGTGGGCCTTTACCTGGGCTGACCTATTATGGCACACGAAAATCTTGTGGGCCTTTACCTGGGCCGGCCCATTATGGCCCGCGAAATTTTGTGGGCCTTTAGCTGGGCCAGCCCATTATGGTCTGCAAAATCTCGTGGGCCTTTAGCTGGGCCGGCCCATTATGGTCCGCAAAATCTTGTGGGCCTTTAGTTGGGCCGGCCCATTTAAACTTGTTGGGCCGTGCCACGTGTCGACGTATCATAGGCGTATTCTGTCCAGTGAGTGGATGACATCTGTCCCGACGATGAGCCAACACGTGTTTCCTCTAGCCAATGATGATTTTACACGTGGAAAATCCCCATTGGTCGGGGCTGTTAACGGGTTATCGGATCCAAAACCCGACCCGATAGCTTAACGGTGTTCCGTTACGGTGGATGCCACGTGTCGGTCACCCTTGATGAAAGCACTTCTGTGACGCGCGATTTATCGTCATGGAAGTGGACACTTCCGTGATGATAATTTTGGTAATATCATGGAACACATCTACGACAGTACATGTATGACTATCTTGATTCTGTCATAAATTTGTCATGGATGTACATGCATGACAAAAAAAGCGACCTACTGTGACAAACACGTATCATCACAGAAGTGTATTTTTCTTGTAGTGACGCGGTTGAGTGTTATGGGAACCCCTTGACAGTTCGCCTTGAATAAAACTCCTCCGGCAAGGCCCAACCTTGGTTTTAACATTTGCCACCTAAGCCTTTTTCCCATGGGTTACGCGAACTCAAGGGTCATCTTTATTTTAAACTCCCGGGGCAGTGCTCCTCTGAGTGTTGGTCCAAGCTGTCAACCGTCGGCGGACACCAGGGGCAACTCTGGGCTGGCCTACCGGAATTTTGGACAATCCGGTGTGCCCTGAGAACGAGATATGTGCAGATCCTATCAGGATTTGTCGGCACAGTCGGGCGGCTTTACTGGTCTTGTATTACCATTGTCGAAATGTCTTGTAACCAGGATTCCGAGACTGATCGGGTCTTTCCAGGAGAAGGAATATCCTTCATTGACCGTGAAAGCTTGTGATGGGCTAAGTTGGGACACCCCTGCAGGGTATAAACTTCCGAGAGCCGTGCCCGCGGTTATGTGGCAGACGGGAGTTTGTTAATATCCGGTTGTAGAGAACTTCACACTTGACTTAATTAAACTGAATCAACCACTTGTGTAGCCGTGATGGTCTCTTTTCCGCGGAGTCCGGGAAGTGAACATGGTCTTGTGTTATGCTTTAACGTAAGTAGTGTCAGGATCACTTCTTGATCTCTTCTAGCTTCTCGACCGTTGCGTTGCTTCTCTTCTCGCTTTTATTTGCATATGTTAGCCACCATATATGCTTAGTGCTTACTGCAGCTCCACCTCATTGCCTTACCCTACCCATAAGCTTAAATAGTCTTGATCTCGACGGTGTGAGATTGCTGAGTCCTCCTGACTCACGGATACTTCCAAAAAGTTGCAGGTGCCGATGATGCCAGTGCAGATGATGCTCCCAAACTCAAGTGGGGGTTCGACGAGGATCTGGGTCGTTACTACATTTCGTTTCCTGATGATCAGTAGCGGAGCCCAGTTGGGACGATCGGGGATCTAGCATTTGGGGTTGTCTTCCTTTATTTTGGTTCCGTAGTCGGACCTTTGATTGTACTTTGGATGATGTATGAATTGTTTATGTATTGTGTGAAGTGGCGATTGTAAGCCAACTCTTTATCCCTTTCTTTTTCAGTAAATGAGATTGTGTGAAGATTACCACTCTTGCGACAAAACTACCATGCGGCTATGCCTCTAAGTCGTGCCCCAACACGTGGGAGATATAGCCACATTGTGGGTGTTAAAAGTTGGTAATCAGAGCCATCCCCGACTTAGGAGCCCCCTGCTTGATCGAATCGCTGACGTTGTTGAGTCTAGAACAAAATGTTTTGAGTCTTAGGATTATATATATCGGAGAGTAGGATTCTTTTTACTCCTCGATCCCTTCATCCCTCTAGTGAGGCCTCCTGATGTATAAGTTTTGACTTCTCTCTCCTCAAATTTCACAAAAAAAATTAGGATCACGCGGGTATCTTGGAATCGTTTCGATATTCTTGTGACGAGAAAAATGTTCTTTGTGCTTCCTGACATTTAGGGCTTGTGGCAGTGTCCCGGGGAGTTGAACTCCGAGGTGTTGTCGTCACAATTTTATCGTTGCGGTTCTGGAATACCTGAGTTCGCCGACATTGAAAATCTCTTTTGTGCGGTTGTTGGTGAGATAACCTCGACGCCACCCCGTACTTGGGCAGGAGTTCGGTAGTATTGCCATAACTCGTATAACAGATGCTTTTCGAAGGTTGAGGTACATGATTTCCGAAGGTTTCTTGGTTATGTGTTGAAGGATGGATACAGTTGGATGTATGGTTTGTTAGTTTGGGTGAGATATTATGCTTCCCCTGTATCCCCAACACCTAATGGCACAAACAGAAAGTTTTGGGAGTTTTATAGGTGGGAATTGAAGTAGCTCTAGTATTTCTTCCCGCGGGTATTTGGTTTGTGATTGGGTAATCCTTACCATTTAATTGTTCATATTCGTACCTTGTTGCTTTATTCATCTACCTTTTATCTAAGTAGCTTCTCATCTTAATGGACGTGTGATGATTTACTTCAGAATTCATTCGTTCATCATTGTTCGAATGTTTATTGTGAAGACTATATGTTGGAATTTCTATCCATTGATTCAGCTTGTCTCTCTGTCTATCAAGTTTCTAACGGATGTCACCCTCTTCAGGATGGCTCCTCCAACGCGTCTGAATCCGGAACACAATGATGGGAATCGGTCGAACCCTCCGCCACCACCTACACCTCTGGAGGCATGGCAAGCAGTCATGGCATCCACCAACGCCAACACTCAGATGCTTCTGCAACTCTTGCAAGAGCGCAACCAAGGTCAAGGCAACCAAGAAAATCAAGGCCAAGGGAATTTAAACAATCAGCCTCAGTTTGCTACCCTCAACTAGTTCCTTGAAAACCAGCCGAAGTCTTTCAGCAACTATGTCGAGACCACAGACGCCGACGATTAGCTCATGGACATATGCAAGCATTTTGAATGTAGCAATGTCAGGCCTAAGGACTTTGTCATGTTTTCTTCGTTTCAACTCAAGGACCAAGTTGCTGAGTGGTTTCAACAATACAGAGATTCCAGAGGAGGTCGTGTGATTACCTGGGATGATTTCCGCCGAGACTTCAAAGCTTATCATATCCCACCAAGGGTTGCTGCGAGCAAGCGTGAGGAGTTCCGCAATCTCAAGCAAAGCAACATGTCCGTGTACCAATACAATATCCAGTTTCAGAAACTTGCTCGCTTCGCTAAACAAGACGTTCCTGATGAAAAGAATATGATCTATCAATTTAGAGGTGGCCTCAAAGAAGATCTGAAGTTAGCTCTTGTGCTTCTTGAGCCGACTAAGTTCGATCAATTCTATAACATGGAACTCAAGCAAGAAGCTGCTCAGCTCAAGTGTGAGGCTTCTAAGAAGAGAGTCAGGGACGCAGTTCAGTCTTCTTCTTCCTCACAAGTGGCAGCTAAGCAACAGAAGTTCTCGCTTCTGCCTCCTCCTCCATTTCGTCAGCCCTACCAACAGAAGAGCATAGGTGGCAATGGATCTTCCCAGCCACCCAACCCAGGCTACCAGAACAAATCTCAGCCTCAAACTCCAAGGTCAAGTGCTCCTTATCATCGTCCGCTCTCAGAGGTGACTTGCAATAGGTGTTAGCAGAAAGGGCACTATGCAAACAAGTGCTTCAACCAAAGACGCCTTCCGCCTCCTCCTCCTGTGAGATCTTCAAGCAATGGAGTGGTCAAGCATAATTCCAAGTTTGCAAAGGTGAACATGATGAACACAGCTCAGGAAGAGGATTGTTCAGAAGTGATCATGGGTAATTTTCCTGTTAATGACTTTCCCACAAAAAAATTATTTGATACTAGTGCATCGCTTAGCTTCATCTCAAGACCATTTGCATCTAAGCATGAGTTGGGTTTTGAAGATTTGCCTAGACCATTATCAGTTGTCTCTCCGGGTAAATGCATGAACGCAAGCTCCATTGTTCAAGATGTTTCTATCAAGATGGGAAACTATAAATTTCTGTCTTCTCCAATTGTTCTTGGTGACTCGGATATTGATCTAATTCTCGGCATGGACTGGCTTTCTAAGCAAAAGGATCAGCTTGATTGTGCTGCCAGGGAAATTCAATTGACACACTCTTCTAATGATGTGATCATCTATGCCGCTCGGGACGAAACCATTTGACTATTTTCTCTCAATGAGAAGGGCGAGTTGAATGCCATCTCTCAGATTCTAGTCGTTTGTGAATATCAAGACGTCTTTCCAGAAGAGCTTTCGGAAATGCCTCCTCACCGGCCAGTTGAATTCGTTATCGATCTTGAGCCTGGCACGGAACCCGTTTGTAAGCGTCCTTACAAGCTTGGACCAGAGGAGTTGAAGGAATTGAATAAACAACTCGATGAACAAGAGCGTATGGGTCTGATCACACCGAGTTCATCTCCATGGGGTTGTGGTGTTCTTTTTGTCCCGAAGAAGGATGGCACGGACCGACTTTGTGTCGACTACCGTCCATTAACCAAGAAGACTATAAAGAACAAGTATCCACTTCCCAACATTAGTGAGCTATTCGAGCAACTTAAAGGTGCTAAAGTATTCTCCAAGCTTGACCTCCATATGGGTTATCATCAGATTCACATTCGTGAACAAGATATCCCCAAGACAACATTCAGAACAAGCTATGGTTCGTATGAATATACTTTCATGTCTTTCAGCCTTGTCAATGCTCCTCCAACGTGGAGACATCTCTTGTTGGGAAGGAAAGTGGACATTTTCACAGATCATAAGAGCCTCAAGTACATCTTCACTCAACCCAACCTCAACCTCAGGCAGACTCGATGGGTCCAAATGATTCAAGAGTACAATCCGAGTATTGAATATACTCCAGGCAATGCCAATGTCATTGCAGATGCTTTGAGCAGGAAGGCTTACTACAACAGCTTAATTCTCAAGCCCTTCTAACTGGACCTTTGTGAAGCTTTCCGCAAACTGAACCTCCATGTTGTTCCTCAAGGCTTTCTTGCCAACCTCCAAGTCTCTCCTCCTTTGGAAGATCAAATTCGTGAGGCACAACTCCTGGATACCAAGGTGAAGAAGGTGAAACATGGGATTGCCAGGGGTCTATCCAAATACAAGTGTTATTGCATTGATGACAAAGACACTCTTTTCTTCGAGGACCAGATTGTGGTTCCTAAAGGTGATCTAAGGAAAGTCGTTATGAACGAAGCGCAAAATTCTCTTCTATCCATTCATCCTGGAAGTACGAAGATGTACCATGACCTCAAGCAGTCGTATTGGTGGACTCGAATGAAGCAAGAGATTGCTCAATTCTTGAATGAATGTGATGTCTGCCGAAGGGTGAAAGCAGAACACCAATGACCAGCTGGTCTGCTCGAACCTCTTGCTATTCCAGAATGGAAGTTTGACCATATCGATATGGAGTTCGTTACTAGATTTCCTAAGTCCAAGCGTGGAAATGATGCTATATTCGTTGTCATCGACAAGCTTACTAAAGTGGCTCATTTCCTTCCAATCAGAGAATCTATCACATCAACTCAGTTGGCAGAGCTATACACATCCAGGGTTGTCTCTTTGCACAGTATTCCGCAATTGATATCTTCGGATTGTGGAAGCATCTTCACTTTAAGTTCTGGGACTCCTTCCAGAAGGCCATAGGCACCAACATTCGCTTTAGCATAGCTTTCCATCCTCAAACTAGTGGCCAAGTCGAGCGAGTAAACCAAATTCTCGAAGATATGCTCAGGGCTTGTGTCATCTCTTTCGGTATGAAGTGGGAAGATTTTCTTCCTTATGCCGAGGTCTCGTACAACAACAGCTTCCAAGCGAGTTCGGGCAAGGCCCCATTTGAGATTCTCTATGGCAGGAAGTGTCGTACTCCTCTCAATTGGTCAGAGACCGGTGAACGCCAACTTCTTGGCAACAACTTGATCACAGAAGTTGAAGAGATGTGTAAAGTCATCCATGAAAATCTCAAATCCGCGCAATCGCGCCAGAAGAGTTACTATGATAGCAAGCATCGTGACTTGGCTTTCGAGATCGGAGACCATGTCTACCTCCGCGTCTCTCCAATGAAAGGCACTCATTGATTCGGTATCAAAGGGAAGCTTGCCCCGAGATACGTGGGTCCTTTCAAGATCATTGGCAAAAGAGGCAACCTTTCCTATCAACTCGAGATTCCGTCCAACTTCGCAAATGTGCACGATGTGTTTCACGTGTCACAGCTTCGCAAGTGCTTCAAGACTCCGGAGTGCACTATCAACTTTGAAGAGATTGATCTCCAAGAAGATTTGTCTTATCATGAGAATCCCATTGCTATTCTTGAAGAAATCGAGCGCAAGACTCGCAACAAGTCAATCAAATTCCTAAAAGTGAAGTGGTCACACCATTCTGATCAAGAATCCACCTGGGAGCATGAGGATCACCTTCGTTCTGAATTTTCGGAGTTCTTTCAGTCCTAGATCCCGGGACGAGATCCTCTTGTAGTGGTGGAGTGTTGTAACACCCTGGATGTAACTTTCCATAATTGTAACTCTGACTCTTTCCATTTACGGCTATGTGATATGATTTTTCCTTCGTGGTTGGGTTTTTGTCTTTCGTTTTGCTTTTTGTTCATGTCATGCTTTTCATCTCATGTCTTCATGTGCATCTTCATGGTGTAGCTCATTGCATTGTGGCATGTTCTATGTGGGTCCAAGCATCATCATCCCCCTTCACTCATCACCACCTCTCCTCCTCTTTTCTTTCTGTTGGCAAGTGCCATCTTGACCTCCCTCGTTAATGTTCATCTTCGCCTCTTAAATCATCCACCTCATCATTAATCTCTCTGCCAAATTTCAGCTCGTTCGGAGTTGTGTTGGCTAGGTTTAAAAATACTCCAAGTTTGAACTATATTCAAACTTGTTGTATTTTCCTACCTCTAAAAATGACCAACTAAATTTTATATAACAGTGGGTTTTTCCAGGGTCGTGAGGATATTCTCATACATTTCATACATCTCTCTTTTCCCCATGTGCTTTTCTATTTATTTTCTCTGTCTGAAGAAAAAATAAAAGAAAAGAAAGCAGCAGCAGCAGCACAGCCCGGCTGGGCCTCCACACTCCAGGTCGGCCTAGCAGCGAGCCCACCTGGACCCGCGTGGCTCCCTCTCCCTCCTTTTCTCACCCACTCGCCCGCACACCCCCGCTAACGCCTCGCCACATGGCCACCTCAGCCCCACCTGTCAGTGCCTCCCTGTAGCACCGCACCCACCTTTTCCCTTTCCTCTCGTCGTCGCCATGGGTACTGCAAGCACGAGAGCATGCAAGCTTCGCCTCGTCACCCTGGGCCCCTTTTAGCTCTCCCTCCTTGCCCTACCTACCCCCTAGGGTCCCCTCTCCCTCTCCCTGCCACCACCAGGCCACCAAACCCTCCAGATCCACCATCCTCCATTGTTCCCGTACGCATCTGAGAGCGTGTCCTCGTCGCCGGCGTGCTCTCCGTTGACCCCTGCCACGCCTAGCGTGTCCCTCTTCTTCCCTGTCGTCGACTACATCCCCGTCATCAACTACGTGGAGCTGGAGCCCCTAGAGCGACCTCGTCTACTTCGTCTTCAACCTCGGTGGCCGTAGCGTTCATCCGTCATCGTCGCCGACTCCGTCCACCTCTCCACAAACCGAGCCCACCTTTGAGCTCGTGGTGACCTCCTGATCCTCCCCATCTCTCTTTCCCCTCGTTTGCATGCTCTAGGCGCAGTCGCCATCTCCGCCCGAATGCACCGCCGTCGGGCCTCGTCTCCGGCGAGGACCGCGACCTCGCTCGCCGCAGTAGCATGTCCGGTAGGTTCCCCGCGTCGCCCGTGTTCGACTCATGCGCTTAGCTGCCCGCTTAGCCCTCTGCTTCACTGCATTCGCGCTCGCCGTCGCTGCCTCAGCCACATGTCGACAGCGTTGTTTTCGTCGTCGTTAGGTGCATTGAGTGTTGGGCGGGTGTGCGATTTCTCCCTGCGCACCCGTTGCATCCCTCTACCGCGTCCCTGGGCCATCGGAGACCACTCCGGTGAGCTCCTCCACCGCTCTGCGCCCCGCGCTGGCCCGCTCCTCTGCTTCCTCTATTTGGAGGCCAGCCGCCTAGCCACTGCCACGTGGAACCGACGGGCCCCCTGCGCAGCCTCACACACAGCTGGCCCCACCTGCCAGCCACACACTTGCACGCGCACCCTCACACCTGACATGTGGGACCCACGGGCCCACATGTCATCCTCATGCTTCTGTTTTGAACCCAACCAGGCATATTGTCCATTTTGGGCCTTTCCAATTCGAGCCTTTCCTTATCTGGCAAGTCTAGATCGGGACATTTCCATTTTAGGTTTTTCCATTTCTGTCTATAGCCATTTTAGGCAGTTTTTGACTTATAGCTTTTGTGGGGATTTTTCTACAGCAACCCCAACATATTATATATGTTTTCGGGAAAGAAAAATCCCACCAATCTAGTGGTGGCATTTGTTTTTGTATTTGAGCAAGTTCATGAACATGTCATTTTACATCATGGTGTTGTTTTGTCATTTTTGTGTGATTTATTTCAAGCATGCTATGATGTTGTTTGGCACATGGCTAGCTTCATTTTCATGCCTACTCCATGCTAGTATTTATTACATGCCTTCTAGTGCCCTGTGATGAGTGGCAAAAGCATGCCAAGTTGCTATCATGATCTGTTTTTGCCATGTCCTGTTTTTTAGTGTCTGAATCTGTTTATAAAACTTGCTATGTTTACATGGGTGCCATCATATCTTTGGTGCCTTTCTGGCTCCTGTTTAGTCAGGGAGTTTTGTTCTATGAATTTAGTAGAATCATGCCATGCCGTTATTTGTCACGATATGTTCCTACAACATGTTGTTTACTAGCTCTAAACAGTGCTTCCTGATGTTGTTTTTGACATGTTAGTATTTTCACTAAGTCTGTGAAGCTCATATCTTTTGCACTTTTGCCATGCTTCTTTGACATGTTCTATTGTGTTTTAGCCGTAGCTCAGTGTTCATGTTTTGTCAAGCATCTCTTGTAAATCACTGCCCTATGCTTTGTTGCTATGTTGGAGTGCAGCAGCTTAGTTTCTTGTTGCATTCTAAGTGCCATCATGTTGTTAATCGCAGATTTACGTCATCCTTGTTTTGCTTGCCATTTGCAAACCGTGCATCCGTTTCCGGTGATCCTTATATCGATTTCGACCGAAATCACCTCATCTTTTCAGCGGCATACTTGGTTTGCCAAGTTGATGCCTTGATCATTATTTTCCTTCCAGAGCACGCATATGCATTGCATATCATACCTTGCATATCATGCAATGTATTGCATCATGTTGCTTGTGCATTGCACCGTGATTGATTGTTGTTCCATTGGCTTGTGTTATTGCCTTGGGTAGAGCTAGGAGACGAATACGTGAATGAGGAACCTGTTGAGTACACTAACGAGGATCAAGCTTTCGACAACTCTAAGAACATTCCAGGCAAGATGACCATACCCTCAAAATCACTTCTCTCTTTGCTTGCTAGTTGTTCGTTCTATCGCTATGTCCCGCTACCTACCACTTGTTATATCATGCCTCCCTTGTTGACATGTCAAGCCTCTAACCCACCTTCCTAGCAAACCGTTGTTTGGCTATGTTACCGCTTTTGCTCAGCCCCTCTTATAGCGTTGCTAGTTGCAGGTGAAGTTGAAGTTTGTTCCATGCATGTTGGAACATGGATATGTTGGGATATCACAATATCTCTTATTTAATTAATGCATCTATATACTTGGTAAAGGTGGGAAGGCTCGGCCTTATGCCTGGTGTTTTGTTCCACTCTTGCTGCCTTAGTTTCCGTCATACCGGTGTTATGTTCCTTGATTTTGCGTTCGTTACGCGGTTGGGTGTTATGAGAACCCCTTGACAGTTCGCCATGAATAAAACTGCTCCAGGAAGGCCCAACCTTGGTTTTAACATTTGCCACCTAAGACTTTTTCCCTCGGGTTCTGCGGACTCAAGGGTCATCTTTATTTTAAACCCCCCGTGCCAGTGCTCCTCTGAGTGTTGGTCCAACCTGTCAACCGCCGATGGCCACCAGGGGCAACTCTGGGCTGGCCTACCAGAATTTTGGACAATCCGGTGTGCCCTGAGAACGAGATATGTGCAGATCCTATCAGGATTTGTCGGCACAGTCGGGCGGCTTTGCGGGTCTTGTTTTCCCATTGTCGAAATGTATTGTAACCGGGATTCTGAGACTGATCGAGTCTTTCCGGGAGAAGGTATATCCTTCGTTGACCATGAGAGCTTGTGTTGGGCTAAGTTGGGACACCCCTGCAGGGTATAAACTTTCGAGAGCCGTGCCCATGGTTATGTGGCAGACGGGAGTTTGTTAATATCCGGTTGTAGAGAACTTGACACTTGACTTAATTAAAATGAATCAACCACTTGTGTAGTCGTGATGGTGTCTTTTCGGCGGAGTCCGGGAAGTGAACACGGTCTTGTGTTATGCTTGAACATAAGTAGTTTCAGGATCACTTCTTGATCACTTCTAGCTTCTCGACTATTGCATTGCTTCTATTCTCGCTTTTATTTGCGTATGTTAGCCACCATATATGCTTAGTGCTTGTTGCAGCTCCACCTCATTGCCTTACACTACCCATAAGCTTAAATAGTCTTGATCTCGTGGGTGTGAGATTTCTGAGTCCTCGTGACTCACGGATACTTCCGAACAGTTGCAGGTGCCGATGATGCTAGTGCAAGTGATGCTACCGAACTCAAGTGGGAGTTTGACGAGGATCTGGGTCGTTACTACATTTAGTTTCCTGATGATCAGTAGTGGAGCCCAGTTGGGATGATCGGGGATCTAGCATTTGGGGTTGTCTTCCTTTATTTTGGTTCTGTAGTCGGACCTTTGATTGTACTTTGGATGATGTATGAATTATTTATGTATTGTGTGAAGTGGCGATTGTAAACCAACTCTTTATCCCTTTCTTATTTAGTACATGGGATTGTGTGAAGATTACCCCTCTTGTGACAAAACTACCATGCGGCTATGCCTCTAAGTTGTGCCCCGACACATCGGAGATATAGCCGCATTGTGGGTGTTACAGTGGCGTCGAGGTTATCTCACCAACAACTGTATAAAAGAGATTTTCGATGTCGGCGAACTCAGGTATTCCAGAACTGCAACGATAAAATTGTGACGACAACACCTCGGAGCTCAACTCCCCGAGACACTGCCACAACCCCTAAAGGTCTGAGGCACCAAGAACAATGTTCTCGTCACAAGAATATTGAAACGATCCCAAGATACCCGCATGATCCTAATTTTTTTCATGAAATTTGAGGAGAGGAAAGAGAGAACATCTACGTCAGGAGGCCTCACTAGAGCGAAGAAGGGACTGAGGAGTAAAAAGAATCCTATTCTCCGATATATATATATATATATATATAATACTAAGACTCAAAACATTCTTTTTCTAGACTCAACAACGTTAGCGATTCGATCAAGCAGGGGGCTCCTAAGTCGGGGATGGCTCTGATACCAACTTGTAACGCCCACGATGCGGCTATATCTGAAGGAAATATGCCCTAGAGGCAATAATAAAGTTATTATTTATTTCCTTATATCATGATAAATGTTTATTATTCATGCTAGAATTTTATTAACCGGAAACTTAGTACACGTGTGAATACATAGACAAATAGAGTGTCACTAGTATGCCTCTACTTGACTAGCTCGTTGAATCAAAGATGGTTAAGTTTCCTAGCCATAGACATGAGTTGTCATTTGATAAACGGGATCACATCATTAGAGAATGATGTGATTGACTTGACCCATTCCGTTAGCTTAGCACAATGATCGTTTAGTTTGTTGCTACTGCTTTCTTCATGACTTATACATGTTCCTCAGACTATGAGATTATGCAACTCCCGAATACCAGAGGAACACTTTGTGTGTTACCAAATGTCACAATGTAACTGGGTGATTATAAAGGTGCTCTACAGGTGTCTCCGATGGTACTTGTTGAGTTGGCATAGATCGAGATTAGGATTTCTCACTCCGACTGTTCGAGAGGTATCTCTGGGCCCTCTCGGTAATGCACATCACTATAAGCCTTGCAAGCAATGTGACTAATGAGTTAGTTGTGGGATGATGCATTAAAGAATGAGTAAAGAGACTTGCCGGTAACGAGATTGAACTAGGTATTGAGATACCGACGATCAAATCTCGGGCAAGTAACATACCGATGACAAAGGGAACAACGTATGTTGTTATGCGGTTTGACCGATAAAGATCTTCGTAGAATATGTAGGAGCCAATATGAGCATTCAGGTTCCGCTATTGGTTATTGACCGGAGACAAGTCTCGGTCATGTCTACATAGTTCTGGAACCCGTAGGGTCCACACGCTTAACGTTCTATGACGATTTGTATTATGAGTTATGTGATTTGATGACCGAAGGTTGTTCGGAGTCCCGGATGAGATCAGGGACATGACGAGGAGTCTCGAAATGATCGAGCCGTAAAGATCGATATATTAGAAGGATATACTCGGACATCGGAAAGGTTCTGAGTGATCCAGGTATTTTTCGGAGGACTAGGGGAGTTATGGGAATACGGGAGTACGGGAGTACATATGGGCCTTAGTGGACTTTAAGGAAAAAAGAGGAGAAGCCACGAGGGCTGGCCACCCCCCCATGGGCCTAGTCCGAATTGGACTAGGGGAGGGGCTGCGCCCCATCTTTTCTTCTCCTCCCCCTCTCCTTCCTTTCCCCTCCTAGTAGGACTAGGAAAGGAGGAATCCTACTCCTACTAGGAGGAGGATTCCTCCCCCATTTGGCGTGCCTAGAAAGGCCGGCCGGCCTCCCCTCCCTCCTTTATATACGTGGGGAGGGGGCACCCTAGAAGACACAAAAGTTGATTAGTTGATCTTTTAGTCGTGTGTAGTGCCCCCTCCACCATAATCCACCTCGTTCATATCATAGCGGTGCTTAGGCGAAGCCCTGTGTCGGTATCATCATCATCACCACTATCACGCCGTCTTGCTGAAGGAACTCTCCCTCGAAGCTCTGTTGGATCGGAGTTCGTGGGACGTCAATGAGCTGAACGTGTGCTGAACTCGGAGGTCCGTACGTTCGGTACTTGGATCGGTCGGATCGTGAAGACGTACGACTACATCAACCGCGTTCTCATAACGCTTTCGCTTACAGTCTACGAGGGTACGTGGATGACACTCTCCCCTCTAGTTGCTATGCATCACCATGATCTTGCGTGTGCGTAGGAATTTTTTTAAATTACTACATTACCCAACAGTGGCATCCATGCTAGGTTTATGCGTAGATGTTATGTGCACGAGTAGAACACAAAGGAGTTGTGGGCGTGGGTATATACATATTGCTTGCCGTCACTAGTTGATTCTTGATTCGGCGGTATTGTTGGATGAAGCGTCCCAGACCGACATTACGCGTACGCTTACGCGAGACTGGTTCTACCGACGTGCTTCACACACAGGTGGCTAGTGGGTGTCTATTTCTCCAGCTTTAGTTGAATCGGATTCAATCAACAGAGTTCTTTCTGAAGATCAAAAAGCAATCACTATACCGCGTTGTGGTTTTTGATGCGGATGTAAGAACGGTTCTTGCAAAGCCCATAGCAGCCATGTAAAACTTGCAACAACAAAGTAGAGGACGTCTAACTTGTTTTTGCAGGGCTTGTTGTGATGTGATATGGTCAAGGTGTGATGAGATATAAGTTGTTGTATGATATGATCATGTTTTTGTTGAAGTTATCAGCAACTGGCAAAAGCCTTATGGTTGTCTCTTTATTGCATAAGATGCAAGCGCCAAATAATTGCTTTACTTTATCGCTATGCGATAGCAATAGTTGCAAGAGCAATAGTTAGCGAGACGACCATGTGATGACACGTTGATAGAGATCAAGATGATGGAGATCATGGTGTCATGGCGGTGAAGATAGAGATCATGACGGTACTTTGGAGATGGAGATCAAAGGTGCAAGATGATCATGGCCATATCATGTCACATATTTTGATTGCATGTGATGTTTATCTTTTATACATCTTATTTTGCTTAGTTCTGTGGTAGCTTTATAAGATGATCCCTTACTAAAATTTCAATGTATAAGTATTCTCCCTGAGTATGCACCGTTGCGATAGTTTGTTGTGCTGAGACACCACGTGATGATCGGGTGTGATAAGCTCTACGTTCACATACAACGGGTGCAAGCCAGTTTTGCACACGTGTAATACTCGGGTTAAACTTGACGAGCCTAGCATATGCAGATATGGCCTCAGAACACTGGAGACCGAAAGGTCCAGCGTGAATCATATAGTAGATATGATCAACATAGTGATGTTCACCATTGAAAACTACTCCATCTCACGTGATGATCGGACATGGTTTAGTTGATTTGGATCACGTGATCACTTAGATGATTAGAGGGATGTCTATCTAAGTGGGAGTTCTTAAGTAATATGATTAATTAAACTTTAATTTATCATGAACTTAGTCCTGATAGTATTTGCATATCTATGTTGTAGATCAATAGCTTGCGATGTAGCTCCCCATTTTATTTTTTGATATGTTCCTAGAGAAAATTAAGTTGAAAGATGATAGTAGCAATGATGCGGACTGGGTCCGTGATCTGAGGATTATCCTCATTGCTGCACAGAAGATTTATGTCCTTGATGCACCGCTAGGTGACAGACCTATTGCAGGAGCAGATGCACACGTTATGAACGTTTGACAAAGCTCGGTATGATGACTACTTAGTAGTTTAGTGCACCATGCTTTACGGCTTAGAACCGGGACTTCAAAAATGTTTTGAACACCACGAAACATATAAGATGTTCTAAGAGTTGAAATTGGCATTTCATACTCATGCTCGTGTCGAGAGGTATGAGACCTCTGACAGTAATTTGCCTACAAGGTGGAGGAGAATAGCTCAACCAGTGAGCATGTGCTCAGATTGTCTGGGTACTACAATTGCTTGAATCAAGTGCGAGTTAATCTTCCAGATAAGATAGTAATTGACAGAGTTCTCTAGTCACTATCACCAAGTTACTAGAATTTCGTGATGAACTATAATATGCAAGGGATAATGGAAACGATTCCCAAGCTCTTCGTGATGATGAAATTGACGAAGGTAGAAATCAAGAAAAGCATCAAGTGTTGATGGTTGACAAGACCACTAGTTTCAAGAAAAGGGAAAGGGAAGAAGGGGAACTTCATGAAGAACAGCAAGCAAGTTGTTGCTCAAGTGAAGAATCCCAAATCTAGACCTAAGCCTGAGACTAAGTGCTTCTACTTCAAAGGGACTGGTCACTGGAAGCAGAACTGCCCCAAGTATTTGGCGGATATGAAGGATGGCAAAGTGAACAAAGGTATTTTTGATATACATGTTATTGATGTGTACTTTACTAGTGGTTATAGCAACCCCTCAGTATTTGATACTAGTTCAGTTGCTAAAGATTAGTAACTCGAAACAGGAGTTGCAGAATGAACAAAGACTAGTTAAGGGTGAAGTGACGATGTGTGTTGGAAGTGGTTCGAAGATTGATATGATCATCATCGCACACTCCCTATACTTCTAAATGTTATTTGGTGTTTGCGTTAAGCATGAATATGATTGGATCATGTTTATTTCAATATGGTTACTCATTTAAGTCAAAGAAGAATTGTTGTTCTATTTACATGAATAAAACCTTCTATGGTCATACACTCAATATAAATGGTTTATTGAATCTCGATCATAGTGATACACATATTCATAATATTGAAGCCAAAAGATGCAAAGTTAGTAATGATAGTGCAATTTATTTGTGACACTGCCATTTAGGTCATATTGGTGTAAAGCGCATGAAGAAACTCCATGCTGATGGGTTTTTGGAATCACTTGATGCTTGTGAACCATGCCTCATTGGCAAGATGACTAAGACTCCGTTCTCCGGAACAATGGAGCGAGCAAATGACTTATTGGAAATAATACATACTGATGTATGCGGTCCGATGAGTGTTGAGGCTCGCGGCGGGTATCGTTATTTTCTGACCTTTAGAGATGATTTGAGCAGATATGGGTTTATCTACTTGATGAAACATAAGTCTGAAACATTTGAAAAATTCAAAGAATTTCAGAGTGAAGTGGAAAATCATCGTGACAAGAAAATAAAGTTTCTACGATCTGATCGCGGAGACGAATAATTGAGTTACGTGTTTGGTCATTCAATTAAAACAATGTGGAATAGTTCTACAAATTCGTGCCACCTAGAACACCACAGCATAATAGTGTGTCCGAACATCATAACTGTACTTTATTGGATATAGTGCAATCTATGATGTCTCTTACCGATTTACCACTATCATTTTTGGGGTTATGCATTAGAGACAACTACATTCATGTTAAAAAGCTCACCATCTATATCCGTTGAGATCACACTGTATGAACTGTGGTTTAGCAAGAAACCTAAGCTGTCATTTCTTAAAGTTTAGGGTTGTGATGCTTATGTGAAAAGGTTTCAGCCTGATAAGCACAAACCTAAATCAGAAAAGTGAGCCTTCATAGGATACCCAAAAGAAACTGTTGGGTACACCTTCTATCACAGATCCGAAAGGCAATTTCTTTGTTCCTAAAGAGTGGATCCTTTCTAGAGAAGAAGTTTCTCTCGAAAGAAGTGAGTGGGAGGAATGTAGAACATGATGAGGTAATTGTACCTTCTCTCGAATTGGAAAGTAGTTCATCACAGAAATCAGTTCTAGTGATCTCTACACCAATTAGTGAGGAAGCTAATGATGATGATCATGAAACTTCAGATCAAGTTACTACCGAACCTCGTAGGACAACCAGAGTATGGTCTGCACCAGACTGGTATGGTAATCCTTTCTAGAAATCATGTTACTAGACCATGACGAACCTACGAACTATGAGGAAGTGATGATCAGCCCAGATTCTACGAAATGGCTTGAGGCCATGAAATCTGAGATGGGATCCACGTATGAGAACAAAGTATGGACTTTGATTGACTTGCCCGATGATCGGTGAGTCATTGAGAATAAATGGATCTTCAAGAGGAAGATGGGCACTGATAGTAGTGGTACTATCTACAAAGCTTGAATTGTCGCAAAATGTTTTCGACAAGTTTAAGGTTTTGACTACGATGTGATTTTCTCACTCATATCGATGCTTAAAAGTCTGTCCGAATCATGTTAACAGTTGCCGCATTTTATGAAATCTTGCAAATGGATGTCAAAACTGCCTTCCCTAATGGATTTCTTAAAGAAGAAGATGTATATGATGCAACCATAAGGTTTTGTCGATACTAAAGGTGCTAACAAAGTGAGCAAGCTCCAGCGATCCATCTATGGATTGGTGCAAGCATCTCGGAGTTGGAATATATGCTTTGATAAAGTAATCAAAGCATATGGTGTTATACAGACTTGCGGTGAAGCTTGTATTTACAAAAAAGTGAGTGGGAGCACTACATCATTTCTGATAAGTATATGTGAATGACATATTGTTGATTGGAAAAAATGTAGAATTTTCTGGAAAGCATAAAGGAGTGTTTGAATAGAGTTTTTCAAAGAAAGACCTCGATGAAGCTACTTACATATTGAGCATCAAGATCTATAGAGATAGATCAAGACGCTTGATATATTTTCAATGAGTACATACCTTGACAAGATTTTGAAGTATTTCAAAATGGAATAGTCCAATAAGGAGTTCTTACCTGTGTTGCAAGGTGTGAAGTTGAGTAAAGACTCAAAACCCGACCACAGCATAAAATAGAAAGAGAATGAAAAGTCATTCCCTATGCCTCAGTCATAGGTTCTATAAAGTATGCTATGCTGTTTACAAATCCTATTGTATACCTTAGCATGATTCTGGCAAGGGAGTACAATAGTGATCTAGGAGTAGATCACTGGACAACAGTCAAAATTATCCTTAGAGGACTAAGGAAATATTTCTCAGTTATGGAGATGATAAAAGAGTTCGTCGTAAAGAGTTACATCGATGCAAGCTTTTTTCATCGATCTAGATGACACTAAGGCTTGATCTGGATACATATTGAAAGTGGGAGCAATTAGCTAGAGTAGCTCCATGCAGAGCATTGTAAACATAGAAATTTGCAAAATACATACGGATCTGAATATTGCAGACCTGTAGAGTAAACTTCTCTCACAAGCAAAACATGATCACTCTTTGGGTGTTAATCACATAGCGATGTGAACTAGATTATTGACTCTAGTAAACCCTTTGGGTATTAGTCACATGGAGATGTTAACTAATCACATAAAGATGTGAACTAGATTATTGACTCTAGTGCAAGTGGGATACTGAAGGAAATATGCCCTAGTGGCAATAATAAAGTTATTATTTATTTCCTTATATCATGATAAATGTTTATTATTCGTGCTAAAATTGTATTAACTGGAAACTTAGTACATGTGTGAATACATAGACAAACATAGTGTCGCTAGTATGCCTCTACTTGACTAGCTCGTTGAATCAAAGATGGTTAAGTTTCCTAGCCATAGACATGAGTTGTCATTTGATTAACGGAATCACATCATTAGAGAATGATGTGATTGACTTGACCCATTCCGTTAGCTTAGCACAATGATCGTTGAGTTTGTTGCTACTGCTTTCTTCATGACTTATACATGTTCCTCAGACTATGAGATTATGCAACTCCTGAATACCGGAGGAACACTTTGTGTGCTACCAAACATCACAACGTGACTGGGTGATTATAAAGGTGCTCTACAGGTGTCTCCGATGGTACTTGTTGAGTTGGTATAGATCGAGATTAGGATTTTTCACTCCGATTGTTGGAGAGGTATCTCTGGGCCCTCTCGGTAATGCACATCACTATAAGCCTTGCAAGCAATGTGACTAATGAGTTAGTTGCGGGATGATGCATTACAGAACGAGTAAAGAGACGTGCCGGTAACGAGATTGAACTAGGTATTGAGATACCAATGATCGAATCTCGGGCAAGTAGCATACCGATGACAAAGGGAACAACGTATGTTGTTATGCGGTTTGACCGATAAAGATCTTCATAGAATATGTAGGAGCCAATATGAGCATCCAGGTTCCACTATTGGTTATTGACCGGAGATGTGTCTCGGTCATGTCTACATAGTTCTGGAGCCCGTAGGGTCCGCACGCTTAACTTTTGTGATGATTTGTATTATGAGTTATGTGATTTGATGACCGAAGGTTGTTCGGAGTCCCGGATGAGATCAGGTACATGACGAGGAGTCTCAAAATGATCGAGCCATAAAGATAGATGTATTAGAAGGCTATATTTAGACATCAGAAAGGTTCCGAGTGATCCGTGTATTTTTCGGAGGACCAGGGGAGTTACAGGAATACGGGAGTACATATGGGCCTTAGTGGGCTTTATGGGAAAAAGAGGAGAAGGCACGAGGGCTGGCCGTGCGCCCCCCATGGGCCTATTCCGAATTGGACTAGGGGAGGGGTTGTGCCCCCTCTTTCCTTCTCCTCCCCCTCTCCTTCCTTTCCCCTCCTCGTAGGACTAAGAAAGGAGGAATCCTACTCCTACTAGGAGGAGGATTCCTCCCCCTTTGGCGCACCTAGAGAGGCCGGTCGGCCTCCCGTCCCTCCTTTATATACGTGGGGAGGGGCCACCCTAGAAGACACAGAAGTTGATCAGTTGATCTTTTAGCCATGTGCGGTGCCCCCCTCCACCATAATCCACCTCGGTCATATCGTAGCAGTGCTTAGGCGAAGCCCTGCGTCGGTAGCATCATCATCACCGTCATCACGCCGTCGTGCTGACGGAACTCTCCCTCGAAGCTCTGCTGGATCAGAGTTTGTGGGACGTCACCGAGATGAACGTGTGCTGAACTAGGAGGTGACGTACGTTTGGTACTTGGATCGGTCGGATCATGAAGACGTACGACTACATCAACAGCATTCTCAAACGCTTCCGCTTACAGTCTACGAGGGTACGTGGATGACACTCTCCCCTCTAGTTGCTATGCATCACCATGATCTTGCGTGTTGATAACCCACAAGTATAGGGGATCGCAACAGTTTTCGAGGGTAGAGTATTCAACCCAAATTTATTGATTCGACACAAGGGGAGCCAAAGAATATTCTCAAGTATTAGCAGCTGAGTTGTCAATTCAACCACACCTGGAAACTTAATATCTGCAGCAAAGTATTTAGTAGCAAAGTAATATGATAGTAGTGTTAACGGTAGCAAAAGGTAATGATAGCAAAAGTAATGTTTTTGGTGTATTGTAGTGATGATAGCAATAGAAACGGAAAAGAAAATAAGCGAAGAACAATATATGGAAAGCTCATAGGCAATGGATCAGTGATGGAGAATTATGCCTGATGCGGTTCATCATGTAACAGTCATAACCTAGGGTGACACAGAACTAGCTCCAATTCATCAATGTAATGTGGGCATGTATTCCGAATATAGTCATACGTGCTTATGGAAAAGAACTTGCATGGCATCTTTTGTCCTACTCTCCCGTGGCAGCGGGGTCCTAACGGAAACTAAGGGATATTAAGGCCTCCTTTTAATAGAGTACCGGAACAAAGCATTAACACATAGTGAATATATGAACTCCTCAAACTACAGTCATCACCGGTATGTATCCCGATTATTGTCACTTTGGGGTTAACGGATCATAACACATAATAGGTGACTATAGACTTGCAAGATAGGATCAAGAACTCTCATATATTGATGAAAACATAATAGGTTCAGATCTGAAATCATGGCACTAGGGCCCTAGTGACAAGCATTAAGCATAGCAAAGTCATAGCAACATCAATCTCAAAACATAGTGGATACTAGGGATCAAACCCTAACAAAAGTAACTCGATTACATGATAGATCCCATCCAACCCATCACCGTCCAGCAAGCCTACGATGAAATTACTCACGCACGGTGGTGAGCATCATGAAATTGGTGATGGAGGATGGCTGATGATGACGATGGCGACGGATTCCCCTCTCCGGAGCCCCGAACGGACTCCAGATCAGCCCTCTCGAGAGGTTTTAGGGCTTGGCGGCGGCTCTGTATCATAAAACATGATGAATCCTTCTTTGTGATCTTTTTTTCTCCCCGAAAGCAAATATATAGAGTTGGGGTTGAGGTCGCAGGAGCTCCAGGGGGCCCACGAGGTAGGGGGCACGCCCTAGGGGGGCAAGCGCGCCCCTACCCTGATGGACAGGTGGTGGGCCCCTGGTCTTCATCTTTTGCAGGGATTTTTTATTACTTCCGAAAAGATGTTCCGTGAAGTTTCAGGTCATTCCGAGAACTTTTGTTTCTGCACATAAATAACACCATGGCAATTCTGCTGAAAACAGTGTCAGTGCGGGTTAGTTCCATTCAAATCATGCAAGTTAGAGTCCAAAACAAGGGCAAAAGTGTTTGGAAAAGTAGATATGACGGAGACGTATCAACTCCTCCAAGCTTAAACCTTTGCTTGTCCTCAAGCAATTCAGTTGACAAACTGAAAGTAATAAAGAAAAACTTTTGCAAACTCTATTTGCTCTTGTTGTTGTAAATATGTAAATCCAGCATTCAAGTTTTCAGCAAAGATTATGACTAACCACATTCACACTAACGCTTAGGTCTCAAGTTCACTCATATCAATGGCATAATCAACTAGCGAGCAATAATAATAAATCTCGGATGACAACACTTTCTCAAAACGATCATAATATGATATAACAAGATGGTATCTCGCTAGCCCTTTCTGAGACCGCAAAACATAAATGTAGAGCACCTTTAAAGATCAAGGACTGACTAAACATTGTATTTCATGGTAAAAGAGATCCAGTCAAGTCATACTCAATGTAAACTAACAATAATGAATGCGAATGAAAGCGGTGCTCTCCGACTGGTGCTTTTTAATAAGAGGATGATGAATTAGCATAAAAGTAAATAGATAGGCCCTTCGCAGAGGGAAGCACGGATTTGTAGAGGTGCCTGAGCTCGGTTTTGAAATAGAGGAAAATAATATTTTGAGCGGTATACTTTCATTGTCAACATAACAACCAAGAGATGGCGATATCTTCCATGCTACACACATTATAGGCGGTTCCCAAACAGAATGGTAAAGTTTATACTACCCCTCCACCAACAAGCATCAATCCACGGCTTGCTCGAAACAACGAGTGCCTCCAACTAACAAGAGTCCCAGGGGGAGTTTTGTTTGCAATTATTTTGATTTGGTTTGCATAAAGCATGGGGCTGGGCATCCCGGTGACCAGCCACTTTCTCGTGAGTGAGGAGCGGAGTCCACTCCTCTTGAGAATAACCCGCCTAACATGGAAGATACAGACAGCCCTAGTTGATACATGAGCTATTCGAGCATACAAAACAGGATATTTATTTGAAGGTTTAGAGTTTGGCACATACAAATTTACTTGGAACGGTAGGTAGATACCGTATATAGGTAGGTATAGTGGACTCATGTGGAATAACTTTGGGGTTTATGGGATTGGATGCACAAGCAGTATTCCCACTTAGTACAGGTGAAGGCTAGCAAAAGACTTGGAAGCGACCAGCTAGAGAGCGACAACAGTCATGAACATGCACTAAAATTAATCAACACCGAATGCAAGCTTGAGTAGGATATAATCCACCATGAACATAAATATCATGAAGGCTATGTTGATTTTGTTTCAACTACATGCGTGAACATGCGCCAAGTCAAGTCACTTACATCATTCAGAGGAGGATACCACCGTATCATACCACATCATAACCATTTGAATAGCATGTTGGCACGCAAGGTAAACCATTATAACTCATAGCTAATCAAGCATGGCACAAGAAACTATGATCTCTAGTTGTCATTGCAAACATGTTTATTCATAATAGGCTGAATTAGGAACAATGAACTAATCATATTTACAAAAAACAAAAGAGGTCGAGTTCATACCAGCTTTTCTCATCTCAGTCAGTCCATCATATATCGTCATAACTGCCTTTCACTTGCATGACCGAACGATGTGAATAATAATGATAGTGTGCGTGCATTGGACTAAGCTGAAATCTGCAAGCATTCAATAAACAGGAGAAGATAAGGCAATATGGGCTCTTTTGTCATATCAACAATAATGCATATAAGAGCCATTTCAACAATTTAATTATGGTCTTCTCCTATCGACCCCCAAAGAAAAGAAAAGAAATAAAACTATTTACATGGGAAAGCTCCCAACAAGCAAAAGAAGAACGGGAAATCTTTTTGGGTTTTTCTTTTTAATTACTACTACAAGCATGTAAAGTAAACTAATTAAAAGCTACAACTAATTATTTTTGGTTTTTCTTAAGGTTTATTAAACACACAGGAAGAAAGCATAAAAAGGAAATAAACTAGCATGGATGATACAATGAAAAAGTATGAGCACCGACATCTAGCAATGAGTGTGTGAACATAAATGAAATGTCAGTGGGAAATACGTACTCCCCCAAGCTTAGGCTTTTGGCCTAAGTTGGTCTATGGCCACGGCTGGCCTGGCGGATATCCATAATAATAGTTTGGGTCATATTGCGATGCAGCTGCTATCGCCTCCTGAGCCACAGCGTGGCGACGAGCGGCCTCCGCTCTCCTCTCGTACTCATCTGCCTCCTCTCTGGTAATAACATATCTTCCTTTTTCCTGATAATCAAAGAAGGCAGGAGCATGGAGAGTAATACGGATAGCACGCCGTCTGTCAAAGATTAGTCGATACTGGAGAGGTGATTCATTCCTCTCGACAAACTGGTGGTGAACCATAGCATTAAAGTCTATGTAAGCTGGAGGTAATTCAATATCATCTTCATGTATGGCTATACCAAGAAAATTAGCTATGCGGGTTGCATAAATTCCACCAAATAAATCTCCATTAAATCTATTAAGATGCAACCTACGTGCAACAATGGCTCCCAAATTATAAGATTTATCTCCTAACACAGCACTCCTAAGAATACTGAGGTCAGGAACAAAATAATGTATAGTAGGAAAATGAATGCTCCCTATGGTAGCTTGTGTTATATCTCTGGATCCCCCCATAGTTATACTAGCAAGAAAATCTCTAAATTCAGATTTGCGAGGTTTCCTGATACTACCCCATTGTGGAAGTTTGCAAGCAGTGGTAAAATCCTCTAAGTCCATAGTGTAAGAATTTTCATAAAGATCAAACAGGACAGTTGGAGAATTATGTGAAGATGAAAATTCAAACCTCCTCACAAAGGAACTAGTGAGAGAGTGATACTGGCTGCACTTCTCTTCCTCGAAGCTCACAAGATCCACGTTACGCAAATATGCATTAAATTCTTCCTTAATTCCCGCCCGATCCATAAAGTTTTCAGAAGGCCATTCACAAGGACGCACTGGAGCGTCTCTTGGTGGCTCTTCATCAGCATCACGCATTGCAAGCCTGGGTCCTTGCTTTCTTGAAGAACCACCTTGGAACATTTTCCTAAGCATATTTCTTCCTCTAAAAAATTCTGAAATTTTTTAGTAACTTCAAAATAAAAGCAAACCAAACTCAATAATATTGATAGCAACTACTCCTACAAGTGCCTAGAGCCTATATCATGCATCAAAACTACTTGGAACCATATAAGTTTGACGTGCAAGCTCAAGAACATGGTCACCTAGGCAGCACAAATTTGCAATGAATAAAGCACTAGAACAAAAAGTAATTGGACCAATGGAGGAGTCACGTACCAAGGAACAATCTCCCCAAGCAATTTTGTGAGAGGTGCTTTGAGCAAGGAGATCAAAAATGGCAACAAAATGAGCTTGGACTCGGGTTTGAGCTGGTTATTCGTGTTTGTGGGAGGAAGAAGGAGTGTGTGGGTGAAAGGATAAGTGGAGGAGGGCCACCGTGGGCCCACAAGGTAGGGGGCGCGCCCAGGGGGTAGGGCGCGCCCCTGACCCTCGTGGCCAGGTGCCAGCTCCTCCTGCTGTGTTCTTAGTGCCAAATATTCTCAAATATTCCAGAAAAAATCGTATTTAAATTTCAGGGCATTTGGAGAACTTTTATTTTCGAGGTATTTTTATATTGCACGGATAATTCAGATAACAGACAGAAAATACTATTTTATTTTATTTAATATAAATAACATAAAGTAAAAGTGGGATACAGAAGGTTGTTCCTTCTAGTTTCATCCATCTCATGCTCATCAAAAGGAATCCACTAACAAGGTTGATCAAGTCTTGTTAACGAACTCATTCAGAATAACATGGAACTGGAGAAATTTTGAATAACACTATGTTACCTCAACGGGGATATGCACATCCCCAATAATAAGAATATCATATTTCTTCTTGGCAGTAGGAAGAGGAAATTCAAAACCTCCAAATATAATCGATGGAATTTTTCCAATAGAATTGATACTGTGGACTTGAGGTTGTTTCCTTGAAAAGTGTACCGTATGCTCATTACCATTAACACGAAAAGTGACATTGCCTTTAGTGCAATCAATAACAGCCCCTGCAGTGTTCACAAAAGGTCTTCCAAGAATAATAGACATACTATCGTCCTCGGTAATATCAAATACCGACAGATATAGCAGTTGATTTATCAGCCATTTGCAAAGATATCTCGGTAGGTGTCAACTTATTCAAATCAAGTCTACGATATAAAGAGAGAGGCATAACACTAACACTGCCTCCAAGATCACATAAAGCAGTTTTAACATAGTTTCTTTTAATAGAGCATGGTATAGTGGGTACACCGGGATCTCCTAGTTTCTTAGGTTTTCCACCTTTAAAAGTATAATTAGCAAGCATGGTGGAAATTTCAGCTTCTGGTATCTTTCTTTTATTAGTAACAATATCTTTCATATACTTAGCATAAGGATTCATTTTGAGCATATCAGTTAATCGCATACGCAAAAAGATAGGTCTAATCATTTCAGCAAAGCGCTCAAAATCCTCATCATCCTTTTTCTTGGATGGTTTGGGAGGAAAAGGCATGGGTTTCTGAACCCAAGGCTATCTTTCTTTTCCATATTTCCTAGCAACAAAGACTTTCTTATCATAATGTTGATTCTTTGATTGTGGGTTATCAAGATCAACAGCAGGTTCAGTTTCTACATCATTATCATTACTAGGTTGAGCATCATCATGAACATTATCGTTAACATTATCACTAGTTTCAGGTTCATTAGCAGATTGTGTTTCAGCATCAGAAATAGGAATATCATTTGGATTCTCAGGTGTTTCATCAATAGGTTCACTAGAAGCATGCAAAGTCCTATCATTTTTCTTTTTCTTCCTTTTAGAAGGACTAGGTGCATCTATATTATTTCTCTGAGAATCTTGCTCAATCCTCTTAGGATGGCCTTCAGGATACAAAGGTTCCTGAGTCATTCTACCACCTCTAGTCATATCTCTAACAGCATTATCATTTTTTCTTACTATTCAATTCATTGAGCAAATCATTTTGAGCTTTAAGTACTTGTTCTACTTGAGTGGTAACCATAGAAGCATGTTTACTAATAAGTTTAAGTTCACCTTTGACATTAGCCATATAATCACCCAAGTGCTTAAGCATATTTGAATTGTATTTCAATTTTCTACCAAAATAAGCATTGAAATCTTCTTGCTTAGCCATAAATTTATCAAACTCATCTAAGCATGGGCTAGCAAATTTAGTAAATGGGATTTTAGCTTTATCATATCTATAGAGATAATTTACCTTTACTACCTGTGTTGGGTTATCAAGACCATGAGTTTCTTCAATAGGTGATGGATTAAGATCATATGTTTCTTCAATAGGCGGTAAATTAAGACCGTGTATTTCTTCAATAGGAGGTAAATTCTTAACATATTCAGCTTTAATACCCTTTTCTTTCATAGATTTCTTTGCCTCATGCATATCTTCAGGACTGAGAAGTAGAATACCTCTCTTCTTCGGAGTTGGTTTAGGAATAGGCTCGGGAACTGGGTCAGGATGTGTCCAATTATTTTCATTTTTCAACATATTATTCAATAGAATTTCAGCTTCATCCGGTGTTCTTTCCCTGAAAATAGAACCAACACAACTATCCAGGTAATCTCTGGAAGTATCGGTTAGTCCATTATAAAAGATATCAAGTATTTCATTTTTCTTAAGAGGATGATCAGGCAAAGCATTAAGTAACTTGATAAGCCTCTCCCAAGATTGTGGGAGACTATCTTCTTCAATTTGCACAAAATTATATATATCCCTCAAAGCAGCTTGTTTCTTATGAGCAGGGAAATATTTTGCAGAGAAGTAATAAATCATATCCTGGGGACTACGCACACAACCAGGATCAAGAGAATTAAACCATATCTTAGCATCACCCTTTAATGAGAACGGAAATATTTTAAGGATATAAAAGTAGCGAGTTCTCTCATCATTAGTGAACGGGGTAGCTATATCATTTAATTCAGTAAGATGTGCCACAACAGTTTCAGATTCATAGCCATGAAAAGGATCAGATTCAACCAAAGTAATTATATCAGGATCAAAAGAGAATTCATAATCCTTATCAATAACACAGATAGGTGAAGTAGCAATAGCAGGGTCAGGTTTCATTCTAGCATTTAGAGATTGCTGCTTCCATTTAGCTAATAACCTCTTGAGTTCGTATCTATCTTTGCAAGCTAAAATAGCTAAAGAAGCTTCTTTATCAAAAAAACCCTTAGGAATAACAGGTGAATCTTCATCATCACTTTCATCAGCATTATCAGATTCAATATTTTCATTCTCTCTAGCCCTGGAAAGTTGTTCATCAAGAAATTCACTAAGTGGCACAGTAGTATCAAGCATAGAAGTAGTTTCATCATAAGTCTCATGCATAGAAGAAGTGGCATCATCAATAACATGCGACATATCAGAACGAATAGGAGAAGCAGGTTTAGGTGTCGCAAGCTTACTCAAAACAGAAGGTGAATCAAGTGCAGAGCTAGATGGCAGTTCCTTACCTCCCCTCGTATTTGAGGGATAAATCTTGGTTTTTGGATCTCTCAAGTTCTTCATAATGATAAGCAGATATAAATCCCAAGTGACTCAAAGAATACAGCTATGCTCCCCCGGCAACGGCGCCAGAAAATAGTCTTGATAACCCATAAGTATAGGGGATCGCAACAGTTTTCGAGGGTAGAGTATTCAACCCAAATTTATTGATTCGGCACAAGGGGAGCCAAAGAATATTCTCAAGTATTAGCAGCTGAGTTGTCAATTCAACCACACCTGGAAACTTAATATCTGCAGCAAAGTTTTTTGTAGCAAAGTAATATGATAGTAGTGGTAACGGTAGAAAAAGGTAATGATAGCAAAAGTAATGTTTTTGGTGTTTTGTAGTGATGATAGCAATAGCAACGGAAAAGTAAATAAGCGAAGAACAATATATGGAAAGCTCGTAGGCAATGGATCGGTGATGGAGAATTATGCCGGATGCAGTTCATCATGTAACAGTCATAAGCTAGGGTGACACAGAACTAGCTCCAATTCATCAATGTAATGTAGGCATGTATTCCGAATATAGTCGTACGTGCTTATGGAAAAGAACTTGCATGGCATCTTTTGTCCTACCCTCCCGTGGCAGCGGGGTCCTAACGGAAACTAAGGGATAATAAGGCCTCCTTTTAATAGAGTACCGGAACAAAACATTAACACATAGTGAATACATGAACTCCTCAAACTACGGTCATCACCGGTAAGTATCCCGATTATTGTCACTTCGGGGTTAACGGATCATAACACATAATAGGTGACAATAGACTTGCAAGATAGGATCAAGAACTCTCATATATTGATGAAAACATAATAGGTTCAGATCTAAAATCATAGCACTCGGTCCCTAGTGACAAGCATTAAGCATAGCAAAGTCATAGCAACATCAATCTCGGAACATAGTGGATACTAGGGATCAAACCCTAACAAAACTAACTCGATTACATGATAGAGTTCACACACGAACACGTCACCGTGTACCGTCGACGTCGGGGGTGATGCACCACAGCTCGCGTCAAAGGAGATCCGACCGGCAGCGCGATACGCAAGACAGCCGGCAGATGCTTTTGTAGACCCGAAGCCCCGCCTGCCCGGGAGGGACCCCGTCAGGGCTCGCGGCGGCTATGGGCTGCTCCAGGTCGATTCGCTCGCCCCTAGAGCCTCGTGGATTCATAGCCCTCCAGCATGAAGAACTAGCGAAGAACGAGAAGAAAGATACAAGGGAGAGACAAAAAGTAGATGAACACGAAAAAGTAGTAGATGTGTTTGTTCGATTGTGTGTTGTTCAATCGGCCGTCACCCCTTGGGTATATAAGAGGCGAATGGACTTTCCGTGCAAGGAAAGGTTAGAATTCACGTCCAAAACCCTAGTTTGGGTCCAACTCGGAATCCGGACTTTCCAAAACTGTTCGGTTTACCACCTGGCAGCACCTTGCGGGTCACTTTTGAGGAAGTAAACGATCTCGGATGAAAACGTGCCCAAAAGCAATCTTGACCGTTTCGATGAGACGAACAACTTTCATGTTGAACATTTTTTTGATTAGAGGCCATCTTGAGAGAGTTTTTGGCTGTTTTCCGAAGTCTACAGCAGAAAAATCCAAACCCCGGACGGACATGCCTGGAGTGTCCGGCCTATAGCGGAAAAATATGGAATCCGGAGGGTTGCCTCCGGAGTGTCCGGCCATCTACTGTAGCAGCATCTTGTAGCGGCTATAACTTTTGCATACGAATTCGGATTGGGACGATCTTTATATCAAAATCGGTCGTTTCGACGAGACGAACAATTTTCATGTTGAACGTTTTTCCATCCGAGATCATCTGAATAACCTTTTGAGCCCATCTTCAACTTCTCGTTCGATTGACTATCACAGCCTCCAACCCGGCAAGTTTTCCATCCAAGTAAGCTTTCCACACCGACAATGTTTCTATCCGGCAAGCTTTCACACCGGCAAGGCTTCACTCTGGCAAGGTTTATACTCCGGCAAGGGTTTCACTCCGGCAAGGTTTGTACTCCGGCCAGGGTTCCTCTCTGACAAGGTTTCACTCCGGCAAGGTTTGTACTCCGTCAAGGGTTTTACTCCGGCCAGGGTTCCTCTCTGACAAGGTTTCCACCCTGGCAAGAGTTTTCTTTCCCACTCAGGGCCGGCCTGCGAAGTGTTGCCTCTAACAAAGCATACGAACCCGGATTCTTAACCATGCCAAAATCTGGTGTCAACACATGCCCCCCTGTTTTTCGACAAAGCTTGTGTGCCAAAAAATAACTTGTACTGTGTTTGTTCTAAGGACGATGTCAACACCCCATCGGCCATTTATTTTTCTTAGGGCGATAATTATGTATCGGCCATTGCCTATTTAGGCTTCTTGCCACACACTCGGGTGGTATTTCTTCAAGTACTTGCCATTGAGAGCTCGAGGTAACAATGCCCCTTGTATGGATTCCACCAAATATGAATTTCTGGGAACTACTCTTGCGATCCTAAAAGGACCTTCCCAACTAGGAGACCACTTCCCAAATTTTCTATCTTTTGAACCAATCGGTAGAATTACTTTCCAGACGAGATCACCAACTTGAAAATTCTTCGACTTGACTTTCTTATTGTAAGCTCTTGCCACCCTTAACTTGTCTCTCTCTATGGCCTTCAAAGCAGCCAAACGTTTATCGGCAACTTCGTCAATGTTATCCATCATTAAGTTATAAAAGTCTACAGCCGATAAATCATTTTGCTTGGCTATTCTCAAAGCATTCAAATTTACCTCCACCGGTAAAACAGCCTCTTGACCATATACTAGCTCATATGGAGTTACCTTCGTAGCACCATGCCTTGAGATCCTATGTGCCCACAAAGCTTCAGACAACAACTCATGCCATCTCCTTGGATTATCCTCAACCTTCTTCTTGATGAGCTTGATTAAAATTTTATTGCTAGACTTAGCTTGTCCATTGGCTTGGGCATAATATGGAGATGAATTGAGCAATTTTATATTATAAGATTCGGCAAATTCTCTAACTTGGTGTGACATGAAAGAGGAGCCTTGATCTGTAGTCAATGTTTGAGGAATGTCGAATCTATGAATAATGTGCTCGGTTATGAATTTTATCACCTCCGTATGTGTCATGTTCTTGAGAGGTACTGCTTCAGACCATTTAGTGAAATAATCGGTTGCCACCAATACGAACCGATGCCCCTTTGAGGAAGACGGATGAATTTGTCCAATAAAGTCTAAACCCCATCCTCTGAAAGGCCACGGCTTGATAATGGGATGTAACATAGCAGCAGGAGCCAACTGAATATCACCAAATTTTTGACAAGCTTCGCAACCTTTATAATACCTGAAGCAATCATTAATCATGGTCGGCCAATAAAACCCAGCACGTCGTAATAACCATTTCATCTTGAGAGCAGACTGGTGAGTACCACAAATGACTTCATGTACCTCTCCCATAGCAACTCTTGCTTGGTCCTCATCCAAGCACTTTAAGATAACATCATCAACTGTTCGGCGATAAAGATCATCATCCCTCATAGTATATTTAAAAGCCATACGCTGAACAGCCCTGTCCACCCTTTCACTCGGATTACGTAAGTAAGCAACAATGGGCTTCCTCCAGTCGGAATTGTCACCTGCACTAGATTTTTTATTAATGACCGAATCAGTGGGTTCTGGTTCGGCCTCTTCTATACTGGTAAGACAAGACATCGGACTTTGAGAAATATGAAACATGCCATGATCAACATGGTATCCAGATGCTTGCTGTGCCAACTCATTTGCTTTCCAGTTGTCATGTCTAGATATATGTGCAATGCTAAAACAATCCAAAGTAGAGATTATATCTAGACATTTATCAAGATAAACATTAAGTGATTCGTCCAAACACTGAAAGACTTTGGATATTTGCTGCACCACTAGTAAGGAATCACCATAAGCCTCAATATGTATAGCACCTATAGCAAGTAAAAGAGTCAATCCGAATAACAACGCATATTCGGCCTTGATTAATCATGCATAAAAATATTCTAAGCGGCACGAGGCTTCAAAAAATAGTACTATAAAGAAATATATAAACAACACCAACACTTTGGCCATTGCTATGAATTGAACCATCAAAACATAATCTCCATAGTACTAGAGAGGCGAGGCTAATATTAATATTATGCATGACATTAACCCGATGTTCAGTAACAAAATAAACTTTGATTTGGCCTCTTATAGATCTCAAAGATTCATAAGCCAAATCATATCCAAACAAAGTATAAGCCCACCAACCAATTCTGTAGCTATGAATTAGTCTATGTAGCATATATTCAATGACATCGGTCATGATGTCTCAACTCCATTCAATCATAATATAGGCATACATATAAATTTTCATGAGCACATACCTTGTCTCTCTCTCAAACTAAGGACGATGTTAGAATACTACACCAGCCATGCATTGACATACTCTTAGGACGATAGATAAATATCGGCCATTACCATGTAAACTTCATTCAAAGCACATATAGCCGAAATAAACAAATGAAATGACAAATCAAGTATTTCGGCCCTTTGGATCAGCAACAAACTTGTAGCTAATCAAATGTATAGTGACTTGGTAATACCCTCTCATGAAGTAAGAAATTATATTGCATCCATGGATTAAAATAAGCCCATTGAGGGTTACCAATCATACCTGATGACGAATTCCATGGCATAGGCGTTAATGGCATAGTTGAAGAATATGGATAATGTGTAGACCAAAGATGTTGAAACCTTCGGCTTGGTCCTTCATAGTTTTTACTCTTTTCCTTCTTCAGTTTTGCCGCACTTCTTGTAATGGAGGCTTGCACATAATTCTTATTTTGAGCACTTCCTTTGGGAACCCATGCCATGTTCCTTTCTTCAAGTTCTTGTGCACTAAGTTTGTGTAATTCCCTCTTTTGCCAATACGATAAGCCGAGTGGGCATCTCGGCTGTGATTCCTTTTTGGCCTTGTGCACTCTCAACTTCTTTTCTTCAGATTTGGCACTTTGACTCTCAATAATTGGTTGCTTCATCTCATTGCCTTTTGTAGCCAATGTCAACAATTTAATTGGCTCTTTATTATTTGAGATCAAATCTGAAGTAGCACACTTATGACCATCTCTTTTCACGCGGTAGACTTTCTTGACCACCTCTTTTTTCATCCATGGTGTCCAGACCGATTCCTTATAATTGAAACGGTCTTTAACATGTGACTGTTCAAATGTTGATCTTCTCGGAGCTGCATAATATTGGTGAGATGGTCTAAAATAAGATGGAGAATGTGCCCTTGTATCATACCTGTCCCATGATGAACATGGATCTACATGAGCATAGGGAGACATCCACGGCATTGGCATTGGCGGCCCAAAATAAGGATATGAATATGATGCATTGAAACTCTCACTTTGCCAATACCGATCCTCATATTTGCGCCTTGGGGTGATCTTGGTTTCTTTGCATGATTGGGCCGATAAGCATTCTTCTCTTCACTCTCCTTTTGATATTTCTCCAATAGTTCAGCGAAGGTGATTTTTGATCTTTTACACTTGCGCTTATTTTGGCCTTTGTTTTCTTTTGGTTTGCTTTCATCGATCGTTGGATTTGCTTGCTGCCCCCCAGTCCTTGGCATCTCCATTGTAGCTTCGATGGAATTCTCACCCTCAAGATTATGTTCATTATGCTCTTCAACAACTTCTTTACTTGAATGCTTGATCCCATCACCTGCAGTTTTTACCTTCTCTTTAAATGGATCGGCTTGAAGCAGCCGATGCAAAAACTTTTTGCCATCGGGACCAATCGGAATGGACTGATCATCTCTTGGTATTTCAACAAACTTCAATCGTCCTTTTTCAATGGCCGATTTAACTATTTGACGAAACATGTTGCAATCCTCAAAATTATGCTTGGACGAATCATGCAACTTACAATACATTCGTCCTTGGATTGATGGCTTAACATGGTGATCAAGAATTGTAATGTAATTATTTTTCAGCAACAAGTCAAATATTTGATCACACATGCTTGAATTGAAGGTATACTTCTTGTTTTCTAGCCGATCTTGCTGTGAGAACGGCTTTGGAATTAAGCAAACGAATAGTTCAGATTTTGCATCACACCATTTGGCTATGCATTGTGTTTTGCACTCTATCTCCGATGTCTTTGGGTAAGATATTATACTAGCATCGGTTTTCTCAACAGAATTTAATCTTGGCTTTAAATTTCTAAAACGAAAATAGTTAGAACACACATGTCTCAATTGAGACCAAGTGCAAGCCAAGTATGAAATAAGCAAAGCTACCCAAATAGATATGAACTTTAGATAAAGCAACGGGGAAAGCTTTGGCTGTAATAATAAGTCACTACCGATCTTTATAAATGGCATAATGGGTTGACCGATATGCTCAATAACAACTTTATTGCTAGCAAGTAAATTACCCTTCTTCATTGGTATTTCAAAATTACTTATGAGAATTTTTCTAATAGATGCATCAACAATAAAGTCCTGACCAAATCTGAAAATAGGTAAATTACTTGCTAAACATACCTCTTCAAATATGTTGGGAGATCACGGTGGTGGTGTGACTTGAACAATATCTTGCTCCGCCTTTGGATGGCTCCCCAACGCCTCTTCATCATCTTTTTCTTGATTTCGTGCATCATTACATTGAAAAAATTTGTCGGCCAAACTTTGTTCGGCTACTTGTTCTTGTCCTTGAAGTTCATCAATTTCTCTGGCACGAAACTCATAGGGCAGGAAGTAGGTTCCATTAACTTTGGAAAAATCAAGTATGGTCGCTTTGCTATGCTTGCCATGCCCTTTCTCAATAATGCTTGCCTCTTTGCATTTGATGGATTCAGAATATATACTTCTTGATGACTCTTTCAACCGGAGCACTTTCATGTTCTGAATCATCTTTCTTTACATTGCTTCTACCAATTGGCAATGCTTCTTTCACTTGAGCCAATTCTGTTTCTTTTTGTTTCTGGCAGCAAGTGGCAAAATTGGCTTTAATCTTTTTCTCAATTTCAGCCCACTTCGGATACGATTGCCCCCCAATGCTTTTAGATTCTTTCGGCAATGGCACATGGGTATTGCCGAAACTTTGCAATTGTGTAGGGGCTGTATAATATGATGTAGTACTAGGTGAAGGCATATGCATTGTTGTAAAACCATATTTTTGCTCGCCAATCTTATCAATTGGCAAAGATTCATCTTCTTGCAAAACTCTAGCTTTTATTGCGGCATAATCAGGAAATAGCCCCTTTTCATGTTGTTCAAGGCAAAGAGCACTAATCCTCTTATTTTGGGCTAAACTCTTCAATGCAGCCACTACTACCTCATCTTCTACAATATTGGGCACAACCTCTCCTGTAAAATTTACATTTATTCGGCTATGACCAGGAAGGTGTGAAGCCGAATTATGAACATCTACAGTTGTGTATGGTGCTGAAAAATTACTGAGATGGGGTGTAGCATATGACGGTTGAGAGTAATTGGCCGAATAGCTAGTAGTAGCATGGCCGATTCTCCCATCCATCGGCATGGTTGAACTAGTATATTGCAAATTAGTTGCCGATGAATAAAAAGGTGAAACACTTTGTCGCATGATATTGGAAGTTCCTACAAGAGGTGTTTCAACTTGATTGCCCAAACTCATCATGTTATTCATCGGCATATAAATTTTTGGGGTTGCCGATGCATGGGAGTTGGGATACATATGTTGCATGTTGCTAAAATTATATGAAGTAGAATCATGGAGATTTTGTTGCATCGGCCCTTGCACATAATTAGATATATGATTGATAAAGCTAGGGCTAGCCGATACATTATTCTCATTAGATGATCTAGCAACAACATATGCATTATTTGCATCTACATATGTGAATTGGGTATTCATATTACCTTTGTAGATTGCAAACCCTAGATGACGATCTCTTCGTAGCAAGAACGGGCTGGAGACCGTTCAAAGCTTCGTCCCCAGCGGAGTTGCCAAAAAGTGTGTTCGCACACGAACACGTCACCGTGTACCCTCGACGCCGGGGGTGATGCACCGCAGCTCGCGTCGAAGGAGATCCGGCCGGCAACGCGATACGCAAGACAGCCGGCAGATGTTTTTGTAGACCCGAAGCCCCGCTTGCCCGGGAGGGACCCCGTCAGGGCTCGCGGCGGCTATGGACTGCTCCAGGTCGATTCGCTCGCCCCTAGAGCCTCGTGGATTCACAGCCCTCCAGCATGAAGAACTAGCGAAGAACGAGAAGAAAGATACAAGGGAGAGATAAAAAGTAGATGAACACGAAAAAGTAGTAGATGTGTTTGTTTGATTGTGTGTTGTTCAATCGGCCGTCACCCCTTGGGTATATAAGAGGCGGATGGACTTTCCGTGCAAGGAAAGGTTAGAATTCACGTCCAAAACCCTAGTTTGGGTCCAACTCGGAATCCGGACTTTCCAAAACTGTTCGGTTTACCACCTGGCAGCACCTTGCGGGTCACTTTTGAGGAAGTAAACGATCTCGGATGAAAACGTGCCCAAAAGCAATCTTGACCGTTTCGACGAGACGAACAACTTTCATGTTGAACGTTTTTTGATTAGAGGCCATCTTGAGAGAGTTTTTGGCTGTTTTCCGAAGTCTGCAGCAGAAAAATCCAAACCCCGGACGGACATGCCCGGAGTGTCCGGCCTATAGCAGAAAAATATGGAATCCGGAGGGTTGCCTTCGGAGTGTCCGGCCATCTACTGTAGCAGCATCTTGTAGCGGCTATAACTTTTGCATACGAATTCGGATTGGGACGATCTTTATATCAAAATCGATCGTTTCGACGAGACGAACAACTTTCATGTTGAACGTTTTTCCATCCGAGATCATCTGAATAACCTTTTGAGCCCATCTTCAACTTCTCATCCGATTGACTATCACAGCCTCCAACCCGGCAAGTTTTCCATCCGAGTAAGCTTTCCACACCGACAATGTTTCTATCCGGCAAGCTTTCACACCGGCAAGGTTTCACTCCGGCAAGGTTTGTACTCCGGCAAGGGTTTCACTCCGGCAAGGGTTTCACTCCGGCAAGGTTTGTACTCCGGCGAGGTTTGTACTCCGGCCAGGGTTCCTCTCTGACAAGGTTTCACTCCGGCAAGGTTTGTACTCCGGCAAGGGTTTTACTCCGGCAAGGTTTGTACTCCGGCCAGGGTTCCTCTCTGACAAGGTTTCCACCCCGGCAAGAGTTTTCTTTCCCACTCAGGGCCAGCCCGCGAAGTGTTGCCTCTAACTTTTGCATACGAACCCGGATTCTTAACCATGCCAAAATCTGGTGTCAACAGATAGATCCCATCCAACCCATCACCGTCCAGCAAGCCTACGATGGAATTACTCACGCATGGCAGTGAGCATCATGAAATTGGTGATGGAGGATGGTTGATGATGACGATGGCGACGGATTCCCATCTCCGGAGCCCCGAACGGACTCCAGATCAGCCCTCCCGAGAGGTTTTAGGGCTTGGCGGCGGCTCCGTATCATAAAACGCGATGAATCCTTCTCTTTGTTTTTTTCTCCCCGAAAACAAATATATAGAGTTGGGGTTGAGGTCAGAGGAGCTCCAGGGGGGCCATGAGGTAGTGGGCGCGCCCTAGGGGGGCAGGCGCGCCCCCCACCCTCGTGGACAGGTGGTGGGCCCCTGGTCTTCATCTTTTGCGAGGATTTTCTATTATTTCCGAAAAGATGTTCCGTGAAGTTTCCGGTCATTCCGAGAACTTTTGTTTCTGCACATAAATAACACCATGGCAATTCTGCTGAAAACAGCGTCAGTCCGGGTTAGTTCCATTCAAATCATGCAAGTTAGAGTCGAAAACAAGGGCAAAAGTTTTTGGAAAAGTAGATACGACGGAGACGTATCATGTGTGCGTAGGAATTTTTTTGAAATTACTACGTTACCCAACAGTGGCATTCGAGCCAGGTTTATGCGTAGATGTTATATGCACGAGTAGAACACAAAGGAGTTGTGGGCGTGGGTATATACATATTGCTTGCCGTCACTAGTTGAGGCACGACTTAGAGGCATAACCGCATTGTGGTTTTGTCACAAGAAGGGTCATCTTCACACAATCCCATGTAATGAAGAAGAAATGGATAAAGAGAGTTGGCTTACAATCGCCACTTCATACAATACTTAAATAATTCATACATCATCCAAAATACACACATAGTCCAGCTACGGACAACCAAATGAAAAGAAGATAACCCAACTGCAAGATCCTCGATCGTCACAACTGGGCTCCACTACTGATCATTGGGAAACGAAACATAGTAAAGACAAATTACTCGTCGAAGTCCCACTTGAGTTCAGAAGCATCACCTGCACTGGTATCATCAGTACCTACAATTGTTTTGGTAGTATCTGTGAGTCATGAGGACTGAGCAATCTCAAAACCCGCGAGATCAAGACTATTTAAGCTTATGGGTAGGATAAGGTAATGAGGTCGAGTTGCAGCAAGCGCTGAGCAAAATATGGTGGCTAACATATGCAAATAAGAGTAAGATGAGAAGCTACGCAATGGTCGTGAAGCTAGAAGTGATCACGAAGTGATCCCGAAACTACTTACATTCAAACATAACCCAAGACCGTGTTCACTTTCCGGACTCCACCGAAAAGAGACCATCATGGCTACACACATGGTTGATGCATTTTAATTAAGTCAAGTGTCGAGTTCTCTACAACTGGATATTAACAAATTCCCATCTGCCACATAACCGCAGGAAGAGCTCTCGAAAGTTTATACCCTACAGAGGTGTCCCAACTTAGCCGAGCACAAGCTCTCACGATCAACAAAGGATATTCCTTCTCCCGGGAAGACCCGATCAGTCTCGGATCCCGGTTACAAGACATTTCGACAATGGTAAAATAAGATCAGCAAGATAGCCCTAATGTGCCAACAAATCGTGATAGGAGCTACACATATCTCACTCTCAGGGCACACCGGATAGGTCAAGCTATGAGTAAAACCAACCCTCAAGTTTCCCTGAGGTGGCCTTGCAGGCTGCCCAGTTCGGACCAACACTCGGAGGAGCATTGGCCCAGGGGGGTTAAAATAAAGATGACCCTCGGGTGTGCAACCCCAAGGGAAAGTTATATGTTGTTAGGCAAATGTAAAACCAAGGTTGGGCCTTGCTGGAGGAGTTTTATTCAAGTCGAACTGTCAAGGGGGTCCCATAACCCCAACCGCGTAAGGAACGCAAAATCAAGGAACATAACACCGGTATGACGGAAACTAAGGCGGCAAGAGTGGAGCAAAATACCAGGCATAAGGCCGAGCCTTCCACCCTTTGCCAAGTATATAGATGCATTAATTAATTAAGACATAATGTGATATCCCAACATATCCATGTTCCAACATGGAACAACCTGCAAAACACCTGCAACTAGCAACACTATAAGAGGGGCTAAGCAAAAGCGATAACATAGCCAAACAACAGTTTGTGAGGAAGGTGGGTTAGAGGCTTGACATGGAAATATGGGAGGCATGATATAACAAGTGGTAGGTAGCGCGACATAGTGATAGAACAAACAACTAGCAAGCAAAGATAGAAGTGATATCGAGGGTAATGGTCATCTTGCCTAAGATCCCACAAGGAAGAAGAACGAGTCCATGAAGAAGACAAACGGACGTAGTCAAACGAATACTCACAACTCCGGAACGAAATCGAAGCTAACGAGAGAAGCAAACCGGAAAGAAACAATCAACATGGAAAACACACAAGCATAAACATCGCATGATGCACAAACAAGTATGATGGATGTACGGTTTAAAATCATGGCAAAGCATGGCAAAGTGCAACAAACAATACTAAAAATTAAGTGGAGCTCAATATGCAACGGAGTTGCATATTGAGGAAACACCACATTAGAAATATTTAGTTTGCTCTCGTTTATGTACCCAACAATATTAAATGTTGTTAAACATGGCAAGACGTGAAGCATAATAAAACTACTTATCCAGGCAAGTTTAAATGAGTCCAGAGCAACAAACAACAATTCTGGAAAATCCTCTTATGCAATATTCAAATTCAGTACTGTTCTGCCCCAAACCATATTTTAGAGTTGTTAAACATGCAAGATGAGTGCACCATGTTAAACTAGGCATTTTCTACCCCATTTGCATATAAGGTTTATTTAGAACCGAGCTACGTTAATTAGTTATGAATTAAATCATTTTAGCATGCCATTATGCATATTAAAAGCAAACATCAATTTAAACAATTTCGGCATAGATGTAAGTTGGATATTGTGAAACTACATGAAATTCTAAGTATTTCACATATAAAGATCATTTTAATCCGATGCCCGGTTTGTGAGTTATTAAATGCATGAAGCTCAGGGTCCAATCTATAAATATGCAGTGCACTGGTTAAATTAGAAAAATGTTCCGTGAAAAAACGTTACTCGGGCCGAATCTGGCTGGCCCAACGGTGTACAGGAGAGGCCACTGGACCTGGGTGCTCACCAGGCCACGTGGGCCGGTTGGAGGAGGAGCTGCCAGGCCGCGGCTAGGCCTTAGAGTGGCCCACGGGCGCGAGGACGCTGGCAAGATTTGGCTTGGTACGGCCTCGGTCAACGCAGGCAGGAGGGGCGCGTCTTCGTCCTCGTTCACGTGCAGAAACAAGGGAGGCAGTGCATGATGCAGAGGCTGGGCGGTGGCCAGACTTCGCGCGAACTCCGGCAAGGAAGCGGCGGATCGAGGCGGGGAAGAGCAGATTTGGTCGGTCTCGTCCGGTTCCGACGAAAGAAGTGGCGGGGGAACTTGAAGCTTGGCGCGACATGGCTCGAAGAAGGCCTTGGGGTGAAGAACTCTAGGAAGCAGGGAACGGGGCGATGATGAGCTCCTCGGGAGGCGCAGGCAGGGCGCTGGTTGAGGAGGCCGGTTCCCGTCTGAACAGAGCGACGACAGGATCCTTGGGGCCATCCATGGCCGACTCTGCTGCGAGGGAACGAGAGAGTCTTGCGGGTCCGATCAAGGGAAATTGGCACGAAGGAGATGGAATGGAGCAGAGCTTGGGGCGGCTTGGAGCTACCGATGAGGATGATGAACGGGACAAGGCGGGCGCGGCGTGGAAGAAGACCATTGTCGTGGCCGCGGGTCACAGGAAGGCATGGCTCCGGCGGGCAGGGGATGGCGACGAGGTGCAGAAGGGTAGCTCCCATGGCCTCCTCATGTTCCTGTAGAAAGAGAGAAAAGGGAGAGATTTGAGATGGGAGGGAGCAACGAGATGAATAGGGAAATTGGAGCGGTGGAGCAGGGACGCAGGGTCCTGCTGGAGTTGCGGCGGTGACGGCGCCATGGATGGAGGAGCAAGCGGGAGGAGCTTGAAAGGATGTGGTTGGTGGATGCTGAAAACGAGGGAGGTGGTCTGTGCTGCAGATTGGAGCGACGGGGATATGGCAGGATCCCAAGGCAGAGGGTGGCGGCGGTGAGGAGATGGATGGGACATTGTCCCTAAAATTTAGGGTTAGGAGTTTATCTGCTATATATAGTAGGTAAGAATTGGGTAGGGGCTATTAGCCCCTCTGATTGTAATCAGATGGACGGAAAGAAAATAGGCTAGGGAGTCCAATGAACAAAATGAAAATGTTTTAGGGATGTTTGGGGATGATCCGGACCCATCGGTAACGACAGCCCGGTTTGGGTTGGGGACAGCTTCAGACGCGCACACAAGGTGGTAGGTAGGCACTTGTGGGTTGTGCAGAAGGCCTCGGGCTGAGAGGAGAGAAGAGAGAGAGAGGCCCGACAGCAGTTTTTGGAGACCGAAAACGTCCGATGTTAGACCGCAGCGGTGCCGCTATAGTTGTCCGTTGGGGATCAAACGGACCTTGAATGCGATGAAACTTGGTAGGCGGTCTACCAACAACACAACAACACCGGACGCCAACTTTCATCCCATTCCGAGAACATTTTCCAGCCACTTATAAAATCATATTTTGGAGGTGCCGCAGGTGCGTGCGAGTGTGTCTGAGCTCAGAATGGACAATGGAGAGAACTGGAAGACCCGGACGGATGCAAGTTTTGAAAACATAAGGTGTAGATGATGACATGATGAAATGCAACAAACAAATAAAAAACACGGCGACAACAAAAAATAAGGAAGGCATCTGGAACGTCGGTCTCTTGGCGTCACAATCCATCGCTAACGCATAGTGTTAAAGTAAAGCAATTACATGGCATTTGCATTTCATACAATAAAGAGACAACCATAAGGCTCCTGCCGGTTGCCAGTAACTTTTAAAAAACATGATCATCTTATACAATAACGTATATCACATCATGTCTTGACCATATCTCATCACAACATTCCCTACAAAAACAAGTTAGACGTCCTCTACTTTGTTGTTGCAAGTTCTACGAGGCTGCTACGGGCTTCAAGCAAGAACCATTCTTACCTACAAATCAAAACCAGATTGGTGATTTATTAAGTTTGCTGTTTTAACCTAGAACAAGGACCGGCCTCAGTCAATTTCGATTCAACTAAAGTTGGACAAACAGACACTCGCGAGCCGCCTTTATGCAAAACTAAAGTTGGACAAACAAACAAACGTGGTCATGTAAGATTGGTCCAGGCCGCTTCATCCAACAATACCGTCAAATCAAAATAAGATGTTGGTGGTAAGCAGTATGACGATCACCATCCACAACTCTTTGTGTTATATTCGTGCATATCATCTACGCATAGACTTGGCTCGGATGCCACTGTTGGCGAACGTAGTGTAACACCCCGGATGTAACTTTCCCTATTTGTACTCCAACTCTTGCCGTTTCCAGCGTTAAGTTATTTTATTTTCTCGGGTTTGGGCTTTGTCTCCGTGTGTTGTTGTCGTTGTCATGCATCTCATATCGTGTCATCATGTGCATTGCATTTGCATACGTGTTCGTCTCATGCATTCGAGCATTTTCCCCGTTGTCCGTTTTGCATTCCGGCGCTTCGTTCTCCTCCGGTGGTCATTTCTAGCTTTCTTTCGTGTGTGGGGATTAAACATTTCCGGATTGGACCGAGACTTGCCAAGCGGCCTTGGTTTACTACGGGTAGACCGCCTGTCAAGTTTCGTACCATTTGGACTTCGTTTGATACTCCAACGGTTAACCGAGGGACCGAAAAGGCCTCATGTGTGTTGCAGCCCAACACCCCTCCAATTTGGCCCAAAACCCACCTAACTTTGCTCCATCATCTAGAGCGTTCGATCACGATCGCGTGGCCGAAAACCGCACCTCATTTGGACTCTCCTAGCTCCCTCTGCCTATAAATATGTGGCCTCCCCCGAAATTTTCGCGGATGAAACCCTAGCTTCGTCCTCCTCGCGCCCGGACAAATCTTCCTCGCCGTCGGACATGTCCGCGCGCCGCGCCGGACCAATCCCCGCCTGCCATGTCAGCACGCCGGACCTCCTCTCTCCTCCCCGCAGCTGAAGCCCGCCGGCCCAGATCCGGCCCGCGCGGGGCCGAACCAGGCCAGACCCCGCCGCCGCCAACCGCGGGCGCCGTCCCGTCCGCGACCGCCCGTCGCCGCCACGGCGCCTTGCCACCTGCCTCCTCCACCGGCCGCCGCCTCCCGCTGCCTGCCGCACTCCGCCGCCTTGCCGAGCCTGCCGGCCCCGCCGCCCGCTCCGCCGCGGCCGGGACGCCGCGCCGCCTCGCCCCGGCCAGCCCCACCTCCGGCCCGGCCACCGGCGACCTCGCCCTCGCCGGATCCGGCGCCCCCAACCCCGGCTGCCGCCGTCCTCGACTTCTTCGGTGAGCCGCGCCGCTGTCTTCGGATTCCGTGCCGTGAACAGTAAACCCTAGATCCAGATCCGGAGGTTGAATTTTTCCTAACTCCCCAGAATTTTTAGTTCATATGCCCATGTTCGTGGCTCCGTAACTTTGCATCTGTAGCTCCAATTCATGCATATAGCATATCAAAATGTTCATCTCAGAGAGTACATCATTTCGTTCCATTGCATCATTTTCATTTGAGCTCATATTGATGCCCGAAATGCTGTTAGAAGAGGGCTACTTGAGTTAATTGTCAGATCTGCTACTCCATTTAGCACTTTTGTCATTTTTGCCATGATTAATGTGTGCATGCTATGCCCGTGAGTTCTATATGTGTTTTGTTAAGGGTTTTGTCATCTTTCCAGAGGTGCAACCCATGTATTTTTAGGATGTGTGTGTTGACTTGTGCAAGCTTGCAAAGTAGTGCACTTGCTAATTCTGTTTTCAGGGACTTAGTGATTTCACTGTCCTGGGATTGTTTATCTCATGATGCCATATGTTCATGTTGTTTCCTAGTGATCCGTGCCACTTTTGAGGATGATCAGTAAGGGAGTTTTGTTAATATTGTAGTGCTCTATCCATCCATGTATTTCTTTGCAATTATGGAGCACCCTAGCTTGAGTCAATCGAGCTCTACTTTTGCTTCGTTGCGAATCTGGGCAGATCGTCAACTTGTTTGCGATTTTGCCGATGTTATTGTAGTTGATCCGTGCATGATATGCCATTGTTCTTGCCATGTATAGCTTGCATTTTGTGCCTTCTTAAGGAATGTATGCTTGTCTTGCCATGAAATGCACCGTAGTGAGTGCATCGAGCTCGTAAACATGCCTTCGTGAGTTATGTTTCAGCATGTCCCAGTTTTCACAAAGTCTGAAAACTGATTATGTTTTTGCCATGTTCGTGTGGTTGTTAGTATATTTTGTGATCCCTTTTGGCTCAAGGTCACTAAGGGAATTTTGTTAAGCTTGTTGAGTAGCTCCATGCCATGTCTTTCTTTGTCATGTTCAGGTCCTGTAGCATGTTGTTTTGTTGCTCCGAAGAGGGCTATATGATCTGAAATTCCAGACAAGTGTTAATTTCACTAAGTCTGAGATCTGTTTTACCATTTGCGTTTTTGCCATGCTTGTTTGAACCTGTTAATGGATGATTTGGCCATAGCTCAGTGCTAGACTTTTGTTAAGCATCTTGAATGCTTCCCTGCCATGTATTTTTTTGTCATGTTTGGTGGCTGTAGCATGTTCATTTTGTTGCATTTAGATGCCTACTTGCTGTAAATCGCAGACCGGTGTCGTTTTTGAATCGCTTGCCATTTCCAAACCGTAACTCCGATTCCGGCGTTCTTTATATCGTTTTCAAGTGATTTCATCTCATCTTTCCAGTGGCACACTTGGTTTTCCAAGTTGAGGCCAGGTTCATGCATTTCCTATCATATATTGCATTTTGCATCCCGCATCGCATCCCGCATAGCATATCATCTTTGCATCGTGTTGTTTGAGTTTGCATGTGGTTGATTGTATCCTTGTTGATTGTTTGTCTTGTTTGGGTAGAGCCGACGAGTTCGCTAACGAGGAGCCCGTTGAGTTTTCTTTTGAGGATCCAGTCAACTCTGACAACTGTGCAGGCAAGATGATCATACCCTCGAAATCACTACTATCTTTGTTATGCTAGTTTGCTCGCTCTTTTGCTACGCCATTGCTACGATGCCTACCACTTGCTTGAAAGCCTCCCAAATTGCCATGTCAAACCTCTAACCCACCATTGTCCTAGCAAACCGTTGATTGGCTATGTTACCGCTTTGCTCAGCCCCTCTTATAGCGTTGCTAGTTGCAGGTGAAGATTGGAGGCCGTTCCTTGTTGGAACATCTTTTATTTACTTGTTGGGATATCATTATATTGCCTTGTTATCTTAATGCATCTATATACTTGGTAAAGGGTGGAAGGCTCGGCCTCTCGCCTAGTGTTTTGTTCCACTCTTGCAGCCCTAGTTTCCGTCATATCGGTGTTATGTTCCCGGATTTTGAGTTCCTTACGCGGTTGGGTTATAATGGGAACCCCTTGATAGTTCGCCTTGATTAAAGCTTTTCTAGCAATGCCCAACCTTGGTTTTACCATTCTCCACCTAGCCTCTTTTTCCCTTGGGTTACCGGAGCCCGAGGGTCATCTTATTTTAAACCCCCCCGAGCCAGTGCTCCTCTGAGTGTTGGTCCAAATAGAGCCACTTGCAGCGCCACCTCGGGGCAACTTGAGGGTTGGTTTTAGTTGTACGTAGTGTTCATCTGAGTGTGCCCTGAGAAAGAGATATGTGCAGCTCCTATCGGGTTTTGTCGGCACATTCGGGCGGTGTTGCTGGATTTGTTTTAACCTGTCGAAGTGTCTTGAGTAACCGAGATACCGAGTCTGGTCGGAACGTACTGGGAGGAGGTCTATTCCTTCTTTGACCGTGAGAGCTTGTCATGGGCTAAGTTGGGACTCCCCTGCAGGGATTGAACTTTTGAAAGCCGTGCCCGCGGTTATGGGCAGATGGGAATTTGTTAATGTCCGGTTGTAGATAACTTGAACCTTAACTTCATTAAAATGAATCAACTGAGTGTGTTACCGTGATGGCCTCTTCTCGGCGGAGTCCGGGAAGTGGACACGGTGTTGGAGTAACGTTTGCGTAGGTTGCTCTCTAGTTTCTCGCTCGTGCTTTGCCTCCTCTTCTCGCTCTCTTTTGCGAATAAGTTAGTCACCATACTTGCTAGTCACTTGCTGCAGCTCCATATATTTACCTTGCCATACCTATAAGCTTAAATAGTCTTGATCGCGAGGGTGCGAGATTTCTGAGTCCCTGTGGCTCACAGATTACTATCACACCAGATGCAGGGCCTGATGATTCCGCTCCAGGAGACGCGTATGAGCTCAAGTGGGAGTTCGACGAAGACTCTCAACGATACTATGTTTCCTTTCCCGATGATCAGTAGTGGTGCCCAGTTGGGGGTGATTGGGACCGTGTCGCATGTTGGGTTCTCTTTATTTTGGTGCCGTAGTCGGGCCATGAGTGTTTGGATGATGTAATGTTATTTATGTACTTGATTGACGTGGCGAGTGTAAGCCAACTATGTTCTCTCCCCTTTATTATTTATATTACATGAGATGTTGTGAAGATTACCTAACTTGCGACATATGCCTTCAATGCGATTATGTCTCTAAGTCGTGCCTCGACACGTGGGAGCTATAGTCGCATCGAGGGTGTTACAAGTTGGTAATCAGAGCCTTCCCCGACCTTAGGAGCCCCATTGCTTGATCGTTTTTAGCGGCCGAGTTGTGTCTAGAAAAATGTTTTGAGTCATTTAGGAATTATATATCGGAGAGTTTAGGAATTCTTTTTACTTCCCAGTCTCCTCATCGCTCTGGTAAGGCATCCTGACGTAGAGTTTTGACTCTTCTCTTCTCAAATTTCACTAAAAAAATTTTAGGATCATGCGGGTATCTTGGAATCGTTCCGATGGTTTTATGATGAGAACATTGTCTTGGTGCCTCCTGTTAGGGGTTTAGTGGAAGTGTCCCGGGGAGTTGAGCTCTGAGGTGTTGTCATCATAATCTTATTGTTGCAGTTCTGGAATACCTGAGTTTTTTACGCCGACATCGAAAATCTCTTTTATGCAGTTCGTTGGTGAGATAACCTCGACGCCACCCAGTACCGGGGTGGGAGTTCGGGAGTATCGCCATAACTTGTATAACGGATGCTTTTCGAAGGTTGAGGTAGATGGTTTCCGAAGGTTTCTTGGTTATGTGTTGAAGGATGGATACAGCTGGATGTAGGATTTGCTAGTTTGGGTGAGATATTATGCTTCCCCTGTATCCCCAACACCTAATTGCATAACCGGAAAGGTTCAGGAGTTTCATAGGTGGGAATTCTAGTAGCTCTAGTTTTTTCTTCCACGGATATTGGTTTGAGATTGGGATTTATTACCTATTATTCGTTCTTGATCCGTACCTTGTTGATTTATTTCTCTACCTTAATTCTACGTGGCTTCTCAATTTATGGATATGTGACCATTTCAAGAGGAATGCATTCGTTCATTTTGTTCGGATGTGAAGACTATATGTTGCAATTTTCATTCCGTTGGATTCAGCTTCAATATTTATCTGTCAATGTGCTAATGGTGGTCAACCTCTTCAGGATGGCTCCTCCAACGCGCACGACTCCGAATCCTGATCCGCCACCACCTCCACCTCCTCCAGAGGCATGGCAAGCTGTGATGGCCGCAACCAATGCAAACACACAGCTGATCATGCAAATTCTTCAAGAGCGCAATCAAGGCAGTCAAGGGAATCAAGGCAGCAATCAGAGTCACTTTGCTACACTCAACCAGTTCCTTGCTAACGGGCCAAAGACTTTCAGCAATTGTGTTGAGGCAACCGATGCTGACGATTGGCTTGTGGATCTGTGCAAGCATTTCGAGTGCAGTAATGTCAGGCCTGAGGACTTTGTCAAGTTCGCTTCCTTCCAACTCAAAGATCAAGCTGCAGAATGGTTCCAGCAGTACAAGGACTCCAGAGGTGGACGTGTTATCACTTGGGATGATTTCCGTCAAGATTTCCAAGCTCATCATATTCCACAGAGCGTGGTTGAAAGCAAGCGTGAGGAATTCCGCAATCTGAAGCAAGGCTCTTTGTCTGTCTATGACTACAACAAGTTGTTTCAGAAGCTTGCCTGCTTTGCCAAGCAGGACGTCCCTGATGAGAAGAGCATGATATATCAGTTCAGGGGTGGTCTCAGAGAAGATATCCAGCTCGCTCTTGTTCTCTTTGAGCCCTTGAGGTACGATGAGTTCTACAACATGGCACTGAAGCAAGAGGCTGCTCAGTTGAGGTGTGATGCTTCCAAGAAGCGAGTCAGAGATGTTACTCCTTCTTCCTCTACTCAAGTGGCCAAGCAGCAGAAGCTTTGGCTTCCTCCTCCTCCGTTCCGTCAGCCATATCAGCAGAAGAGCAAAGGTGGCAGTGGTTCTTCCCACCCACCCAACCCTGGCTTTCAGAACAAGACTTCGTCTCAACCTCCAAGATCGAGTGCTCCGTATCACCGTCCGCTTTCAAAGGTCACGTGCAACAAGTGCCAACAGAAGGGCCACTATGCCAACAAGTGTCTCAACCAGAGGCGTCTTCCTCCTCCTCCTGTCAGATCGACAAGTACAGCTGTGGTCAAGCATAACCCCAAGCACGCCAAGGTCAATTTGCTGAATGCAGCTCAGGCAGAGGACTCACCAGATGTGATCATGGGTAACCTTCCTGTTAACGATGTTCCTGCAAAAGTTCTTTTTAACACTGGTGCATCGCTTTCTTTTATTTCAACTCCATTTGTGGCCAAGCATGATTTTGTGACCGAAAGGATTCCTGTTCCATTGAAGATTGTGTCTCCGGGCAAGCAAATGACTTCTAACAATTGCGTCCCGGATGTCTCTATCACGTTGGGCGATTACAAGTTTCTCTCTTCTCCGGTGGTTCTTGGTAACTCGGATATTGATCTTATTCTCAGAATAGATTGGCTTTCTAAGCACAAGGCACATCTTGATTGTGCAGCCAGGCAGATTCAATTGACTCATTCGTCTGAGGATGTAATTGTCTTTGCCGCTCGTGATGATACTATCCGTCTGTTTTCTCTCAATGAGAAGGGTGAATTGGATGCTATCTCTCAAATTCCAGTCGTTTGTGAATATCAAGACGTCTTTCCAGAAGAGCTCCCAGGAATGCCTCTGCACCGGCCAGTTGAATTCGTTATTGATCTTGAGCCTGGCACGGAACCTGTGTGCAAGCGTCCTTACAAGCTCGGACCTGAAGAGTTGAAGGAGCTGAAGAAGCAACTCGATATGCAAGAGAAAATGGGTCTCGTCCGGCCTAGTTCTTCTCCGTGGGGTTGTGGTGTTCTTTTTGTGAAGAAGAAGGATGGAACGGACCGACTTTGTGTTGATTACCGTCCAGTGAACAAGAAGACCATCAAGAACAAATACCCACTTCCCAACATCAATGAGATATTCGAACAACTCAAAGGTGCCCAAGTATTCTCCAAGCTTGATCTCCGTATGGGTTATCACCAGATTCGCATTCGTGAAGAAGATATTCCCAAGACAGCATTCAGAACAAGCTTTGGTTCATATGAATACACTGTCATGTCTTTTGGCCTCGCCAACGCTCCTCCGACGTTCTCTCGCATGATGAACTTCATCTTTAACGCCTACACCAATGACTTCGTTTTGGTCTATCTCGACGACATTCTGGTTTTCTCCAAGAATAAGGAAGATCATGCCAAGAACTTGCGTTTGGTTCTTGATAAGCTCAGAGAACATCAGTTCTACGCCAAGTTCTCCAAGTGTGAGTTTTGGCTCGATGAGGTTCTTTATCTTGGTCATATCATCTCTGCCAAGGGCATTGCCGTGAATCCTGAGAAGGTGTCTGCAATTGTGAATTGGGAACCTCCTCAGAACATGAAGCAACTCCGTAGCTTCCTCGGTCTCGCAAGCTATTGCCGAAGATTCGTTGAAAACTTTTCTAAGATCGCGAAGCCTCTCTCTAATCTTCTTCAGAAGCACGTCAAGTACGTTTGGTCTCCGGAGTGTGATATTGCTTTCAACACTTTGAAAGAGAAATTGATCACTGCTCCAGTTCTGACTCCGCCTGATGAATCCAAGCCGTACGAGGTCTTTTGTGATGCCTCTCTCCAAGGTCTTGGCGCAGTATTGATGCAAGAGAAGAAAGTAGTTGCTTATACATCTCGCCAGTTGAAGCCTAATGAGAAGAACTACCCCACTCATGATCTCGAGTTGGCGGCAGTTGTGCATGCTCTTTTGACTTGGAGACATCTTCTATTGGGAAGAAAAGTGGACATTTTCACTGATCACAAGAGTCTCAAGTACATCTTCACTCGGCCTAATCTCAACCTCAGGCAAACTCGATGGGTCGAAATGATTCAAGAGTATAATCCGAGTATCGAGTATACTTCAGGCAAGGCCAATGTGATTGCTGACGCATTGAGCAGAAAGGCATACTGCAACAGTCTGATTCTCAAGCCTTATCAACCCGAGCTTTGTGAAACTTTCCGCAAACTTAATCTGCAAGTTGTTCCGCAAGGTTTCCTTTCCAACCTTCAAGTCTCTCCTACCTTAGAAGACCAGATTCGCTAAGCCCAGCTTCTTGATGCTATGGTGAAAAAGGTGAAGATTAGGATTGCCAAGAGTCAGTACAAGTACAAGTGCTACCGCCTTGATGACAAGGACACTCTCTTCTTCGAGGATCGAATTGTTGTGCCCAAAGGTGACCTTCGTAAAGTGATCATGAACGAGGCTCACAATTCTCTCCTCTCCATCCACCCTGTGAGCACGAAGATGTATCAGGACCTTAAGCAAGCTTATTGGTGGACTCGAATGAAGCGCGAGATCACTCAATTCATGAATGAATGTGATGTCTGCAGAAGAGTGAAGGTAGAACACCAAAGGCCAGCAGGTCTCCTCCAACCTCTTGCCATTCCAGAATGGAAGTTTGACCACATTGAAATGGACTTCGTGACTGGGTTTCCAAAGTCCAAGCATGGCAATGATGCTATATTTGTTGTCATCGACAAACTCACCAAAGTGGCTCACTTTCTTCCTATCAAAGAGTCGATCACTGCAGCTCAATTGGCGGAACTCTATACCTCTCGCATTGTCTCTCTGCACGGTATTCCTCAAGTGATCTCTTCAGACCGTGGCAGCATCTTTACCTCGAAGTTTTGGGATTCTTTCTAGAAGGCCATGGGCACTAACATCCGCTTCTGCACAGCTTTCCATCCTCAAACAAGCGGTCAAGTCGAGCGTGTCAACCAGATTCTTGAAGATATGCTCAGGGCTTGTGTGATCTCCTTCGGCATGAAGTGGGAGGATTGTCTTCCTTATGCTGAATTCTCCTACAACAACAGTTTTCAAGCAAGTTCGGGCAAGGCCCCTTTTGAAATTCTGTATGGCAGGAAGTGCCGTACCCCTCTCAACTGGTCTGAAACCGGTGAACGTCAGCTTTTGGGTAATGACTTAATCACAGAAGCAGAAGAAATGTGCAAAGACATTCGTGATAACCTCAAAGCAGCCCAATCCCACCAGAAGAGCTACTATGATAGTAAGCACCGTGATTTGGCTTTCGAGATCGGAGATCATGTTTACCTCCGTGTCTCTCCTATGAAAGGTACTCGTCGCTTCGGTATCAAAGGGAAGCTTGCCCCTAGATACGTGGGACCTTTCAAGATTGTCAGCAAGAGAGGCGACCTCGCCTATCAACTCGAGCTTCCTTCAAAATTTGCAAATGTTCATGACGTGTTCCATGTCTCTCAGCTTCGAAAGTGCTTCAAGACTCCCGACCGCACCGTCAACTTCGAGGACATTGAGCTCCAAGAAGATCTCTCTTATCGTGAGCACCCAGTTGCTATTCTTGAAGAGACTGAACGCAAGACTCGCAACAAGTCAATCAAATTTCTCAAAGTCAAGTGGTCACACCATTCCAACCGTGAAGCTACCTGGGAACGCGAGGATCACCTCCGTTCTGAGTACCCGACGTTCTTTCAGTCCTAGATCTCGGGACGAGATCCTTTCGTAGTGGTGGAGTGTTGTAACACCCCGGATGTAACTTTCCCTATTTGTACTCCAACTCTTGCCGTTTCCGGCGTTAAGTTATTTTATTTTCTCGGGTTCGGGCTTTGTCTCCGTGTGTTGTTGTCGTTGTCATGCATCTCATATCATGTCATCATGTGCATTGCATTTGCATACGTGTTCGTCTCATGCATTCGAGCATTTTCCCCGTTGTCCGTTTTGCATTCCGGCGCTTCGTTCTTCTCCGGTGGTCATTTCTAGCTTTCTTTCGTGTGTGGGGATAAAACATTTCCGGATTGGACTGAGACTTGCCAAGCGTCCTTGGTTTACTACGGGTAGACCGCCTGTCAAGTTTCGTACCATTTGGACTTCGTTTGATACTCCAACGGTTAACCGAGGGACCGAAAAGGCCTCATGTGTGTTGCAGCCCAACACCCCTCCAATTTGGCCCAAAACCCACCTAACTTTGCTCCATCATCTAGAGCGTTCGATCACGATCGCGTGGCCGAAAACCGCACCTCATTTGGACTCTCCTAGCTCCCTCTGCCTATAAATATGTGGCCTCCCCCGAAATTTTCGCGGATGAAACCCTAGCTTCGTCCTCCTCGCGCCCGGACAAATCTTCCTCGCCGTCGGACATGTCCGCGCGCCGCGCCGGACCAATCCCCGCCTACCACGTCAGCATGCCGTACCTCCTCTCTCCTCCCCGCCGCTGAAGCCCGTCGGCCCAGATCCGGCCCGCGCGGGGCCGAACCGGGCCAGACCGCGCCGCCACCAACCGCGGGCGCCGCCCCGCCCGCGACCGCCCGTCGCCGCCACGGCGCCTCACCGCCTGCCTCCTCCACCGGCCGCCGCCTCCCGCCGCCTCGCCGAGCCTGCCGGCCCCGCCGCCCGCTCCGCCGCGGCCAGGACGCCGCGCCGCCTCGCCCCGGCCGGCCCCAGCTCCGGCCCGGCCACCGGCGACCTCGCCCTCGCCGGATCCGGTGCCCCCAACCCCGGACGCCGCCGTCCTCGACTTCTCCGGCGAGCCGCGCCGCTGTCCTCGGATTTCGTGCCATGAACAGTAAACCCTAGATCCAGATCCGGAGGTTGAATTTTTCCCAAGTCCCCAGAATTTTTAGTTCATATGCCCATGTTCGCGGCTCTGTAACTTTGCATCTGTAGCTCCGATTCATGCATATAGCATATCAAAATGTTCATCTCAGAGAGTACATCATTTTGTTCCATTGCATCATTTTCATTTGAGCTCATATTGATGCCCGAAATTCTGTTAGAAGAGGGCTACTTGAGTTAATTGTCAGATCTGCTACTCCATTTAGCACTTTTGTCATTTTTGCCATGATTAATGTGTGCATGCTATGCCCGTGAGTTGTACATGTGTTTTGTTAAGGGTTTTGTCATCTTTCCAGAGGTGCAACCCATGTATTTTTAGGATGTGTGTGGTGCCTTGTGCAAGCTTGCAAAGTGGTGCACTTGCTAATTCTGTTTTCAGGGACTTGGTGATTTCACCAAGTCCTGGGATTGTTTATCTCATGATGCCATATGTTCATGTTGTTTCCTAGTGATCCGTGCCTCTTTTGAGGATGATCAGTAAGGGAGTTTTGTTAATATTGTAGTGCTCTATCCATCCATATCTTTGTTTGCAATTATGGAGCACCCTAGCTTGAGTCAATCGAGCTCTACTTTTGCTTCGTTGCGAATCTGGGCAGATCGTCAACTTGTTTGCGATTTTGCCGATGTTATTGTAGTTGATCCGTGCATGCTATGCCATTGTTCTTGCCATGTAGAGCTTGCATTTTGTGCCTTCTTAAGGGATGTATGCTTGTATCGCCATGACTTGCACCGTAGTGAGTGCATCGAGCTCGTAAACATGCCTTCGTGAGTTATGTTTCAGCATGTCCCAGTTTTCACTAAGTCTGAAAACTGATTATGTTTTTGCCATGTTCGTGTGCTTGTTAGTATATTTTGTGATCCCTTTTGGCTCAAGATCACTAAGGTACATTTGTTAAGATTGTTGAGTAGCTCCATGCCATGGCTTTCTTTGTCATGTTCAGGTCCTGTAGCATGTTGTTTTGTTGCTTCGAAGAGGGCTATATGATCTGAAATTCCAGACAAGTGTTAATTTCACTAAGTCTGAGATCTGTTTTACCATTTGCGTTTTTGTCATGCTTGTTTGAACCTGTTAATGGATGATTTGGCCGTAGCTCAGTGCTAGACTTTTGTTAAGAATCTTGAATGCTTCCCTGCCATGTATTTTTTTGTCATGTTTGGTGGCTGTAGCATGTTCATTTCATTGCATTTAGATGCCTACTTGCTGTAAATCGCAGACCGGTGTCGTTTTTGAATCGCTTGCCATTTCCAAACCGTAACTACGATTCCGGCGTTCTTTATATCGTTTTCAAGCGATTTCATCTCATCTTTCCAGTGGCACACTTGGTTTTCCAAGTTGAGGCCAGGTTCATGCATTTCCTGTCATATCTTGCATTTTGCATCCCGCATCGCATCCCGCATAGCATATCATCTTTGCATCGTGTTGTTTGAGTTTGCACGTGGTTGATTGTATCCTTGTTGCTTGTTTGTCTTGTTTGGGTAGAGCCGGGAGACGAGTTCGCTAACGAGGAGCCCGTTGAGTTTGCTTTTGAGGATCCAGTCAACTCTGACAACTGTGCAGGCAAGATGATCATACCCTCGAGATCACTACTATCTTTGTTATGCTAGTTTGCTCGCTCTTTTGCTACGCCATTGCTACGATGCCTACCACTTGCTTGCAAGCCTCCCAAATTGCCATGTCAAACCTCTAACCCACCATTGTCCTAGCAAACCGTTGATTGGCTATGTTACCGCTTTGCTCAGCCCCTCTTATAGCGTTGCTAGTTGCAGGTGAAGATTGGAGGTTGTTCCTTGTTGGAACATCTTTTATTTACTTGTTGGGATATCATTATATTGCCTTGTTATCTTAATGCATCTATATACTTGGTAAAGGGTGGAAGGCTCGGCCTCTCGCCTAGTGTTTTGTTCCACTCTTGCCGCCCTAGTTTCCGTCATATCGGTGTTATGTTTCCGGATTTTGCGTTCCTTACGCGGTTGGGTTATAATGGGAACCCCTTGATAGTTCGCCTTGATTAAAGCTTTTCCAGCAATGCCCAACCTTGGTTTTACCATTCGCCACCTAGCCTCTTTTTCCCTTGGGTTACCGGAGCCCGAGGGTCATCTTATTTTAAACCCCCCCCCCCGGGCCAGTGCTCCTCTGAGTGTTGGTCCAAATAGAGCCACTTGCAGCGCCACCTCGGGGCAACTTGAGGGTTGGTTTTAGTTGTACGTAGTGTTCATCTGAGTGTGCCCTGAGAAAGAGATATGTGCAGCTCCTATCGGGTTTTGTCGGCACATTCGGGCGGTGTTGCTGGATTTGTTTTAACCTGTCGAAGTGTCTTGAGTAACCGAGATACCGAGTCTGATCGGAACGTCTTGGGAGGAGGTCTATTCCTTCGTTGACCGTGAGAGCTTGTCATGGGCTAAGTTGGGACTCCCCTGCAGGGATTGAACTTTCGAAAGCCATGCCCGCGGTTATGGGCAGATGGGAATTTGTTAATGTCCGGTTGTAGATAACTTGAACCTTAACTTAATCGAAATGAATCAACTGAGTGTGTTACCGTGATGGCCTCTTCTCGGCGGAGTCCGGGAAGTGGACACGGTGTTGGAGTAACGTTTGCGCAGGTTGCTCTCTAGTTTCTCGCTCGTGCTTTGCCTCCTCTTCTCGCTCTCTTTTGCGAATAAGTTAGCCACCATACTTGCTAGTCGCTTGCTGCAGCTCCATATATGTACCTTGCCATACCTATAAGCTTAAATAGTCTTGATCGCGAGGGTGCGAGATTGCTGAGTCCCTATGGCTCACAGATTACTATCACACCAGATGCAGGGCCTGATGATTCCGCTCCAGGAGACGCGTATGAGCTCAAGTGGGAGTTCGACGAAGACTCTCAATGATACTATGTTTCCTTTCCCGATGATCAGTAGTGGTGCCCAGTTGGGGGTGATTGGGACCGTGTCACATGTTGGGTTCTCTTTATTTTGGCACCGTAGTCGGGCCATGAGTGTTTGGATGATGTAATGTTATTTATGTACTTGATTGACGTGGCGAGTGTAAGCCAACTATGTTCTCTCCCCTTTATTATTTATATTACATGGGATGTTGTGAAGATTACCTAACTTGCGACATATGCCTTCAATGCGATTATGTCTCTAAGTCGTGCCTCGACACGTGGGAGCTATAGTCGCATCGAGGGTGTTACACGTAGCATGCAGTTTCAAAAAAAAATCCTACGCTCACGCAAGATCTATCTAGGAGATGCATAGCAACAAGAGGGGGAGAGTGCGTCCACGTACCCTCATAGACCAAAAGCGGAAGCGTTTGACAACGCTGTTGATGTAGTCGAACTTCTTCTCGTTCTGGCCGATCAAGCACCGTACGTACGGCACCTCCAAGTTCTGCACACGTTCAGCTCGATGACGTCCCTCGAACTCTTGATCCAGCAAAGTGTCGAGGAAGTAGATGAGTTCCGTCAGCACAACGGCGTGGTGATGGTGATGGTGAACTGGTCCGTGCAAGGCTTCGCGTAAGTACTACGAAGATATGACCGGAGGCGTAAACTGTGGAGGGGGCGCTGCACACGGCTAACAATTGTTGGTCTGTATTCTAGCGGTGCCCCCCCCACATATATGTAGGTTGGAGGTGAGGAGGGGCCGCCAAGGGTGCACCCCAAGTAGGAGGAATCCTACTTGGCGTCCTCCCAATTCGGCCTCCCCCTTTCCATGTATGCATGAAGGGGAAGGAAAGACGGGGGTGAGGGAAATAAGTGGGAATCCTAATCCACACTTTCCTTGACCTTCCTCCCTTTCCTTCTTCTCCTCCTATAGCCTTATAGGGCGCAGCAGTCCCTCGTGGGCTGGTGTGTTCCTTCACAAGGCCCATATGGCCCATAGGATTGCCGGGGGTACCCAAAACACCTTTCGTTGACCCGATAAGTACCTGATACCCTCCAGAACATTTCCGATGTCCGAATACCATCATACTATATATCAATCTTTACCTCTCGAATGTTTCAAGACTCCTTTTCTTGTCCATGATCTCATCCGGGACTCGGAACAACATTTGGTCACCAAATCACATAACTCATATAATACTAAATCGTCATCGAACATTAAGCCTGCAGATCCTACGGGTTCGAGAACTATGTAGACATGTCCGAGACACCTCTTTTGTCAATAACCAATAGCGGAACCTGGATGCTCATATTGGCTCCTACATATTCTATGAAGATCTTTATCAGTCGAACCGTAATGACAACATACGTTATTCCCTTTGTCATCGGTATGTTACTTGCCCGAGATTCAATCGTCGGTATCTTCATACCTAGTTCAATCTCGTTACCAGCATGTCTCTTTACTCATTTCGTAATACATCATCCCGCAACTAACTCATTAGTCACTTTTCTTGCAAGGCTTCTTATGATGTGTATTCCCGAGACGACCCAGAGATACCTCTTTGATACTCGAAGTGACAGATCCTAATCTCGATCTATGCCAACCCAACAAAGACCTTCGGAGATACCTGTAGAGCATCTGTATAATCACCCAGTTATGTTGTGACCTTTGATATCATATAAGACATTCCTCGTATCCAGGAGTTGCATAATCTCATAGTCGAAGGAATATGTATTTGACATGAAGAAAGCAGTAGCAATAAAACTGAACGATCAATATGCTAAGCTAACAGATGGGTCATGTCCATCACATCATTCTCCTAATGATGTGATCCCATTATCAACTGATAACTCATGTCCATGGTTAGGAAACCTTAACCATCTTTAATGAATGAGCTAGTCAAGTAGAGGCTCACTAGGCACTCAGTGTTTTGTCTATGTATTCACACATGGATTAAGGTTTTCGGTCAATACAATTCTAGCATGATATAAGGAAATACAAAATAACAACTTTATTATTGTCTCTAGGGCATATTTCCTTCAAAGCCTACTCCTGCTTTGGTGGATTGAATGGAAGAATACAACCAACACACATCGCTCAAGCCTGGCAAGGGTGCCTCAGGGAGAGCAACTACGCGCGTCCAAGTGTGCTATGGTCCGAATCCCTCTCTAGTTTTCCATGGCCCTCCTTTTATAGGCTAGTGGCAAAACAGTCATTATCTAGTGATTAGATAGCTAACAGTGCTATCATACCTAACTCTAGCAGTTAGGAAAAAGTGAATTAAATCACTACTAGGTGTCATGCTGAGGATGAAGCCCGGCAAGCCTGCCTTGCTGCTTAATCATCTTCTGCTTATCTACTTGACATGCCTCTATACGGGTGTCATATAGAGGTAATATGCCTTCCAAATGGCTGCCACGTGTTTAGCAGAAGCCACGTAATCATCTCGGGGGCTCGACACCGCATTGACAGGTGATTGACATCGTGGTGCGGTGGAGCGGTGGAGACTTGGCAGGGAGATTTTCCCTTGGCGGCCCCGGCAAGCCTGCCGGGGGAACCTTGAACTTGTCTTCGGGGTGGCCTTGACCTGAATATGCTCTCCTGCCCGGCAAGGGAGGCTTTCCCAAAGTGATATCTTGTTGCCTTGGCTTGTCTTGGTCTTCTTGATCCGCCCTTTGATCTCTCAAAGAGCTGCTTCTCTGGCTTGGTCTTGACATTGATGCTTGGTGAAGTTGTATCCTTGCCATCGTGCCTGTGTACAGCCCGGGTAACATACGTGAAGGTTTGTTGCACCGACATGACCCGGCAGACAGTTATAACCCAACAGACAGATTATGACCCGGCAGATGCATGGGGTCACGGAGATGAGTCGCCTGGAGTTAAGAAGCCCAAGGCGTTAAGAAGCCCACGGTGAGAAGCCTAGGCGTTAAGAAGCCCGTGATATGAAGTAAGAATAGGTTAAGTCTTAATATGACTTGGACTCTACATGTAACCCGTCCCTTTAAATTATATAAGGAGGGGTAGGGCACCCCGGGAGGCTCAAGTTTTCTAGAGGTCTCCATAGACAGGTTTAAGGGCTTAGGCTGACAAGTCTTAGTCAACATCAAAGTAGATGCTCTCGATAGTGGTAGCGAAAGATCGCCCTTGTAACCGAGATCATCATCATCATCAATTTGAGTCAAGCAGGATCTAAGCTTTTACCTCCACCATGAGGGGCCGAACCTGGATAAAATCTCGTGTCTCTTGTCCTGCTTAACCCCGTTCAAGCTACCACTTAGATGTGTTGGCCTCACGACTAAGTCCTCACACTAGGACATCTTGCCCTAACAAAATGACGACACCTCTAATGGGTATACACATATTTTGGTTGTTGTTGATTATGTTACTAAGTGGGTAGAAGCTATTCATACTAGTAGTGCTAATCATAACAGTTCCATTAAAATGCTTAAATAATTTATTTTCTCAAGGTTTCGAGTCCCTAGATATTTAATGACTGATGGTGGTTCACACTTTATTCATGGTGTTTTCCGTTAAATGATTGCTAAATATGATGTTAACCATAGAATTGCATCACCCTAACATCCTCAATCTAGTGGTCAAGTTGAACCTAGCAATAGAGAAATAAAACTAATATTACAAACAACTAATAATAGGTCCCGAAAGAATTGGTCTATGGAATTGGATGATGCCCTTTGGGCCTACAGAACAACATATAAAAATCCTATGGGTATGTCTCCCTATAAAATGGTTTATGGAAAAGCTTGTCATTTGCCTCTTGAGTTAGAACATAAAGCATATTAGGCAATTAAAGAACTCTACTATGATTTCAAACTTTTCGGTGAAAAGAGGTTATTTGATATTCGCTCATTAGATGACCGGAGAGCCCAAGCTTACGAAAATGAATTATTTGAAGAAAAAGTTAAAAGATGGCATGACAAAAGAATCCAAAAGCAGGAATTCAAAGTTGGAGAATATGTTCTTTTGTACAACTCTCGTTTTAGATTCTTTGCAAGAAAACTTCTATGTAAATGGGAAGGACCATATATTATCAAGGAGGTTTATCGCTCTGGATCTATCAAGATTAATAATGCCGAATGTACTATCCCGAAGGTGGTCAATGGGTAAAGAATTAAGCACTAAATCTCATGTACGCCTATTAATGTTGAAAGCAATATTATTCAAACCATGACACCAGAGGAACACATAAAATAAAGCTTCCGGAACACTCTAGAATCCTGAAAAAGAGTGGGTACTTCATATGGTAGGTAAACGGACTCCAAAAAATCCGCAAAAATATTTTTTGTCAGTTTTCAAATATTACAAAAATTAGGAAAATAAGAAACAACCAAGAAGGCAACCGAGGAGGGCATAAGACACCAGGGCGCACCTGCCTAGCCTGGCGCACCTAGGTGGGTTGTGCCCACCTCGGGAACCATCCCGACTCCATTTTCCTCTCATTTGCTTGTTTCCCAAGATAAAAAGTCTTTATATACCCCCCGAACGTATTGATCACCGTATCACGGAGAAATCTCATGTTCTTCTTTCTTGCTGTTTTTCTGGAAGATCTGAAAATATGTCATCTTAGGACTCGGAGGGCGAGAGCTATGTTTCTCATTATATTGCAAACCCCAAGGTTTACGGAGATGTGTAACATTATGGTTGGACCACAGAGAAAGAAGGAGACTATGATCTGAAAGGCAAAGAAGAGACAAGCTCAGATGAAGATGAAGTTCCACTACCCCAACCTGGGGACATGCACATGGAATTCAGGAAGTCAAGTGTCCCCATTAAAGCAAGGAAACCTAAGATCCATTTTATCCCTTTTCGTCTTCTGCGGGAAAAAAGCAAGAATTATGTAAAAAGATATCAACGCTGGAGCAGGAGATTGATGACTTGAGGGAGGAAAATTCCATCCTCAAGCATAAAATGAGGAGAAGTGTGACACTAGCTCATCACCACCACCATCATCATCTTCCCCACAAAAGGAGACTTGATTACATGGTATGGGCACTCCCCTTGGCGCGTGCCAAGCTTGGGGTAGGTGCCCCGGTATCGTATCACCATCACCTTCTTTGCCTTTATCTATTTTTAATTCGATCTTTAGTTATCCTATGATCTAGTTGAATAAAACTTAAGTTCAATATATTTTTGAGTGCTTGCTTAGTGATCTATCTATCCATGTAATCGTGTGCGAGATATATAATAAAGAGTAGTTTGAGTTTGTTTCTTTACTCTTTTGTTTCTATAAAAAGAAAGGAAAATAAATGAAAAAGATCATATTCTAATCTTATGGTAAGTAATGACATCACATAAGGAAAGTATAAGTGGTAAAACTTATTGGAGATTGATAAACATAGCATTAGTCAAATGCAATTCATGAAAGAATTAATAAGGGAAGAGAATATTCACATGCAAATACACTATCTTGGACATCTTTTATATTATTGTGAGCCCCCATTAAATATTAGATGTCAAAATTGTTGACGTTAGACAAGGAAGAGAATGTAATGATTTATGTTTGTTCATATTCACATAGAACTTATATTGTCTTAGATCCTTCAATATGTGGTGCTTGCTCAATAAATTGGCTAGCCAAAAACTCCGCAGTAAGTAGAGATACTACTTGTGCATCCAAAAAAATTCTTAAACCCAAAATCTTATTTTGAGAGTCCACCATACCTACATATGGATTGAGTAAGATCCTTCAAGTAAGTTATCATCGGTCCAATAAGGCAATAAAAATTGCTTCTAAATGTGTTGGATCATTTAGTGTAAGAGAAAATTGAGCGTTCTACAAACTTGTGATGGCAAAGTAATAAAAGCAACAGACTGCATAATAAAGGTTGCTATCATGAGGGGCAATATAACGTGACGTTCTTTTGCATTAAGGGATTTGACATACAAACAAAAAGCGCATGGCAACCTCTGCTTCCCTCTGCGAAGGGCCTATCTTTTACTTTTATGTCTTTACTTTTATGCAAGAGTCAAAGTATTCTTCCCTATTCCTATTTATTTTCTATTTATGCAAGCATCACGTGGTGAGGAAAGATATAGGCACATTCATCCAGTTGGATATGAGTGATCATGAGTTATTTTAGTTGACATCGCCCTTGAGGTAAATACGTTGGGAGGTGAAACTATAAGCCCCTATCTTTCTTTGTGTCTGATCGAAACTTTTTTCTCATCGGTATGTTGTTAGTGTTAGCAATCATAGAAGGTTAAATGATGGTTGAGTATATGTACTTGCCTAAAGGCTCCGATACGTAACCCCGAAAATATGATGATTTGTAGTTGCAAAGTTGACTAAGAACATAGTTTGTTGGTTTCCAGTAGAGTTTATGCTTTGTACTTAAATGTCATGATGAATTGTTACTTGTTCATGAGAATTTATATGATAAAAGTTGTGTCATAAAGTTTTATGTTAAATTTCTTTAAGGTTATAATAATAAGCATGATGCTTCTATGTCCGTATATTTTTTTATCGATACCTCTCTCTCTCTCTAAGCATGTGGGCATGTTCTTCCATATCAGTTTTTCGCTTGAGGACAAGCGAGGTCTAAGCATGGGGGAGTTGATACGTCCATTTTGCATATGATTTCATATTCTTATTTATAATGTTCCTATGCATAATAATGCTTTATGGAGTAATTATAATGCCTTTTCTCTCATAATATGCAAGGTTTACACAAAGAGGGAGAATACCGACAGCTGGAATTTTGGAACTGAAAAAGCTATGTCAGAGTCACCTATTTTGCACTTCTACAAATGAGATGAAAATTTACGGATAATTATTTTGGATTATATAAAAATACTAGAGAAAATAACTACCAGACAGGGACCACCTGGTGAGCACAAGACACCAGGGTGTACCAGGTCCCCTAGGCATTCCCTGGTGGGTTGTGCTTAGCCCAGACCACCTCTGGTGCCCATCTTCTGGTATATAGGTCAATTTGACCTAGAAAAAATCAGGGGAGGATTTTTGGGACAAAGTTCCACCGTCTCGAGGTGGAACTTCGGCGGGAGCACTTTTGTCCTCCGGCGGAGCGATTCCGCCAGGGGAACTTCCCTCCCAGAGGGGGAAACCGAAGCCATCGTCATCGCGAACAACCCTCTCATCTTTGGAAGGGAAATCTCCATCAACATCTTCAACAACACCATCTCCTCTCAAACCCTAGTTCATTTCTTGTGTTCAATCTTTGTACCGGAACCTCAGATTGGTACTTGTGGGTGACTAGTAGTGTTGGTTACATCTTGTAGTTTATTACTATATGATTCATTTGGTGGAAGACTATATGTTCAGATCCATTATGTTATTTAATACCCCTCTAATCTTGATCATGATTATCATTTCTGAGTAGCTACTTTTGTTCTTGAGGTCACAGGAGAAGTCATGCTGCAAGTAATCATGTGAACTTGATATGTGTTCGATATTTTGATGATATGTATGTTGTGATTCCCTTAGTGGTGTCATGTGAACATCGACTACATGGCACTTCAGCATATTTGGGACGAAAGGAATGCATTGTGGAGTAGTTATTAGATGAGGGGTTTCTAGAGTGATAGAAGCTTAAACCCTAGTTTATGCGCTACTTCGTAAGGGACCGATTTGGATCCAAAAGTTTAATGCTATGGTTAGATTTTATCTTAATACTTTTCTCGTAGTTGCGGATGCTTGAAAGGGGGCTAATCATAAGTAGGAGGTTTGTTCAAGTAAGAATAGCACCTCAGCACTGATCCACCCACATATCAAATTATCAAAGTAGCGGACACGAATCAAACCAACATGATGAAAGTGACATGGTGAAATTCCCATGTACCCTCAAGAACTCTTCGCTTATCATAAGATGCTGTTTTGGCCTATCCTTTGCCACAAAAGGATTGGGATACCTTGCTGCACTTTATTTATCGTGACCATTACTTGTCCGTTACAAATTATCTTGCTATCAAACTACATGTTACCGACCATTTCAGTGCTTGCAGAAAGTACCTTGCTGAAAACCACTTGTCATTTCCTTCTGCTCGTTGTTGGGTTTGACACTCTTACTTATAGAAAGGACTATGATTGATACCCTATACTTGTGGGTTATTAGTTATCTTGTCCCTTGTCTTACCAACAAGATGGTTTGTGACTCCATGAACTAGTGCTAGATATGAAATTTGATTGTACAAGTCCTTGCCAAAATGAATATGAGTGAAGTATGTTGGCGGACTAACCCTCAAGAACACTCTAGTTCTTCTTCTTCCAGATACACATCAACTTGATGGGAATCGTTGGAGTTGTAGGCATACTTAATGAAATAGAGCTCGACGTAGTCCTGGAAACCCACCTGACCATGTCCTTATGAGCTTCTTCAAATGAGTAAATCTCTTCTTGAAGCTTGTCCTTGCCTTTTAGCTTGTGGTCTTGTGGTGGAAGATCGTCTTGAGCTGGTGTTCCCTTGAAATAAGTGGGGTCATACTTCTCTTGTTGAGTAACAAACTTCGTTTTGGGGTATTGATCTTCTTCCCACTCAACTCCATTGGCATTGAACTTTCGTTCAAAACCAATACCTTGATTCTTCCGGTGCCTTCCTTGTTTGAGTACAATTTTCTCAAATTGCTTACTTGTGGCAAGGCTCTTGTAAACACCTTTATCTATAATTCCCTTGAATAAGCTATTTTCTTGCTCAAGTGTAACTTGGCTAAGAGAATCATTAGTAGAATCAAGAGAGCTACTAGAAGCAACAATGTTGGATTTAACATGATTATTTTTACTACTAAAGTAAGAATATTTCTTGCTTTAATTGTTAGAATTTACTTGTGGCATATAAGAAGATCATCATTGATAGCTTTTAGGAACTCATGCTCTTGCTCTAAATTTTGCTTCTCGAATTGTAGCTACTCAGGAGTCCTTAGGATCTCTCTATGATCCTCTAGAGTTGTTTCATGAGCTAACTTAAGAGTGCTTAGTTCTTTAGTTAGATGCTCAATCTCCTTCATATCATTGTCATTAGTTTCATCTTGATTAGCATGATTACTAGCAAGTTCATCATAATTTTCATCACTAGTGTTTTCAACAAGTAAATCATCATCACCTAGAAAATCATCTTCATCACTATTGAAATAAACATACTCGGGGTGTGATACCTTAGGGCTTTTAGCCATGAAGCATCTTCCAATTCCTTCATTTGGTGAGTCAAATATTTCATAGGAGTTGGATGACACAAGTACAAGACCGGCAACACCTTGAGCTTGATGTAGTTGTCGGAGTTAGAGTAATAGCTTCTCTCGATGTAGTTGTCAGAGTCGGAACCACCCATTCACCAACTTGAGCTTGATGCCTTTGTCTTGTGTCGCCCTTTGATGACTTGTCCTTCTTTTTCGAATCTTTGCTTCTACGAGAGGGTATTTGTTCATAACAATCATCTCTACTCCTTCTCTCTCTTGGAGGTGATTCATCTCTTTTAATCCTCATTTTTGGTGAATCTTCCCTTCTCTTGTAGGGAGTTGTACACTCATTGGAGTATTGTCTGGGTCTTCCACAATTTTAGCAATTACGATCACGACTAGAAGATCTTTTGTCATTGTAGGACCTTGACTTCGATCTTCTCTCTTTACTTCTATTCTTGTATACCTTGTTGAAGTTCTTCACCATTAAGCTCAATTCTTCATTGGATACTCGCTTCCCGCTTGATGTTGTAGGAGCATCACTTGAAGCTTTGTAAGCACCACTTGACTTGTTGTGGAGCTCTTCCTTATCCTTGAGTGACATCTCATGAGCAACAATTCTACCAATGACTTCCGTGGACTTGAGATCTTTGTAATTGGCCATCATTTGGATCAAGGTGCACACGGCATCATATTTTCTATCCAAGGCTCTTAGAATCTTCTTGATGATGAATTTGTCGTTCATCTCTTCACTTCCTAAGGTGGCAATCTCATTTGTGATGAGAGCAAGACTAGAGTACATTTCGGTGACTCCTTCACCATCCTTCATCTTGAACTTGTCTAGTTGACTTTGAAGCACATCCAACTTGGATTCCTTGACGGACTTGGTACCTTCGTGCATATCAACCAAGGTATCCCAAATTTCCTTTGCATTCCCAAGATGGCTGATTTTGTTAAATTCTTGGGGCACAATCCATTGAAGAGAATATCGCAAGCTTGAGCATTGTATTGCAACATCTTCATTTCTTCCGCTGTCGCTTCATGATCCGGTTCTTTTCCATCCTCGAAGAAATCACCTTGCAAGCCAATACGCACAACAGCCCAAACGGCGGGGTTATGACCAAGAACATGAATTTCATCTTATGCTTCCAACTAACAAAATTAGTACCATCAAAGTAAGGACCTCTACGGTGGTAATTTCCATCACTAGACTCCATACTCTCCTAGGTTGTGAAACTGAGGCTATGATCATCAAATCAATGAAAATCAAGGTAAAAGGAGACCAAACCTCTGATACCACTTGTAGGATCGAAAGTATGTCTAGAGGGGGGTGATTAGACTACTTGACCAAATGAAAATCTAACCTTTTCCCAATTTTAGTTGTGAGCAGATTTTAGCAACTATCACAAGTGAAGCAATCAACCTACACATGCAATTCTAAGAGTGTAGAAGAAAAAAGTAAAACATTGCATATGAAGGTAAAGGGAAGGGTTTGGAGAAGGAAAACGCTATGGATACATGAAGATTATTGGCGTGGTTCTGATAGGTGGTGCTATCGTACATCCACATTGATGGAGACTTCAACCCACAAAGGGTAAGGGTTGTGCGAGTCCATGGAGGGCTCCACCCATGAAGGGTCCACGAAGAAGCAACCTTGTCTATCCCACCATGTGTTGTGGTTCAACATGGCCACCTATGGGGCCATCGGCCCCTTGTGGTTCGGCAATGGGGAAGCGCGCGTTGCACAAAGAGAGGAGACCGTAAGGCAGCACGACAATGGTGACGCAGTGGTTTTTACCCAGGTTCAGGCTGCCGCGAGGCGTAAAACCCTACTCCTGCTTTGCTAGATTGATGGGGGGACCGTGATGAACACGCGGTGCTCAAGCCCAGCAAGGTCGCCTTAGGACGAGAGCAGCTTTGCACATATGCGTGTACAAAGGTCTGAATCCTTTCTAAGGTTGCCTCGTCCCTCCTTTTATAGGTCAAGGGGTTACCAAAGTGGAAAACTAGTCACTATGCACTGATAGATAGAAAATAGTGCTATCATACCTAACTCTGTTGACAGGACAAGGCACATTAAATTCACCACTTAGTGTCACGTCATGGGCGTAGCCCGGCAAGCCTTGAAGTGCTATTCAACCACCTTATCGCCTGCCTGCGTGACACGCCTCTGGACGGGCATCATTTAGAGGTGATCTTCCTTACAAATGGTTGTCACATGCCAAATGAGTGCCACTTAATCACCCGGGGACTTGACACCGCACTGATAGGTGACTTGCGTTGCTGTGAGGTGGAGCGGTGGAGCCTTGGTGGGGTGATCCGCCCTCGGCGTCCTCGGCAAGCTTGCCGGGGAAGTCTTGAGACTTGTCTTTGGTGTGGCCTCCACCTGACCGGGCTCGCCCCGGCAAGGGAGGTTTTTCCTTAGTGATAGCTTGCTCCTTTGGCTTGTCTTGTTCTTCTTGATCCGCCCTTTAATTTCTCAAACAACTATCTTTTCTGCTTGGCCTGTCTTGGAAACTTGGCGCTGCCGTGGAGGAGGCCTGCTATCCGTGCACAAGTCAGGGGGAACATACACTCCTGTTTGTGTACCCTGACACCATGCCCATCGCCCACGAAGGACTTGCCTCACTTGGGTAGATCTTCACAAAGTACGCGATCTCCTTGCTCTTACAAATTCTTGGTTCAACTCCACAACTTGACAGAGGCTCCCAAGTGACACCTAACCAATCTAGGAGACACCACTCTCCAAAAGGTAATACATGGTGTGTTGATGATGAACTCCTTGCTCTTGTGCTTCAAATGATAGTCTCCCCAACACTCAAAAACCTGTCATAGATTTGGATATGGTGGAAAGATGATTTGAGTGGAAAGCAACTCGGAGAAGGCTAGAAATCAAGATTCTTGTGGTAGGATTGGAATATCTTAATCTCAACACGTGAGTAGGTGGTTCTCTCTCAAAAATGTATGGTGGAAGTGTAGGCACACGTTCTGATGGCTCTCTCAAATATGGAGAAGGGGTGGAGGGGTATATATAGCCTCCACACAAAATCCAACCGCTACACACATTTGACCCATCTTGGTGAGACCGAATAGTTAAACTCGGTGGGACTAATTAGCTCAAAATTTGAATGTGAGGAATCTTGGTCGGACTGGCTACAACAACTCAGTGGGACCGATGTGCTAGGTCTTAGGGCAAACCTCATCTCGGTGGCGCCAATTGCATCAACTTGCTGAGATCGAAGTGAAGCAATAGGGCAACAGAGAATTTTTCAAGCCATCTCAGTGAAGCCGATTGCAATTTCTGTGAGACCAAAATAAATGCAACTGATAACAGGGAGTTGGCAAGGCCATCTCGGTGAGACGGATATCCGTATACGTGTGACCAAACTGTTATGGTTTGTGGCTGTGGCTATGTCATATGAATTCGGAGGCACCGGATAGAAAGAATGGGTGGGGCCGAGTTGGAGTTTAGGGTTTTGACATATTTGGATGAAGAAAGTGGTTGAGGGTTTAGCAGCAATATCACTAAGCATTTGAGCAAGTAATCCATTAAGCAACACTCATCCCCATTTAATAGTATTGGCTTTGCTATAGAGTCTTGAGCTTTTGCCAATATATGTCCTTAGCATTTTGAGGGGTCCATTAGTTGAACTTCCTGAAATATTCCTCTTGAGTGGATATTAGTTCAATGAGCTATATGTCATTATGAATTACGAAATTCACCCGGGAATTAGTTGCACTTTCAATGCCTCTAAGCTTAAAATCGTTGGAGTCGCCTCCATGCTAAGAGGCTGCCTCGAAGCATTTTTTTGATTATGATAATCTTCTGTCCCTACCTATCATCCTGATGATTGAAGTTTGCATGCTGATCTGGCTAAGAGAGGAACATATATTTTAATTTGTGGTGGGATAAATGTTAGAGGTTGCAGCCAATATTGTACACCGCGGGTCTTTTGCCAAGTTTAGAGGCAGGCATGTGGGGCCCATGTTAGAGGCAGTGGTGCCTCCAAACACTCGAGGTGCTCTCCACTGTGATAAGTTTACTATCACATGTTCATACTTCAAGGTGCAATAAATCAACAGATGCAAGGATCAACATTAAACTTACGGCATGCCACGACAAGAAATATGTCAACTTGCGACCATCACTATTGGTCGCTGAAAGATCATTGTTTTTCATTTGCGACCTTTTTATGACCAAAAATAGAAGGTCAAAAGCTGGCGGTCGTAAACTGAAATTAACGACCTTCTCTGTAAGAAGGTCATGGAATTCCATGACCAAAACAAAACAAAAGGTCGTTGATACTATGACCTTCTGTTTTGGTCACTAGCTGTCTGCCCACGCCAAGTCGGAACTAACGTGGCAAAATTGCGACCAATTGTAAAGGTCGTTGACAAGATTCAGCCCGGTCCGATTCGGTGTTTTACATGGGCCGAGCCCAACAATTCAGCCTTTTATATTGTTCCCTATTAATTTCAGCATGGACCATACCCAACAATTCGGCCTTTTTGTTATGTTCTTCCATACTAGGGGGGCTCGGCCTTTTTTGCAGTATATTTCTTTTTTTATTTTCTAAGGGTTTTTTGTTTCGTTTTTTAAACACTCCAATGCTTGTTGGGTTGTGGCCTTTTCTAGCCCAATTATTTGTCCAATATTAATTCTTAGATTTTGAAAAAAATGTTTGGAGAAAATTGTTTGGGCACAAGACCTCTTTAATCTAGTTATACACATGCATCCGACCTTGTTTCATATTCAAATCAGGAAAACTCCATGTCGAATTGAAATTATGCATCATATCACATCACATAAGACATCTCCCAGGTTTACATAACACAACAAAATCATCTCAGAAATACATTTACACATGAATATAGCAGGAACAGAGGGAATATCTGCTACTATGCTGACATGTACGTATATGCATGTGTCTTGCTTGACCGGCGCATGCATCACGGTAGCAGCCAAGCCAGTTGGCATCATCAACGTCTACTCACAGCTTTCCTCGCACCGGAGAAAGAGTCAAAACAAAAAATATTAGACCATAATATGACAGCAGACCATAGATTAGTAACTTTAAATCACAAAGTATATCCACATCACCATAAATTAGTCCCAGACCATCACGTAGAAGCCAAATACTATTAACTGATGATTAGTACACACAGACATGATTCAACGACATAATGGCTACCACAAGCAAAAGTGAAATCTGTGTAAGCAAGCTGCTAGTGTACACAAGGTGATTGAACTCCTGCTGTTTAGTACGCATACATGGTAGGCTACTGCTGCTAGTGTTCTAAACCAACAGAGCATGCTACAGGAGCAGAAAAGCAGGAGCTAGGGCTAGAAGATGGAGCCGACTCACCGGAGGGCTTGTGGTCGCCGCCGTACATAACCGCCATCATGCCAGTCACCTCAAGAAGCCCCACCGCGCCGGAGTCGGTGCCAGACGTGTGCAAGAGAAGAGCACCTGCTGCATCCATTTCCAAATAGAACAAGAACAAAAAATTAGGAAGGGCTGCAAACAAATTAGGAAGGGTTTCAAAAAAGGACAGTCATTTAAAATGACAACAGAAATTCAGCTAGTACCATGCTTTTCGTTCTCCAGCTAGTCAAAATGAGATACTCATTCATACAAGAAAACATAGACACAATATGAATATTAATTGCACAAGTGCAAGTCATGCAAAATACTTCACTGCAACACATTACGCCTAAACTTCGCATAAGATATAATTGATAAAAATCAGTGTGCTGCTACTGCCATTGGAAAACCGGCACCGAATTGAGCGGTAATAGAGATATATTTGATAAAAATCAGTTTGCTGCTACTACCATTCAAAATCTAACTGACCAACTGGTTCGAACACTAGGCAAACTAAGATAGAAACGAGTAAACCGACACCCAATTGAGCGGTAACAGAGAGGGGAGGGGAGACGTGCAACTTATAGCATCACTCATGGACTTCCACTTCTCACCACCGGCCTTGCCGATCTGTAATTCAACCAAGCTAAACCATATCAGGACACGGAATTAACGAGGAAACTCATCTCGCAGCGCCACCAGTTTGAACGAACAACGAGACAGAGGCGGATGGGGGACGAAGCGGAACCGAGACGCTTACCACGGAGACCTTCTTGATGTCGGGGTGATTCTCCTTGTACTCCTTCCTGAAGTTGTCCCTGCAAAGATGAAACATGCACCAAATCCTCGGTCAGTACGCGACACCACACCACAGAAGCAACATGAATCGAACCAGGAACCGAGACTGGGACTCAGATGAAGATGAAAAAAGCGCTCGGGGACGCGTGGGCTTGTTGGGGTCCTTCTCAGCCTTGATCTTCTTCATCGCAAGCCTGCGCCACCACAACGGAAATAACAACAGCAAACCAAACCGAGTCAGAACCCGATGTGAAATAGCAGCAGCCACCACGGGAAACAAAAACAAGACGGGGAGACGAGGGAGGGAGGGGTCGGGGCACTGACCTAGAGTTGCCAGCGCGGGAGCCCGCCTTTGTTACTATGTTAAAGAAAGTTGATTTGCCAACATTGGGTAACCCCACTTGCATGAAACATCATTAGTAAACTTCATATATCCTCTTATTCCTCTACTTGGCAACAACAGAATAGTGCGCCAATCAACATTCAACAGAAGAGTAGTCCATTATGATTTATGATGAAATCCGAGATTGAATAAAGGATACAAGGGCAAGTACTGTTAAACACCATCAATGAAACTAGAGAAGTGCGGCACTAGCAACTCATGAAACTTCTTGAACAGTAGTAGTACATAGTAACATGCTAGTGTTGTCCAAGCAGACTGAGTTACATGCATAAAACTACAATTCGTCCACCCTGAGCAGTCAAGATAAACACATGCCAAATCTAAATCCATGACCAACTGCAGCTTCTTCTTTTATAGTCTACAACAACATAGTTCAGTAGGAAATCAGAATAGAATTGGATAGCGCCGCCCACCCGATTGAGTGAGCCCCATGAATTGTTGCTTGAGTTGACTTGAGAAAGCGATAGTACGCTGAAGGAATAAGCTATAGTCTAGGTCAATCAGATGCAGTCATCTTTGACTCCAGTTATTAATAGTATTCTGGAGTACATTGCTTGATGTAATAATCTAGTTCAATTCAATTTCAAGTTTCAATTTCAATTTCAGCAGCGTAATAATTACTTATAACTTGCTTGTCTTTAACTGATAGAAATACATTTACACTTTGAAACAGAGGGAACCTGAAATGGACTATGTTAAAATCCCGCTGTGGTCACTATCGACAACATTATTTCGGCTAAAATGGACTCATCATCACATCAATTCACTATTGTTTCCTTCCGCTTTTTTTATTCTAATGCGCCTCGAAATTCCTTGATTCTCATACCAGGAATACAATCAACTAACGGCTCAGAGCCAAGAAACAGCACTTGGGTGCAATGACAACACACAAGAAACTGCCATCATCAAACACTAATAAAAAAGATTAGATGATCCCAAAGTGAGTGACAAAATCTCATTATGACATCATCACTCATTTGGACTGCAAGCCCAATGCGATGCATACAATGCAAGTTTAAAAAGAAATCAATCATCTAAACACGGTACTTGAGTCGCACGACATTTCCTCTCAAAACCAGGACTCTCTTCTACACATAACATGATGTTCCTTTCTAATATGTGTGGATTTCAATATAAAGAGTGGAAACAAATACTGATGATTCAACAAGTTAAAGTAGAAAAAAAAATTAGTTCTTGTCTTGGCAAAATGGACATATACTCTTTACAAAGTCCATGGCTAATGATAATCCAACTCTGCCCCAATATCCACACTTCACAGAGATGCATCCAGCTTAAAGCCTAAACAGTTATACAATGGGGGCCTGAAATAGAAAGCCTGCCAGCTACGTTTTGACATAATTTCTTAACGTTAGATGCCAATCCCTTTTGGTGGATGTTTATATACAAGGACAACACAACGGTACTACACCCACCACTTGTGCATCGTGACAACCAAATCTGAATCCACCTTGTGAGACGTCGCACTATGCCACAACAGTCAGTCTCTATGCCAACAGTTACAGTTCCAGATAACAAAATCCTTGGTCGAATTGACACAAAACAACTATAGGAGACATTAAACATCACTTAGAAGAGATGCCCCAAATTACTGACCAGTATAGCTTTCAAACTATAAGAAGCAAAACAGGGACATCTTTTAAACTCACGCTTTCAAACTATAAATATAGCAGTGCATAGTACAGAGCAAAACAGGGACATCTCATCGCCAACAACATGAATAATTCAGGGCCTACTATGCAACACAAGGACATTTCCATGACACATAAGATGCTGAACATAACACAGCGCATGGTAAATGTCAGAGAGCTCATATGTTGAACTCATAAGCATGTCAAGTCCGCTTGCGGCCTAAACAGGTACATGCAGGAGGCAGGGAGGAGGGAGCGAGCATGCAGATGGGACCTGGAGGGTCGTGTAGTCGTGGGCGAGCTTGTAGTCCTTGTAAGGAAGTAGCCACCGCTGTCAGCCGCCCTAGTCGACCCGACCTAGACGCTGCCGATCGTGTTCTTGCGGCCACTGCACCACCCACATCCTGAAAAACCAGACACACAACAAAAAGGTTAGATCTGAGTCATATATGCTGCGGATAACCGTGAGAAGAAAATGGAGGAGTGGATCTGCGGCCGGCGCTGTCGGGGAAGAAGGTGTCCGACGGCGGCCGTCGAGGAAGCATCCAGGCAAAGAGGAGGGATCCGGTCCAGCAGCAGCCATTGGGGAAGCGACAAGTCGGAGACGCAGCTGTTTCAGATTGGTAGATGTCGGGGGGGGGGGGGGGGGGGGGGGGGGGGGGGGGCTGTAGAGTCACCGGAGCCATGCCGGCAATGGAGGCGCCGCCGCCCCCAAAACCCTAGAGCCACGGGGAAGGCTGCGGGTGAGCTGCTGCGGGAGGAGGAAGGGGGGCGGGTGGCCTAAGGGAGAATGACCGCCGGCGTCGAGGGAACGGAGCAGGGGAGGGGGCGGATCTGGCCGCCGCCATGGCCATGGTCGTGCCATGCGGCTAGGTCTAGGTCACGAGCGAGAAGGGAGCGCGGATCCGACCGCGGCCGTGGGAGAGAAGGGGAGGGGAGGGGTCGCCGGCGGACGAGGTTGGGGGAGAGGACGAAGGACGGCGGCGGTGGTGGTCGGGGATCGAGAGATTGAGACGGAGGAGGAGCGAGAGGGTTGGGGGTCGCGGCTGTGGGACGAGAGGAGAAGTGTGGGCTGTGTCAGGATTTTTTTGAGACACCGTGCGGGCTGTGTCAGGTGTACGTGGGTGAGAGGGTCAGGGGTGTGGGCTGCCGTTGGATCCCGGACCATCCAACGGTGGTTTGTGCACGATCCACGTGAAATGCCAATGGACCAATCATAATGTAGTACGCACTCTGACGATTTTATAACCATCAAAATTGGTCGTAATCGATTAAATAATATGCTAAATCATGTCAGCTATTTTATAACATCATAGAATTAGAAAAAAGTAAGAACAATAGAAAATCTTCGCATCGTGTCACAAGTGAGACTTGTTTTTCAGAAAAATAACAAACCTGGAATAATACAAATATCTTTAAAAATTGTTCTAAAAAATTAGTTTATTTTGCAAAAAAACATTTTCTATCTTTGGAGTGTCAATAATGGTATATATTTTTTGAAGCACCTACCAATATTTGTTGCAAAATAGCACAACTCTATTTTTCAATAATATTAGACCATATTTTAGGTGCAATTGACCAAATGCTTGTGTCTCAATAGCTGTCTATCCACCTCTCGTCAAATTGACAAAATTCTGAAGATTCAGTTGGAAGTGGGTTAAATTTTTTCAAAAGGTCTCATATTGTGCAGAAGGGTGCATCTTGGAATGGCAAACAATGTTGCCTACGGGAGTTTTCATTTTCTTTGGACGAAAAATACATTTTCCATTTTCTGAATGCCCAAAATGAGTTTTTTTGTGAAGGATCTACCTATATATTTGTCGCAAAATTGGACCAAATTAATTTTATAAAATATTAGGCCATATTTAATACACAATTGACCAAATAGTTGGGTGTCGAAAGTTTCGACCCACCTCTGGTGAAAAAGACAAATTTTCACCGATCTAGTTGGAAGCGGGTCAAGTTTGAACTGCAGCTCTCTTATAGTTTGCTCTTTATTTCTTCCAAAAATCATTTCTAGGTACATAAGTATCTATTTAATAAGAGAAATATCAAATTTTTTCCAATATTCAACCACTAGCTAGGAACGGTCAAGCCCGCCGTTTTTGACTGCATTTTGAAACGGGCATAAAAAAAAAATTGGAAAACCTTCCCATTGTGTCATTATATGTGACCAAGTTTTCAGGGAAAATAATAAACTTGTAATACGGAAATTATTTTAAAAAAATGTTCTCAAAAACGAGCCATCATGCGTGAAGATTCATGGCTTTCAAGCCAAATGATCAATCGTATAGCCACATTCATGGCATAGTTTATTCAAATGATCTCATATTGTGCAGAAGGGTGAATCTTGGAATTCCAAACGATGTTGCCTAACGGAGTTTTCATTTTCTTTGCACGGAAAATTTATTTCCCATTTTTTGAGTGCCCAAAATGAGTTTTTTTTAAGGACCTACTATATATTTGTTGCAAAAATGGACTAATCAATTTTATAAAATACTGGGATATATTTAATTCACAATTGACCAAATGATTGGGTGTCGAAAGTTTCGATCCACCTCTGATGAAAAAGACAAATTTCCGTTGATCCAGTTGAAAGCGGGTCAAGTTTGAACTGCAGCTCTCTTATTGTTTGCTCTTTATTTTTTCCAAAAATCATTTCTAGGTACATAAATATCTATTTAATAAGAGAAACATATTTTTTTCCAATATTCAACCACTAGCTAGGAACGGTCAAGCCCGCCATTTTGACCGCATTTTGAAACAGGCATAAAAAATTCAAAAGAATTCAAAAAATTGGAAAACCTTTGCGTTGTGTCATTATATGTGACCAAGTTTCCAGAAAAAATAATAAACTTGTAATAAGGGAATTATTTAAAAAAAGTGTTCTCAGAAACGAGCTATCATGCGTGAAGATTCATGGCTTTCAAGCCAAATGATCAATCTAATGGCCACATTCATGGCATAGTTTGTTCAAATGATCTCATATTGTGCACAAGGGTGCATCTTGGAATTCCAAACAATGTTGCCTAAGGGCGTTTTCATTTTCTTTGCACGGAAAATTCCTTTTCCTTTTTTTAAATGCCCGAAATGAGTTTTTTTGTGAAGGACCTACCATATATTTGTTGCAAAATTGGACCTAATCAATTTTATGAGATACTAGGCCATATTTCATTCACAATTGACCAAATGGTTGGGTGTCAAAAGTTTTGATCCACCTCTCGTGAAAAAGACAAATTTTCGCCGGTTAAGTAGGAAGAAGGTCAAATTTGAACTGCAACTACCATATTGTTTGCTCTTTATTTTTTCCAAAAATCATTTATAGGTACATAAGTATCTATTTAATCAGAGAAACATCAAAAGTTTCCCAATATTCAACCACTAGCTAGGAACGGTCAAGCCCGCCATTTTGATCGCATTTTGAAACAGGCATAGAAAATTCAAAAAAAATGAAAAAATTGGAAAACCTTCGCATTGTGTCACTATATGTGACCAAGTTTCCAGGAAAAGTAATAAACTTGTAATACGGAAATTATTTAAAAAAAGTGTTCTCAGAAACGAGCTATCATGCGTGAAGATTCATGGTTTTCAAGCCAAATGATCAATCTTATGGCCACATTCATGGCATAGTTTGTTCAAATGATCTCATATTGTGCACAAGGGTGAATCTTGGAATTCCAAACAATGTTTCCTAAGGGAGTTTTCATTTTCTTTGCACGGAAAATTTATTTTCCATTTTTTACTTGCCTGAAATGAGTTTTTTTGTGAAGGACCTACCATATATTTGTTGCAAAATTGGACCTAATCAATTTTATAAAATACTAGGCCATATTTAATGCACAATTGACAAAATGGTTGGGTTTCAAAAGTTTTATCCACCTTTGGTGAAAAAGACAAATTTCCGCCGATTCTATAGGAAGCGGGTCAAATTTGAACTGCAGCTACCTTATTGTTTGCTCTTTATTTTTCCAATAATCATTTCTAGTTACATAAGTACCTATTTAAGTATAAATACATGGTTTGGTGGCGATACGTCGAGTTTTGGACGGTGGCACAGGGCACCAACTCCAAAGCGCGTAAACTCGCATGCCCGCCGCGTGGTCACCGCATGACCTTGGCGTTGACATGCGTTTTGGGAGGGCTAGGCATGTCTAGTGGGTTGGGTACTCCCCAAGTAGGTGCTAGGAAGAAAATTACAACAGATGAATCTCACGAGGAGACCGAACTATGCTTGTCGGTGTCAAAACCGGCGGATCTCGGGTAGGCAGTCCCGAACTGTGCGTCTAAGGCGGATGGTAACAGGAGGCAAGGAACACGATGTTTTACCCAGGTTCGAGCCCTCTTGATGGAGGTAAAACCCTACGTTCTGCTTGATTTATTCTTGATGATATGAGTATTACAAGAGTTGATCTACCACGAGATCGGAGAGGCTAAACCCTAGAAGCTAGCCTATGGTATGATTGTATGTTGTCCTACGGACTAAAACCCTCCGGTTTATATAGACACCGGAAAGGGCTAGGGTCACACAAGGTCGGTTACAAAGGAGGAGATATACATATCCGTATTGCCTAGCTTGCCTTCCACGCCAAGTAGAGTCCCATCCGGACACGAGACGAAGTCTTCAATCTTGTATCTTCATAGTCTAACAGTCCGGCCAAAGGATATAGTCCGGCTGTCTGGAGACCCCCTAATCCAGGACTCCCTCAGTAGCCCCTGGACCATGCTTCAATGACGATGAGTCCGGCGCGCAGTATTGTCTTCGGCATTGCAAGGCGGGTTCCTCCTCCGAATACACCACGGAAGAATTTGAATACAAGGATAGTGTCCGACCCTGCAAAATAAGTTCCACATACCACCATAGAGAGAATGACATTTCCACAAATCTAATTTGCTGACTTGTTTTGGCAACACGACATTATGCCATGGCCCAGTGATTATTCGAACCGTTTCCTTTAACTAGCTCCGCACATAACGCAAGGCAGTTTCTTGACACGTCTTGTCAAAGTAGAGATTGTGTCCCCCTTATTACGGGATTCTCATCAATACGGGCGTGGGTAACCCAACCGCGCAATCGATTACGGCGCTTGGGGGATAAGCGAGTTTTACCAGGCTAGTGGGGACGCATAGTTTTGGCCGCCCTTATAAAGGGATAAGGTTTAACCTTTCTCTATCCACGCCTTCTTCCTCTTTGCCCATCCATTCTTGCGCACTCGAGCCCCAACGCCCAAGTCCACATCTTTCTCCTCAACCTCCTCCAAACATGTCCGGAGCGGGAGGCAAGTGGATGGATTCCTCCGTTATGGAGGAACACATCAAAAAGCTGCGCGGAGCCGGATACTTAGCCACGAATATCGCGCATCGGCTGCTCACGGCAGGGCAGATCGTCCCTACCCCAGAACCCCATGAGAGGGTAGTTTTCCTCCACCACTTCCTCCGCGGACTGGGTTTCCCCTTCATCCATTCGTCTGCGGTCTCATGTTCTACTACGGGCTGGACTTCCATGATCTGGCCCCGAACTTCATCCTCAAAATTTCGGCGTTCATCGTCGTCTGTGAGGCTTTTCTCTGCATTCGCCCCCACTTCGGCCTATGGCTAAAGACCTTCAATATCAAGCCGAAGGTGGTGGGAGGCCAACAAGTAGAATGCGGCGGGGCCATGGTGGGCAAGATGCCCAACGTTATATGGCTTGAAGGCTCCTTCGTGGAGACCATAAAGGGGTGGCAATCGGCGTGGTTCTACATCACCGAGCCACGCGACACCAAATGGGTGGCTGCCCCCAAGTTTCGATCTGGATTCCCTACACGGCTCACTTCCTGGAAAGAGAAGGGCCTGTCGTGGGGTTCATCGGTGGAGCTGGACGGACTCCAGAAATGTATCTTGAACATGACAAGCAAGAAGCTCAAACTTGTCAACATAGACCAGGTCATGCTCATCCACCGGATCCTCCTGTGCCAACAACGGGACTTCAACTTGTGGAAGTTTGACCCGGCCCAGCACCAGACTTTGAGCGAGCTCTTTGACACGACGCACAAGGACGTCTGGAAGGTGTTGTTCAAGGGCGCCGAGGTTCCTCCCTCTCTCACCGAGGACCGTGGGCTAAGCGTGAAGCGTCGAGCGCATTCGGTGAGTTCTATACATCCGGTAGGATATTTATTTCCCCTAGCTTAACCATGTGCTGGGTCTGATCTCCATGCCTTTGACAGGACTGGGTGGAGACGTCTGGGCAGATTAACTGTCCGACCCCTCTGCCCGAAGACACTGCGGACGCTCTCCTGATGGAGATGTTGACTCCGGCTCCTTACAAGGTGCCGGAGAAGACCAAGAAGGCCAAGGGAACCCGAAAGAGCTCCCGGTGCCAGGTGTTATCTGGCTCATCGTCCGATAACTCCGCGACGCACTCCTCCCCCGAAGACGAGGAGGAAGATGAAAATGTTCCCCCTCCAGTCGGTGGAGACGAGAAAAGGAAGGCCGCCCCTACTGGGGGGGCAAAGGGTCCAAGAAGGGAAGGACTCTCCTTCCGGACTACTCCACCACCGCCGTCGAAGGCGAAGACGAGTGGCTGCTCAGGGCCAAGCCCCTGGCGAAGTCGTAAGTATTCGGATACCAGAGTAACTCATAGTATTCCTTTGTCGCACTGCTTCTCCTAACGCCGAATTATGATTGTGTAGACCGCCCCGAAACCGTATCTACGTATGCTCGTCGGACGGCTCCCTGGGCTCGTCGGATATGGATAGCGATCCACTTCCGACCGCCACCTCCCCTTGCCCTACGGACAATGCCGAGGTGTTGTCTCAAGAGGCACTGGGTCGAGGGGAGACAGTCCCGGAGGTTCCTCAAAGCGACCTTCCGGACTCCGGGAGCAGGGGGAGCAAAGCCCCCGAGGGCTCCAAGTTCGGCCCTCAGCCGAACACCGCACCGGAACCTCCAGTGGTTCCGGACTCGGGCAGGCGGCCTCCTTCCAAGAGGGTCAAGACGCCTATGCCGGTGACCTCTGCCCATCCAGAGGCACCGGACAATCTGCTGGGAGCACTTCGCAATGCTTCCATTGACGAAGAGCACCACACTATTATTAGTGCGGTGGTCCAGAAGGTTCAGTCCGCCAGGAGCGGACTGACTGAAGCCTGTGTCAGCCTTCTAATAGGCTTTGAGGTAAGTTTTTGAAATATAGGAGAAATATTACCGCATAGACAGTAGCCCCCGATGGTTTGTTCGGTGTTCACAAAGAAAAGCCGAACAGAGGATCAAACAATATCGCAGGAGTCTAATATAAGTATGTCTATATGCGTATGCAGGCTTCGCTGCTGGCCTCTGCCGCACTGACTGCGGAGGTCGCCGCACTGAAGCAGGACCTTAAAGGGTCCAAGGACGAGCTCGGCCTTGCCAAGAGGCAGCTCGAGGAGAACAAAGGTAAGTAGTACCTAGTCTATGGATATGTATAAAAAGAATGCGATTGCAAAATGACAGGATCATCATAAATTTGCCAGGGGCCACGACCGAGGTGGCGATCCTGAAGCAAGCGCTATCCGAGGCCGAAAACAAAGCAGCCAAGGAGCGCACCGAGCGGAAAAGGCATGAGGCACGGGTGGGCGAGGTGCAGCAAGAGCTCCACGCTCTCGTGACGAAGCACGAGGCGTTGGAGCTTGACTTGAAGACGCGAGAGTCTGAGCTTGCCACGACCCTCGAGAGCGCAAAGAGTGACAAGGCCGAAGCCCAAAAGGCCCTCCAGGAGATTGATGCGATGAAGAAGATAGGGGTGGGTGAAGGAAATATGCCCTAGAGGCAATAATAAAGTTATTATTTATTTCCTTATATCATGATAAATGTTTATTATTCATGCTAGAATTGTATTAACCGGAAACATAATACATGTGTGAATACATAGACAAACAGAGTGTCACTAGTATGCCTCTACTTGACTAGCTCATTAATCAAAGATGGTTATGTTTCCAAACCATGAACAATGAGTTGTTATTTGATTAACGGGATCACATCATTAAGTGAATGATCTGATTGACATGACCCATTCCATTAGCTTAGCACCCGATCGTTAAGTATGTTGCTATTGCTTTCTTCATGACTTATACATGTTCCTATGACTATGAGATTATGCAACTCCCGTTTGCCGGAGGAACACTTTGTGTGCTACCAAACGTCACACCGTAACTGGGTGATTATAAAGGAGCTCTACAGGTGTCTCCAAAGGTAAATGTTGGGTTGGCGTATTTTGAGATTAGGATTTGTCACTCTGATTGTCGGAGAGGTATCTCTGGGCCCTCTCGGTAATGCACATCACTTAAAGCCTTGCAAGCATTGCAACTAATGAGTTAGTTGCGGGATGATGTATTACAGAACGAGTAAAGAGACTTGCCGGTAACGAGATTGAACTAGGTATTGGAATACCGACGATCGAATCTCGGGCAAGTAACATACCGATGACAAAGGGAACAACGTATGTTGTTATGCGGTCTGACCGATAAAGATCTTCGTAGAATATGTAGGAGCCAATATGGGCATCCAGGTCCCGCTATTGGTTATTGACCAGAGACGTGTCTCGGTCATGTCTACATTGTTCTCGAACCCGTAGGGTCCGCACGCTTAAGGTTACGATGACAGTTATATTATGAGTTTATGCATTTTGATGTACCGAAGGTTGTTCGGAGTCCCGGATATGATCACGGACATGACGAGGAGTCTCGAAATGGTTGAGACATAAAGATTGATATATTGGAAGCCTATGTTTGGATATCGGAAGTGTTCCGGGTGAAATCGGGATTTTACGAGAGTACCGGGAGGTTACCGGAACCCCCCGGGGAGCTAAATGGGCCTTAATGGGCCTTGGTGGAAAAGAGAAGAGGCAGCCCATAGTGGGCCGCGCGCCCCTCCCCTCCCTTGGTCCGAATTGGACAAGGAGAGGGGAGCGGCCCCTCTCTCTCTTTTCCCCCCTCCACGAGTCCTATTCCAACTAGGATTGGGGGGGGGGGAATCCTACTCCCAGAGGGAGTAGGACTCTCCTGGCGCGCCCTATGTGGCCGGCCAGCCTCCCCCCTTTGGTCCTTTATATACTGAGGCAGAGGCACCCTAGAGACACACAAGTTGATCCACGTGATCTATTCCTTAGCCGTGTGCGGCGCCCCAGCCACGATAGTCCTCGATAATATTGTAGCGGTGCTTAGGCGAAGCCCTGCAGCAGTAGTACATCAAGATCGTCACTACGCCGTCGTGCTGACGGAACTCTTCCCCGACACTTTGCTGGATCGGAGTCCGGGGATCGTCATCGAGCTGAACGTGTGCTAAAACTCGGAGGTGCCGTAGTTTCGGTGCTTGATCGGTCGGGCCGTGAAGACGTACGACTACATCAACCAAACGCTTCCGTTGTCGATCTACAAGGTATGTAGATCACACTCTCCCCTCTCGTTGCTATGCATCACCATGATCTTGCGTGTGCGTAGGAATTTTTTTGAAATTACTACGTTACCCAACAGTGGGTAAGGCATTCTATATGCAAAGCAAGCATGTGAAAGTAAATTACTTGTTACTTACCCGAATCCGGAGCTCTCCAGGAGCATTCGCAGATTTGCCCCGCAGTGTGTTGGATGCCGCAACATTTTACCAGGCCGAGGAGGGAAGCTCAATGGAGAAGTTGTTCTGGGCTCAATATACTAGGACCGAACACCCGGTGCCTATGAGCGACCAGCTAAAGCAGCTGGTCGAGCTACACAAGACGGCCGAACAGGCCATGAAGGGCTTTATAGTCCGGCTGTGGCCTAGTGACGCCCTTCCGAACAGCTACTTCGGCCCGGTGAGGCGGCTTGTGGATGCCTGCCCATGGCTGGAAGTCGTCAAGCGGTCCGTCTGCATCGAAGGTGCACGCCCAGCTTTCGCCCGTGTGAAGGTGCAATGGGCCAAGCTAGACGCCGTGAAGCTGATCAAGGAAGGGCCTCTGGAGGGCAAGGAGCATCGCCACCCCGAGATGTACTATGAGGGTGTCCTGAAGGGTGCTTGTCTCGTAGCGGACGAGTGTACCAAAGATATAATATTTGAGTAAACCCGCTCGTGTAAACCTGTAGTTATGAAAACTTGTTCATATGCGCTATGCAACGCTTGTTTGAATTTAAAATATTACCTTCTGTTCGACTGTTTATCAAATCTGAGAGATGGCTAGTCGTCGGCTTCTGCCCCCACGCCACGAGTGCCGGGGTGTTCGGGATAAACCTGAGCACTCTTGTTCCCATTGTTGGGTCCTTCGAGGAAGGTGCTCAGCACAATGAACAAGGCAATCGGACTATAATGCGTTATCACTCTCACTTAGCCATAGAATTCTATAATTTTAAATTTCGGCGAAGCCCCTAGTATTCGGAAGGCCGAATCTGGGGCGTGATACACGCCTTAAGCCGGACAGGGCAGACTCCTCGCTCTAAGTGGCATAAGTCTTTAAGGACTCGAAAACCTCTCGAACAGCGACCAGTCTCTCGCCTTATCATGACAGTTAGTTTTAGCTTTCTCTACTGTGGTGCTTAGCCCAGCAGAACCGGGGCACAATTGCAGTAGTTCTCCCAGTGCTACCTTAGCCCATATAGCGGAACGTAAGGTACCAAAACATGGGAGCTGGGCAAACCCAACTATTGACCCAAGATATGATTCGGAGCTGATGCATATAGTGCTATAAGTTCGGGGTGCCGCACTATTGAAAGTGTCCGGACTTCTCACGCCCTGGGGTATGCTCAAGCCCCTAGCGTATTGGCCATACCAAACTGTACGGGTGCTGGATGTCATGAATGAACATATATATATATATATATATATATAAAGAAGAATGCAATAAAGCCTTAATGCAATACATTGTTTATTAAAAAACGTGTGTTAGAGCAGAATGATACAGGTAGTGCGATAAGCAAAAAGTAGGACTATGTCCCCTCCAAGGGCAAGCTGAGGAATAATATTAAAGCAAGTATTTCACTCGTTATCGTAATCCACCTGGAAGTTCCGTGGTGTGATGTAGCTTTCTGCCTCCTTGGTTGCTGCATCATGTGTTCGGCAATCATGTTACCAGACCGGGTTTCCAGAGGTTAAAGTCCTGAAAAGAAAAAAATAACAAAACGGGAAGCCCCTAGTGCGGTTTAAGCCGCGTCTTGGGGCGTGACGTAGTCATGCCCCCCTCCCCGCCTGTGCCCATGGTATTTTTAATGCGTAATTATGCGCATGGCACGAATTTCATCGTTTGGCTTGGGCTGGGGTGGGGGCCGCATTGCTATGCAAGCTCGGAACATGCCAGGCGGTCCTGTTGCTGATTACTCCGGTCGCGCTTGAAGGTGTTTGGGTCCTTAAACACCAAACTAGTGGATTGCCTTAAGAGGCTGCTTTGCGCTTCCGCTGCGAGGGCCACAGTGTGCTCCTCCGTTCGGAGAGAGAGCTCTGTGTTTCCGTTAACTGTAATGACCCCCTGAGGTCCTGGCATCTTGAGCTTGAGGTATGCATAATGCGGTACCGCATTGAATCTCGCAAAATGTGGTTCGCCCGAGCAGTGCATGATAACCACTGCGGAACGGGACTATTTCGAAGATTAACTCTTTGCTTCGGAAGTTATCCGGGGATCCGAAGACCACTTCCAGTGTGACTGAGCCTATGCAATGGGCCTCTACACCTGGTATGACGCCTTTAAAGGTCGTTTTTGTGGGTTTGATCCTTGAGGGGTCTATACCCATTTTGCGCACTGTGTCCTGGTAAAGCAGGTTCAGGCTGCTGCCGCCATCCATAAGGACTCGAGTGAGGTGAAATCCGTCAATGATTGGGTCTAGGACCAGTGCAGCAAATCCGCCAAGATGGATACTAGTGGGGTGGTCCCTGTGATCGAAGGTGATCGGACAGGAGGACCATGGGTTGATCTTTGGGGCGACTGGCTCCAACGCATATACGTCCCTGAGCGCACGCTTCCGCTCCCTCTTGGGGATGTGGGTTGCGTATATCATGTTCACCGTCCGCACTTGTGGGGGGGACCTCTTCTGTCCTCCGGTGTTCGGCTGCCAGGGCTCTTCCTCGTCATCGCTATGTGGCCCCTTATCTTTGTTTTCGGTATTTAACCTGCTAGCCTGCTTGAATTCCTAACAATCCCTATTGGTGTGGTTGGCTGGCTTGTCGGGGGTGCCGTGTATTTGACACGAGTGATTGAGTATGCGGTCCAAACTGGACGAGCCCGGAGTGCTTCTTTTAAATGCCTTTTTCCGCTGACCGGGTTTAGAGCCTTTGAATCCGGCATTGACTGCCGTATCCTCGGTATTGTCGCTGTTAATGCGGCGCTTATGTTTGTTGCGACGTGATCTGCCATTGCCGTCCTTGGTATCCGAAGTACCACGGTTCTTTGATATGTTATTACTGCGAGCCAGCCAGCTGTCTTCTCCCGCACAAAAGAGGGTCATGAGTGTCGTGAGGGCTGCCATAGATTTCGGCTTTTCCTGACCAAGGTGCCGGGCTAGCCACTCGTCACGAATGTTGTGTTTAAAAGCTGCTAGGGCCTCTGCATCCGGATAGTCGACGATTTGATTTTTCTTTGTTAGGAACCGTGTCCAGAATTGCCTGGCTGATTCCTCTGGCTGCTGAATTATATGTCTCAGGTCATCGGCGTCTGGTGGTCGCACATAAGTGCCCTGAAAGTTGTCGAGGAATGCGGCTTCCAGATCTTCCCAATAGCCAATGGACTCTGCTGGCAAGCTGTTGAGCCAATGCCGAGCTGGTCCTTTAAGTTTGAGTGGGAAGTATTTGATTGCATGTAGGTCATCACCGCGGGCCATGTGGATGTGCAGGAGGAAATCCTCGATCCATACCGCAGGATCTGTCGTGCCGTCGTATGATTCTATGTTTACGGGTTTGAAACCCTCTGGGATTTGATGATCCATTACTTCATCTGTGAAGAATAAGGGGTGTGCGGCACCTCTGTACTGGGCTATATCGTGACGCAACTCCAATGAGTCTTGTCCGCTGTGTGCGGCCCGGCCAGATTTACTTTTACTGTATCTGCATGATGTTTATCATCTCGCATAGTGGCGTGCCCTCATGATCCGTAGATCGATCTTGCATGTTTTGCTTTGTCCTCCAATACGTCTCGCAGGTCTGGCGTGTTTCCCCATGCCTTTTTATTTGAATGGTGTCGGGGTGCAGGCTGAGCTTTTGGCTGGAATGCCTCTCTATCGCGGCCACGAGGTGGCCGATCAGCCGCGTCATACGCTTCATCCTCCAGTCGGGGCAGCAACCTGCATTTTGGGTAACTCTTGGAGGGGCGTTCGAGTTTATATTCCTCGGCCGCGAGGACTTCAGTCCATCTGTCAGCTAGCAGATCTTGATCAACTTGAAGTTGTTGCTGCTTTTTCTTAAGGCTATTTGCCGTGGCTATAAGCCGGCGGTTGAAGCGCTCTTGTTCGACGGGATCCTCTGGCACGACGAATTCGTCATCGTCGAGGCTTGCCTCGTCTTCGGAGGGGGGCATGTAATTATTATCCTCCGCCTCTCCATCTGCCGCTCTCTCTGGAGGGCTGGCCTCTCCATCCTCCTGTCCTAGATCGTGCTGGAGGGGATTGTTGCCATCTTCGGCACTATCCGGAGTGTTATTATCTTCTGTGCCGATATCACCACTTTTGCTTTGGCGGGACTTAGAGCGGCGCCACTAACGTCAGCGCTTGGGTTGCTTCTTGGAGGGGTCATCCTCCGTTGTCTCGTCGCCATTGCCTTCTTTGGGTGTGTCCACCATGTATATATCGTATGATGAGGTGGCTGTCCAGTGCCCTGTGGGCAGTGGTTCCTCTTCATCTCCCGCATCGTCGTCCATACCGTCGATGTCTTCGGAGTTGAAGTCGAGCATGTTGGTTAAGTCGTCAACAGTGGCTACTAAGTGGGTGGTGGGTGGGCAGCGAGTTTCTTCGTCATCCGCATCCCAATCCTGCCAGACATAGTTCGGCCAGGATCCTCCTGACAAGGAGAGAGACCTTAATGAGTTCAGTATGTCGCCAAAGGGCGAGTGCTGAAAAATATCCGAGGAGGTAAACTACATGATCGGCGCCCAATCGGATTCGCTAGGAACGGGCGTAGGCGGTTCGGAGTCCGTGGCCAGAGAAGGATCCGGCAGTCTGACAACACGGCTCTCGTGCAGGGTAAGGTCGATGTTCGGCTCGATCGCCGCTGAGGGTAAGGCCTCCGTGGCGGGGTCCATCCACCCATCCATGGACGGCGCAACTGGCTCCGAATTGAGGGTCGGAGCGGCTGCCGGTGCGATCTCCTGAACACTGTCTGATGGTAGAGCTAAATCGTACTCATCGTGACCGCGTGACGCACAAGGCAGAGGCTCGAATCCGTCGAAGATCAAGTCTCCGCAGATATCGGCCGTGTAGTTTAGGCTTCCAAACCTGACCTGGTGGCCAGGGGCGTAACTTTCGATCTGCTCCAGATGGCCAAGCGAGTTGGCCCGCAGTGCGAAGCCGCCGAACACAAAGATCTGTCCAGGGAGAAAAGTCTCACCCTGGACTGCATCGCTATCGATGATCGTAGGAGCCATCAAGCCTAACGGCGACGACACAAAGGAACTCTCGATGAAAGCACCAATGTCGGTGTCAAAACCGGCGGATCTCGGGTAGGGGCTTCCAAACCTGACCTGGTGGCCAGGGGCGTAACTTTCGATCTGCTCCAGATGGCCAAGCGAGTTGGCCCGCAGTGCGAAGCCGCCGAACACAAAGATCTGTCCAGGGAGAAAAGTCTCACCCTGGACTGCATCGCTATCGATGATCGTAGGAGCCATCAAGCCTAACGGCGACGACACAAAGGAACTCTCGATGAAAGCACCAATGTCGGTGTCAAAACCGGCGGATCTCGGGTAGGGGGTCCCGAACTGTGCGTCTAAGGCGGATGGTAACAGGAGGCAGGGAACATGATGCTTTACCCAGGTTCGGGCCCTCTTGATGGAGGTAAAACCCCACGTCCTGCTTGATTTATTCTTGATGATATGAGTATTACAAGAGTTGATCTACCACGAGATCGGAGAGGCTAAACCCTAGAAGCTAGTCTATGGTATGATTGTATGTTGTCCTATGGACTAAAACCCTCCGGTTTATATAGACACCGGAAAGGGCTAGGGTCACACAAGGTCGGTTACAAAGGAGGAGATATACATATCTGTATTGCCTAGCTTGCCTTCCACGCCAAGTAGAGTCCCATCCAGACACGGGACGAAGTCTTCAATCTTGTATCTTCATAGTCTAACAGTCCGACCAAAGGATATAGTCCGGCTGTCCGGAGACCCCCTAATCCAGGACTCCCTCAATGCTCATAGCTGAATTAGCAACCAAGTGTTTGATTAGCGGTACAAGAAATGCACATGGACAATGGGCGTGAGTTCTGGCTGAGGATTATCATCTACTAAGAAGAATGTCTTCATGAATTTTCAGATCAAAAGGAGGATCCTAGGTGGTACTTGCTTTGCAAAGTACCACACTAGACAAAAATATGAATGTTGAAGCTGGGCTCAAAATAATGAATGTATTGAGCTGAAACTTGGTGGAGGACGGTTATTTGGGCATAGGAAAGCACAGTAGAAAATTTATACCATTTGGACATGCCAAAGTGGTACTTCCTTCACAATGCTCTTCTCTAGACAGAAACTTGGGAAAATTAGTGAGAGAAATTGGATAAATAAAATGAGCTCAAATTTTTTGTAGGTAAGTTACATAGGTATGGTCATGCCGTGGTAAATTTTCAGATGATTTGGGTAAGCCTAGCTAGTACTTACTTCACAAAGCTTCTCTCGAGATAGAAACTTTGAAAATTTCCTGAGAAAGATTTACCGAGAAAATGGAGCTGAATATTATCATGTGGCAATGATTTGTGTATGGAAGCGTGCCCAAAAAGTTTGAATGTAATAGGAGGGGTCTAGATAACACTTGCTTTGCAATGTGCCAATCTGGCCATAAAATATAAATTGAACCGGGGCTCACATAGATGATTTGACTAAGCTGTAATTTGGAGGAGGGTGATAATCTGGGCATATGAAGGAACTGTATAAATTTCATGTCATTTGGATATATAAAAATGGTACTTCCTTCACAAAGCTTCTAGCTAAACAAAAACTTTGGAAATTTGCCGAGGAACATTTACTAGGAAAATGGAGCTGAATTTTCTTATGAGGCAATGATTCGGATAGGAGAGAGTGACCAAAAAATTTGAGGGCAATCAAGAATATAAAAATAGTTCTTCCTTCACAAAGTGTTGTTCTAAACAGAATAGGAAATATGGGACTAACAGAAATATGGGTTGCTTCACAACCTAGGGCAAAAATTGAGACATGGACATGACACATAGGCAAAACTGATGAGGTGGCGCCTAGTCATAGAAATCCACCACAACTTACAAGGTTATGACCATCTATATTGGTCGTGATCAGCTAAAACTAAGGCAGCGGATCAATGTCGTCTGCTTTATGACCATTTCGTGTAAGAAAATTGCGACCTTTCTAACCAAAATGGTCGTTATGGTTTAGGGTTTATAGCCCCTCGAACAACTTTTGACCAATTGGTCTCAAATGGCCATAGATTTACGACCAATTCTTCCATGATCAATAACAGAAGGTCACAAGTTGACATATTTCTTGTGGTGTGCATGCATTGTAATTAATGCATATGTAAACACAACTTTTTGAGAAAATCATGCTATGGTGTATCATGTCAACTCATACAACAAGGAGAAGCTTCATTACTAGTACGCCCTCTCCCTCACCCATCCGCACGGTGGCTCATAAACGAGGAGAAGCTTTTGCTTACAACAAGCTCTCCCTCCCCAACACGGTGGACATACAGTAGTTGATTGGGTACTGTAGAAGTAGTAAAATCATTGTTTCACTTCCCAAAGAGGCGAAGAGCCAAGCGTAACCAGAACGTGGCAATTGTGAACGCTCGCGTGGCAGTCTTATGTGTAGGGGAGGGGCAGTTTTTTGGTAATTCTTTTCTACTTCTATTTGTGTCTAATAGGTGCCACCGTCGGATGCAGATCTTACGGTTACTGTGGTGATTGATAGTTATAGTTATCTTACAAAAATCAAATAATCCCAAAACAAACCCAACCACCTTTCTTATTTCTAGAGATGAATAGGAATCAACCAATAAGAGATGTGGGCCATGAATGTTTTTAATGCCTTGAGACGTACCTAGCATGGCATGCAGCGGTTAGTTCATTGCATGCAATGTCATTAAGTTCTCTCATTTTCATCTCTGCCTTAGTCGCGATGCACAATGTTGAACACCAGCGAGGGAGAGAGAGTAGTGGTTCCCAAATTGTTGAATGGCCAATGATGCGTCCTCATTCAATTAGCATGCAGAGGGAAATAATGGGAGAAGTAGAATGGAGCCAGCACGATGTGAATGCAACATAGTTTGTACTCTCATAAAAAGGTGCCCCACCACTCCAATCCATCTACTCCTAGTCTCTGCGGAACACTGCTCACACCAATACTAGCCCAAGACCAACTGACCAGAAGCCAAAGCACCCAAGGAGGCGCTAGACGCGAGCGGCAATCGGTTGTGCCAGATCATCCAAGATGCTGGCCTATGGCCCTGCACCACGCAGCGTTTCCAGACTGTGCTAGCGACCACCGTCATCATAGGCCTCGCCGACATCGGCTTCGCCTCTCGCATGGACGAGATGATGGTCCTCTCCATCCGCAAGTTCACCACCGTCAAGAAGCGCCCGGACGACCTTGCCGTCCTTGTCCAGCCCGAGCGCCCAGGCTCCTTGTTGCCTGCCACCCTCATCGGCCTCTAAGGTGATGAACTCTTTCGAGCAGTGGTGGCCCTGTAGCTGTCGGAACTCATGACGAAGAATATCCACCTCGAGGTCGCGCTCACCGTGCAACGCCTCACCATGAAAGAAACCGTCGACCTACACATCCACGTCTACAAGGAAATCATCTACATAGGCCACTACAAGGCCAGGGAGGACAAAAAGACATTGGCCTTCTTCGACCGGCTGGAATCTTCGGACGCTTTTGTTAAAGATCACCTTCACCTGGCCACGAAAGCCACTGCTACTTAACCGCCATTCAGTGGGTCGGCGCCCTGAGTAGAGGAGGAGGAGGTCGTCAATGGACATCTTTCTTCTTGCCTCCTGTAACCAACACTGCATCGCCTCGTGGCCATAATGTGTTAGTGTATTCATTTTTATTGCAGTCATAAATGACATGTGTGATCCCTTGCTCTTATTTGGCGTTAATTATATGTAGTATCAGTGTCTTCGTCCTGGTTTACTACCTATGTCCTTGTTTATTAGTCCCTTTTGTAATTTGTGCTAAATTTTGACCAAAGATTTAACTGACAAAATGTTAGTGCATGTCAACAAAATAATATCGTTGGATTCCTATTTGAACATAGAATTCTGGTGACATGCATGAACATTTTCATTAGTCAAATTTATGGTCAAAATTTGGCACAGTTTATGATGGGGACCAATAAACCAGGACGGAGGTGGACTGGTCACCATCGTGTTTTGTGCCAAATTTTGATTTTAGCTTTAAGTACGAGACCCAACCTACATGGAGTATATATTGGCGTGACAACCAAACTTATATATTCAAAACTGAGTGTTAGTACATGCCACGAGTTCAAAATAAGAAAGTGGAACAAGTACAGCATGCTTGTGTCGTTCGCGTCGCACCCCACACTATCATTCTGGCCTATCGGTCAGTGCACATTGGCTTGGCATTTTCTATCTACAAGTTAAAAAGGTAAAGATTGCCGCATTTGCGTCGCACCCCCACACGGCTTGTCTGGCACGCCGCTCAAGCTAGGGAACGCTGGTTGTCTTAGCATTTTCACTGTTAGGTGGGGTCGTAGTTCAGAAATCCTAGTATCATCAAATCCCCACCCCGCCCACCATGCGTCGGCTGAGAGAGAGAAACGAGGGAGCAGAGCTAGCTATAGCACCGACGCTGTTGTCAGATAGGACTCATGTAGATAGAATAGGAGTACTGGGTACTCGTATGTCCAGTACCTCCAGTTGGGTGTGTGCGATCTATACCTATCATCACTTTAGGTCTCCTATTCAAACCGCAGCTATGCTCCATAGTACGTATTTTTTCACGCATTTTACCTCCTATATGTACTTCTAGGCTATTTCCTCGTGCTTCCTTTCGCCGACATGTGGGACATAGAGCATCTCGGTCATAGTGCATGCACGACTCAGAGCATATGCAACCATGCCGACATAATTTACATTTCAAACCTAACAAATTACATGCAAGCCCTAGGAGAATAATTAATAAATAAATGAATTAATACATGCAAACCATATTATTTTCATTGAAACCGGATCACGTTCGTTAAATTTCGGACGTAACACATTGAAAAATAATGACCGGACCTAGCCCAGTCTAAGGGCCTCTTTGATTCGCAGGATACTGAAAACATAGGAATTGGGAAAGTATGATGGTGTTGAAACAAAAGGAGGAGGAAGAGGAGGAGTACTACACATGCTAGAGACTAGACTGTAGTACATTGTTTTACGGCCATATAACCACATTGTTTTCTATGGCCTATCGCCTGCTAGTTCACTAGGTTGCCATGTTTCGCACTCCGACGTGAGCAGTATATACTAGTACTATATATACTGCATGATTCTTTGCTCCTTCTTACATCGCCGACATGTGCGAGAGCCAGCATCCGAGTTGACATGTCATGCACTCGATTAGAGAGGGGAACTGAAGGGGTGTTGGCGTCCTAGGAACGGGGTCCCCAGACTTGCCTGCCTGTGGCCCAGAGGGTGGCTCCACCAACGGCCTGGTACGACCCACCTTTACCAGCAACTTCTCAAGACCCTCGCGAGGGGCCAGGCCTGGCAAGGTGGACGATGCCAAGACCTCCCTGGTGATAGCCTCACTAGGCTGGCTCCTGAGGAGCGGAGATATCTATGCAGGGAGCACCTCGCGAGGTTCACGGGACGCGCGCCATGATGACCAAGGCCAGGCAAGCGCCAGCGGGTGCAGTGTACCAGTTTCCTCTTTGGTGCTAAGGAGGCAAGTGCAGGCGCGGGGTATCGAGGAATTAGGCAAAGGTTTCCATATCGGTGCAACAAGACCAAGACCACCAGGATGGCAGGACGAAGGTCATCACGGAGCCCACAACAGCATCACCACCAGGACCTTTAGCAGGCAAAGACCCCTTTTGTCAGGATGGCTTGTACTAGTTGTCCCCCTTCAAACATGGCCGTTGTGGGATCCCTTCCTGCCTAACATTTGGGAAGAGGACCAAGGCCACTATAAATAGGACCTAGCCAGCAATGTAGTGGGGGATCGACTCATCTAGAAGAGAGAGAGAAAGGCATCTGGAATCGGATTCATTCCACCCTAGCGAGCTCACCAGTTCATTGAGCCCAAGAACTCACCTCCTGAGGCTGTTCATCCATTGTATTAGTTCGTCCTCAGCCCCCCGAGGCAATCCACGCACAAACTGGAGTAGGATATTACACTGCAAGTTTGCCTGAACTAGTAGAAACCCTCGTGTCTCTTGTTCTTTGGGTCTGTCGAGCTAGGCTGTGGAATTGAGCGTGCGATCAAGGAAGAGAGTGTTCTTTGTGCGCACCCCGGAGTTGGAACCTCACAAGGTTTGCCGGAACCCGTAATCCGGCATTTGGTGCGCCAGGTAGGGGTGCGCAGGAGCTCCGCCTCTTTGCTCGATCCGCCCCTCCACTCACTTCGTCTCTCCGCCCGGCCCTCATGGCAGGCGCCGCCCCACCGGCTGGGTTGACAGGCACGCAACAAGGCGCCATGGGCCTCTGGGCCTTCACCCTACCTTACGACAGGTGCAGTGGCCATGCAAGTTCAAGCCAGATATGCCGCCTCGCTATGATGGCGCGGTGGACCCAGCAACCTTCTTGTTGGTATACGAGGAGGCCGTTCGGGAAGCCGGAGAAGATGATAGGGTCATGGCCAACTGGTTCCCCATGGCCCTAGCCGGCGTGCAGCGTGCCTAGCTGCTCAGCCTTCCAGGATCTTCGGTAGCCTCCTGGGAAGAGGTGCACGGTCTCTTCGCCACACGCTTAGCGGCACCAGCGCCACTTGCCGTTGCTGCCATCCTCGGCGGCTCGCAGGCATCGCCCTCAGATCGCCACGTCAAGCAGTTCTTTCGCCGAATTGGCGCCGCCTCTGTGCAGCAGGGACCTCCCCCGGGATGGACGACGCCCAAGGCCGGCCTCACCTTCGACTCAGAGGACCATCTGGCGACCATCGTTGGCTCGAGCATGCTCCCGATGCTCTGCACGCCCACCGTCTGCAACGTGGCGGTAACCAAGACCCTCATTGACGGCGACGCTGGCCTCAACGTGCTCTCCATGGAAGCTTTCGGCTTGCTCCACGTGTCGCGTGGTCAGCTCCATCGCACCAAGCCCTTCTCCAGAATTTTTGGCGGTACCACCAGCCCCCCTAGGGCAGATCCGCCCCCCCCGTCACCTTCGGCACCCGCGACAACTATCGCACCGAGCTCATCGAATTCGACATCGCTGGCATCAACCTTCTGTACAACGCCATCCTCGGGTACCCATCCCTGGTTTATTTCATGGTTGCAACTCACCCCGCATACAAGTTCATGAAGATGCCGAGGAGCAATGGCGCCCTCACCGTGGCTGGAGACACCAAGGAGGACCTGATGGCCGCCTTTAGGGCCGCGGCGGCGGTGCGCCCTTCGAGCAAAGAAGCACCTGAGACCCAGGGGGCTACGCCGGCAAAGAAGAAGAAAATGTTCTCCCAAGATCGGGCCAAGATGAAGTAGGTGCCAGTTGATGAGGACGGGGCCTCAGGAGCCACCTTCACCATAGGCGCCAGCCTCGACCCGGACCAATAAGAGGCACTGGTGAAATTCCTGCGTGCAAACAAGGAGGTATTCGCCTGGGAGCCCAAGAAGTTGGAGGGGGTCCCAAGGGGAGTAATTGAGCACCACTTGAGGCTGTGCCCCAATGTGCGCCCGGTGAAACAGAAGGCGCGGCGACAGTCCATAGAGAAGCAGTCCTTCGTCATCCAGGAAACCCGCAAGCTACTGGTGGCGGGTGTTATCGGCGAAGTATGGTACCTGGAGTGGGTGGCAAACCCTGTCGTCATGCCCAAGAAGGGCAGGAAGGAACGCATGTGCATCGACTTCACCAACCTCAACAAGGCCTGCCCTCAGGACCCGTTCCCGCTTCCGCGCATCGATCAGATTGTCGAGTCCACCGCCGATTGTGACCTACTATGTTTCCTAGATGCCTTCTCAGGTTACCACCAGATTAAAATGGCGGTGGAGGACATAGAGCAGACGGCGTTCTTAACCCTGTGCGGGGTATACTGCTACACCTGCATGCCGTTCGGGCTGCGTAACGCTAGAGCGACCTTCTAGTGGCTGATGCACACGCCCTAGGCCAACAACTCGGGAGGAATGCTGAGGCCTATGTCGACGACATTGTGTTAAAATCTCGGTAGGCTAGGACCCTCATTCAGGATTTGGAGGAGACTTTTGCGATCCTGCGCAAGGTAGATCTGCGGCTCAACCCAGAGAAATGTGTGTTTGGCATCCCCTCCGGCAAGTTGCTGGGTTTCCTCATATCGCACAGGGGGATCGAGTCGAACTCGGAGAAGGTCAAAGCAATAGAAGACATGAGCCCGCCGCAGACTCTCAAGGAAATGCAAAAACTCGCGGGCTGCGTAACCTCACTGGGAGCTTCATCTCCAAGCTGGGGGAGCGCGCCCTCCCGTTCTTCAAGTTGATGAAGAGGAAGGGCCCGTTCGAGTGGACTCCGGAGGCTGACGTGGCGTTTCAAGACCTCAAGAGATACCTAACTAGTCCACCAGAGATGGTGGCACCTCGTCCTCTCGAGCCCCCGGTACTTTACCTGGCCGCCACAACTCATTCCGCTAGCGCAGCGCTGGTGGCCGTCCGGGAGGAGCGCCAGGCCAAGAGCCTGCTGCCCGATGTCGCGCATCCGGTCAGAATGGTGCAACACCAAGACAGCACCCCTGAAGCCACAACAGAGCCAGCAGACGACCGAGCACCACATGACAGTGCTCCTGTGGCCGCGGTAACCCCGATAGGCGACCGAACTCCTAAGGTCCCCCAGCCTCAGGAAATCACGGACTCCGCCAACGCTTCCACCCTCATTGAGCACCCGGTGTACTTCGTCAGCACGGTGTTGCGAGACGCGTGGGTCCGCTATCCCATGCAGCAAAAGCTTGTACTCGCGCTCCTCGTGGCCTCGCGCAAGTTACACCACTACTTTCCAGGCCACCCCATCAAGGTCGTCTCAGCTTACCCGTTGGAGAGGGTACTCCGAAGCCTAAACACAGCGGGGAGGGTCGCTGGGTGGAACATCAAGCTGCAGGCCTTCCAGCTGGAGTTCAGAACCACCAGGGTCATCAAGGGAGCCTAGCTCGCAGACTTCATAGTGGAATGGACTAACGCTCCAGGGCCTGAAGCATGCGAGGATCGGTCCCTCTCACCAGGGAAGAAAGCACCAGACGGCTGGGTCATGTACTTCGATGGTGCCCCCGCGCACCAGGGCGCGGGGGCTGGAGCTGTACTCATCTTGCCCACCCAAGAGAAGCTCTACTATGCCTTGCAGCTCTGCTTCCAGTGGGGTGAGAAGGTCTCCAACAACATCGCGGAGTATGAAGGTTTGATCGTCGGTCTCAAGGCTACGGCGGCTTTGGGAGTAAAGTGCCTCACCATCAAGGGCGACTCTCAGCTCCTCGTCAACTTCTCCAACAAGGTGTACGAGCCAAAGGACGAGCGCATGGTGGCATCCCACGCGGAGGTATGAAAAATGGAGAAGCGCGTTTTTGGCCTAGAACAACAACATTTGCCCCGCGGCACAAACAAGGAAGCTGATGATATCGGCAAGAGGGCGTCAAGGCATCATCCCCAGGAGCCCGGCATCTTCGAGGAGTGGCACATCAGGCCTTCAGCGGCCCTTCTGGCAGCGGAGCCTATGCCGCCTCAGGAAGAGCTCCCCTCGCCACAAACCTCAGGAGCTCCCGCCTGCGGCCTGATCTCAGGAGCGCGCCTGCTCCTCGTGCTTGAACCCCAGGAGGGGTGCTAGACTGAAGAATTCAAGGCGTACCTGTTGCAAGGGGCTTTGCCAGAGAAGGAGGAGGACGCGAAGCGCGTAGCTTGGCAGGCTACAACCCACTTCATCCAGGACGGTGAGCTGTACCGAAAACGACCGAATGATGTTTCCTTGCGATGCTACAGGGAGCAGGGGCATGAGCTGTTAGCTGACATACACGTCGGAGACTACGAGCATCACTCGTCGTCACGCACCTTCGTGGGCAAGGGATTTCGCAACGGATTCTATTGGCCCACAACACTCAATGACGCAGCCGAGCTGGTGAAATCCTGCGAGGCCTGCCAATTCCATGCCAAACAAATCCACCAGCCTGCCCAGGGCATCCAGACCATCCCACTCTCGTGGCTGTTTGCGGTCTGGGGGCTGGATATCCTAGGACCATTCCCTCGAGCACCTGGGGGCTACCGCTACCTCTACATCGCCATCGACAAGTTCACCAAGTGGGCAGAGGTGGCAGCCGTCCGCACCATCCCAGCCGGCTCGACAGTTAATTCATCAAGGGCCTCCTGAGCTGGTTCAGAGTCCCTAATCGCATAATCACCGACAACGGCTCGCAGTTCACTAGCAATCTCTTCAAAACGTATTGTGCTAAACTTGGAACGAAGATAGGCTATGCCTTAGTGGCACACCCCAGGAGCAACGGCAACCTGAGCGCGCCAATGTGGAGGTCTTGAGAGGCCTTAAGACAAGGACCTTCAAGAAGAAGCTCGAGGCATGTGGTAGGGGCTGGCATGATAAGCTCCAGTCCGTGATGTGGTCCATCCGCACCACTTCCACCAAGCCAACAGGCGAGATCCCATTCTTCCTCGTCTACGGAGCCGAAGGGGTTCTCCCTCACAAGGTCAAGCATCGCTCCGTGTGGGTCTTGGCATTTGTCGATGCACGTCAGGACGCCATGCGGGGAGTGGACCTCGTGCTGGGGGAGGAACGCCATCGACAAGCCTCACTTCGAGCGGCAATCTACCAGCAGGCACTGTGACAGTACCACAACCGCAGCGTCTGCCTGTCGGTACACACAAGTAGGGTCTCTCTTTTGTACCCTTTACTTGTGCGCGGACAGTTAGAGCCGCGCCTGTGGCCATACCTAGCGGGGAAGAGGAAGCAAAAGCACAAGACAGCCGGAACAATGCCAAGACAAGAGACACAAAGAGCAAGAGGGCGAGGTGGACTCCCACGATAAGACCCTTGTCGGGGCATCCTCCGCAGCCCCGACAAGAGCCTTGCCGGGGCAACTTACCCAACGCCAGCAGACGCGCCACCCTTGAGCCCAAGGGTTCCAACACCATCAACCACATTGGAACCAAGGCTCAGGAGGCACCTCCATGGTCACATACAAATCTTTGTGAAGACAAAGAGCCCACAAGACTAGATGATGACCAAAAGACAAGACAATCGCAAGCCCCCTTGTCGAGGATGCCCCCGAGGCCCCGACAAGGCTCCTTGCCGAAAACACTCGCATGGCCCTGGCAAGACTCTTGCCGAGGGTAATAAAAAGACACCGTCAAGACCCTTGCCAGGAATATACGCGGGACCGCGACAAGATCGTACCGCCCCGTCACCGCCCCAGCTCAGCGGCCAAACCACCAACTGAGGCTAGTACCCACATGGCAGTATGTGGATGCTGATCCAGCTAGTCAAGCACTTGCGTGGTGCCATGCAGATCTTCGTGAAGACCCTACCACCACGCCATCTCAGCAGCCTGCCAGCTTATGTGGTGCTGCATGCCTCGTTGGCCTGGACGCGTGTCGGAGCAAGGCGGAACGGCAACGGACGGGACGAGCCTCAATGCCATCCCCAATAAAGCAACGAGACACCTGAGGGGCGCATTTAATGCAACTTGTCCTATAATGACAGGCGATAAGCTTGTACACTATTTACCTTTCCACCTCCTGTGTGCCACTGTGGCGACCCCTTTTTGACTATAAAAGGAGGCCCGAGGCGTACTGGAGGAGGATTCGGATCTTTTGGACTACGCACGCATCGCAGCTAGTTCGGAAGCTCAAGAACACTCAAATATACACCAAAGCAGGACTAGGGCATTACGCATCCTTGCGGCCCGAACCTGGGTAAACGATCTTTGTGCTGGCTACTAGACCCGCTCTTTGCACAACCCCGCGCCCGCCAACCATAGAAGGGATCCCAGTGATTCCATAGGTGTCGTTTCCACTGACATCTTTGGCGCGCTAGGTAGGGGCCGCGGTTGTGGAAATATGGTCTAGTTGGTACATCGGTTTCGTCGTGGTCATCACCCCAAGGAAGAAGACGACCGAATGAGCGGCATCACTTACAGGAAAGCTAAGTGATTCGAAACTTTGAGTAATTCTTTTATGTATAAGGTTGTTTTCCTCGGAGATCCTGCTCTTGGTATGAAAAACCTGCACGCGATGGGGGCCTTCCGCTATTGGAAACACCCTTGTTCTATTTCGAGTCCGCTCAACAGTTCAAGCGGCCGAGTCGAGAACAGCAAGGTGGCCTTCCTGCTATTGGCAACGCCCTTGTTCTGTTTTGAGTCCACTCAACAGTTCAAGCGGCCGTGCTGAGAATGACAAGGTGGTTTACTTGGCCGCAGGCACACCCGGCCGGTTGCGAGGATCCGTCCTCAAAACGCCGCAGCCTAGGTTCGCGTGCCAGCAAGCCTATCCAGTTGAGCGTAGGGGTGTACATACAAAGAACGATCGAACAGGAAAATAACATGCATTGTTTCAAGGTACTTCAGAGTTATATTACATCAATTGTTGCTTTGGTTCAAACTAAAGATAAAAATTGTCTTGGTTATGAACCCGCAGCGGTGATGAGAAAGGGGTGCCTAGTCCCGACGCTGGCCCTCTATCCTCCAAACTCCGTCGACGCGGCTGATGATGGGCTCAATACGCTCTTCGAGCACCGCGAGGTCCACACCCTCCGGCAAGCTCTCTAGTGCGGCGTCGAAGTCGAGGTAGGGGTTCCAGTACGCCACCTTGGTGAGGACCTTGGTCAGGACATCCCGGCAAAGCTTCCGGGCCTCATTGGCCAGGGAGGTCGCTCTGTTGGAGCGGAATTGCTCCATAGCTCCAAGAACGCCCTCGAAGAACAGGGTCATTTTGGCATTGGGACTCATGTTTGGCTCCGGGGCGTACCTCACGTTCGGCATCCCCATGGTAGCCAGCTGCGTGTTGATCCTATTGTCGAGGCGGCTGATCCAAAGGTTTTCGCCTTTCACAAAATCCGCGTGGTTGGCGCCGTCATTCCTCCGCAGCTGCCTCTCGGCCTCCAGATCTTTGGTCAGGGTCTCCTCCCGGGCCCTGACCTCCGAAAGCGTCCCCTCATTGGCCTCAGAGAGCAGCTCGACCTTGTCGAGGACTATGGCCTGCCCGTCAGCCAAGGCACCTTTGACCGCATCCCTCTCCTACGTCAGCTCTAGGACCTGCTTCTTCAGCCCGTCCCGCTCCACCTCCAGCTCATTCACCTTGCCAGCCTGGACCTGGGCCTGAGCATTGAGTGTCTCCTCGTGCCTCTACTTCAGCTCCCGGGTCCGCTGCACGACAACCTTCTCGACCTCCCCATCCTTGCAGCGGAGTGTCGCGGGAAGCTTCTCCTCATGAGCGGCAAGGTCCTCCTCTTGGGAGTTCAGCACGGCCTGATGATGGTGTCGAGCGGCCTCGTCCTTGGTGGCCTGAGCTTTCGCCGCCTCCTGGGCCTTCTCGATGTCAACTTTCTTCAGGAGAAGCTCCTACTTGCGCTCGGCCAGCAGATCTTGGGCAGACTTCAGTTCCTCATAGGCCTGGCAGAACCAAGCCTACGTCTCGGCAACGCGCTCCGCAAGATCCACCTCCGCCTTGTCCACTTCCGCCATCCTAGACTTGGCCTTGTCCAGGCGGGCATGGTGAAGCCCCTGGAGCTTTTGGAAGTTGACGCTCATGGCCTGGGGGAGCCGCTCTTCCTGGGAACCGCCACCATCGGCGCTTGGTTCGTCAACAACCTCAAGCCCGTCGGCGGCGAGCACCTCGTTATCAAACACCTCCCCCTCGGTGGGCTCCCTGGTGCTCGCTGTCCCTAGGAGGTGGACGAATAGGTCGTCGCTCACCTTTAGGTACTTGCCCGAGCCAGAGGCAGCGGAGGAGGAAGGTTGGTCGTCAACCACCCCCTCCTCCGCAGCGGCCTCCTCGCCAGCGGCCTTGCCGGTCTCCCTAGCCGGCCCCTTGGCGGCATCCTTAGCAGCACCCATGGCGGCCTCCTCGGCGGCGATCTTGGTGGCCTCGGCCTCAGCGTCCCTGGCGACCTCCTCAATGAGGGTGTTAATGTCCTCTCGGTCCGCCAAGGAACGGTCTGGATACCGAGGAGGGGAATGAGGCGAAGCCAAGATAGAGGTTTGAAAAGAAAAAGCAAGAACAGGGACAGAGGGAAATTAACTCACCCGCACCGGGCTGGGAAGAAGTGGCCCCCTCCTCACCGATTTTTGGTGCCGGGACGGAGCCACCGGCGCCCGGGTTCGCCTCCTCCTCCTCCTTCGTGCGCATGGGCTCGGCGCTTGGCACCCTTGCTGAGAATGCCCCTTGGGGCGGTGTGGTTGATGGGGGCGGCATGTTGGGGGTGGCCCTCAGCGGCTCCTCGTGCTGTCGTCCCCCTACTGCAACCACGACAAGGTCAGCGCCAAGAGATCGTACCCCAACACACGTTGACGAGGAGCGAGTGGTGAACGCACGCTGGGGGCTGCGCCTGGGGCTGCTCTCCACCACCAGCGGCGTACTCGAGGTGCCCGCCGGGGGCTCGCCGCCCGTCGAGGCCCTGGCCCTCTTTGCCACCCTCTGGGCTAGCGTCTCCATATCCGTGCAAGAGTAAAAAAAGTCAAGGAAATCAGCGCGGTGTGAAGCAACGGAGATGATGAAAGGCAAGATGCTTACTCATCCTCCACCTCCTCTTCCGCTGCTTTCCTCTTCCTCCTTGGGATTAGAGACCCAACATTAAAGACAACCTCCGTGTCGATGTTTGTAGGAGGAGGGGAAGGGGATGGTGTCCGGCGACGCTTGGATGAAGAAGAGGTGGTCGCTTTCTTCTTCCCCACCATGGCCTTCACCACCTTCCTCGCTGCCGCAGCCCTCGTGAGGTGCATGGACTCCCCTTGGGCCTCTTGCCGCTGCCCGGTCCTGCCAGGCCGGACCGGCTCACCAGAGCTGGCCCGCCACAGGACACACTTTCTCCTCGTTGCAGGAGGGTCGTCAGCACCGGCCTCTCCCTCGATTGACTAGTCGACCACATCTTCGATGAGAGGGGCCCCGGTGCCGGCGCTGCTGGCCTCCCTAGAAGGCTCTTCCCATCCGGCAAGCTCCTCCTCCTCCGCGGCCACCTCGGCCTCGTTCTCCATGTGACCGATGCTGCCAACTTCCCTGGCGCCGCCTCCGCCACCCTGGCGGCGATGTAGTCTAGCTCCTGCTTGGTGGTGTCCTTGATAAGAAGTGGCTCATCGCGGACATACCTCTCCGATAATTGTCGAAGAACTCCTGCACCCGCTCCTCCTCTGGCTCGGCCCACCTTTGGTTAAGGCCGTGCGCGTTGAAGTCCGGCATCATGGCGATGATGTCGGCTTGGCGAGAGTTGTTGCTCAGCGGGACCACTCCTGCCAGCAAACCGAACAGAGGCCCCTTAACGACCTAGCCGGCCTTCGCAGCCTTGCCGGCTCTCTCAGCCCTGCCGTCGTCACCCACATCGAGTAGGAAAAGCCGCTAACAAAAACGAGCGTGCCCCATCACCGTGAAGTTGTGCTTCAAGCTGGGGCGAAGCCGGGGCGAAGCCTCGTGACATCGGTTGTGTTCCTGAAGAGCCAGGACGGCCACCCCTTGTTATGCAGTGGGGCAATGCGGCGGCGGATGAATTCGGCCCCAATCATCTCAAGGGTGAGCCCGGCCATAGTGAGGCGATGGATCGTAGTGGTAGAAATCCCGAGCTTCTTGTCATCGGCATCGGCGTCGCTCCAGTCCTTGCGGCGGACTGGCCGACTCTGACGAACTTGGTAGAACTCCTGCGAATCCTCCTCCTCGATCCATAGCTACCGGACCCACCACTCCTCCCACCTCTCCTTCTGGGAACCCTCTGGATACGTGCCTTTCTCCTGGGTCCATGGGATCCAGGTGACGCAGCCGGAGATGGCACCCCTGCCTAGATACGGGGAAAGAAATAGTGGCGGAAAAGCGTCGTGCTGGGAAGCATTCCGACAAAGCCCTCGTAGAGGTGGGCGAAGAGGGCCATACATGCCACGGCATTCAGCGTAAAATCAAGAAGATAGAATACGAAGGTGTGCATGACATCGTTGAAAAAGTCGGAGAAAGGGGGCAAAGCCCACAAGAGAAGTAGTCAACAAAGAAAGGATACTGATTTGGGCCGGCCTTGGCAAAATCGGCGGGGATGATGTGCGTAGCCGGATGCCCCATTGTCTTCACCCCAGAGAGGCTTGAAGTAGTCCCTAAGGTGGAACGCATCAACCGTCGAGGGGAATAAGGCAAGCTGTGTCCGAAGCGCCGCTGACTCGCTCTCCGACATCTCCTCCTCCTCGGCGTCCTTGGACACTCCCTTGCCCTTACTGGTTTTGGGTGCCATGGCGGCCGGGAAAGAGGTGAAGAATCTGGAGCAGTGGGATATTGGTGGCAATGGGGGTGTGGCGGTGGCGGATGGAGGCGGGGGTTTCAGATTTTTCACTTGAGGAAGAAGAAGGGGGACGGTGGTTCCGAAATTGGAGAGACGCGGAGGGTAAATGAGCAGCGCGCCCGCAGTTTCCTCTTTTTCTTATGGGGGAGGCGTGGGCCGCCTCTTTACCATTCACCGTGATGTGACGCGTGAGGGAAGCAACTGTCCCACTCATGACCCCCATGTCACACACGACCCCCGTGTTGCGCATTCGACGCGGGTAGTGCGGAAGTGCGGCTGGCAAGAAAATTACAGCAGTGAAACTCGGCCCCGCATGCCCGCACACCATTTTGGGCCTAGCCCAACAACACGTCGTGCTTATGTATGGCCCAGGCCCGGGGGATCCTATCGGTGCACAAAAGTAGGGGCTCTCTTTTGTACCCCTTTACTTGTGCGCGGACGGTTAGAGCCGCGCCTGCGGCCATACCTACGGGGCAGAGGAAGCAAAAGCACAAGACAACCAGAACAATGCCAAGACGAGAAACCACAAGAGCAAGAGGGCAATTTGGACTCCCCTGACAAGACCCTTGCTGGGGCGGCCTCCACAGCCCCGGCAAGAGCCATGTTGGGGCAACTTGCCCAACGCCAGCAGAGCGCGCCACCCTTGAGCCTAAGGGTTCCAACACCATCAACCGCATTGGAACCAAGGCTTGGGAGGCACCTCCATGGTGACATACAAATCTTTGTGAAGACAAAGAGCCCACAAGACTAGACGATGACTAGAAGACAAGACAACCGCAAGCCCCCTGGCCGAGGATGCCCCCAAGGCCCCGACAAGGCTCCTTGCCGAAAACACTCGCACGGCCCCGGAAAGACTCTTATCGAGGGCAATAACAAGACCCTGGCAAGACCCTTGCCAGGAATATATGCGGGACCGTGACGAGAACTTGCCGCCCTGTCACCGCCCCAGCTCAGCGGCCAACCCACCAATTGAGGCTAGTACCCACATGGTAGTACGTGGATGCTAATCCAGCTAGTCAAGCACCTGCGTGGTGGCGTGCAGATATTCGTGAAGACCCTACCACCACGCCATCTTAGCAGCCTCCCAGCTTACGTGGTGCTGCATGCCTCGTTGGCCTAGACGCGTGTCGGAGCGAGGGGAACGACGACGGATGGGACGGGCCTCATTGCCATCCCCAATAAAACAACGGGACACCTAAGGAGCGCATTTAATGCGCCTTTGTCCCGTAATGACAGGCGATAAGCCACTATTTACCTTTCCACCTCCCGTGTGCCACTGTGGCGACCCCTTTTTGACTATAAAAGGAGGCCCGAGGCGTACTGGAGGAGGATTCGGATCTTTTGGACTACGCACGCACCGCAGCTAGTTCAGAAGCTCAAGAACACTCAAATATACATCCTTGCGGCCCGAACCTGGGTAAACAATCTTTGTGCTAGCTACTAGACCCGCTCTTTGCACAACCCCGTGCCCGCCAACCGTAGAAGGGATCCCAGTGATTCCATAGGTGTCGTTTCCACCGACACCGCTCGAGGACGATCGAGGTGGGCGATCTCGTCCTGAGGCGGGTGCTCTCTAGGGAAGGGCTACATAAGCTCTCACCCATGTGGGAGGGCCCATTTAGGATTGCCCGCGTCTCCAGGCCTGGCGCTGTGCGCCTAGGGACGCCGAACGGGATCGCCATCCAGAACGCCTGGATCATCCAGCACCTCCGGAAGTTCTACCCAAGAAGCAAGGCCAAGTGCCTGTGAAGATCTCTGCTCGTGACACTCTCACGTAATAATGAGTGGGGCTGTAGATGCCCCGGAGTCTCCGGAGTGCCTCCCTCGGGCCTCGGGGGCTCCCTCCCATGTCCTAGTGGCAGCACTTAGCTCTACGCTTGTGAGAAGACTAGACTAGGTGCCGGACGCGGCTATTCATTTGCTTTCTGTAGCTGGTTGCAACTTTTTTGTGAAATTTGGAGTTCTGGCATTTCTCGATTGCTTAGTTAAGCCCCCCTTTTTCCTCTGCTTCTTCGCTCGCTTCTTTGCTTTGCGTTAGGGAGGACGGTAGTTGCCCGACATTCTCCCTCGCGCGCCCCGCGTGGGTGCTGGGTAGGTGTGTGCGTGCGCTGGGCTAGCCTAAACCACGGACATACCTCGCCAAAGCCCTGTTGCCCCAGAACCTTGGTTCCCTTGATCTCCGTGAGGCGCCCTCGATCGAGCTCGTGATTCGCGCACCCTCCTAAGTTTGTGCCTCATGGGTACCGCGACGCGGTGCGCTAAGCCATGATTATCCCATGCTTGAGGGCTCGCGTAAGGAGGAGTAAGGCACCTGGCAGATGTCCTGACAAACTCTATAGCTTTGCGACCCCTCACGAAGTCAGTGGATCCCGAGTCGGCAACAAGGAGGTGGCCTCACTAGATGCCAGGAGGCGTGCCCTCCAAATACAGGAAACTACCCCGGGCGTATCAAGCTAAGTTATCCCGTCTACATGGAGCACGAATGTCATAACACAACACAGAAATAATAAATGTAGCATAGCGGCATTAAACCGCGGTTCATTACACACCCTTGCAGGGGCCCATGCTTGTTTTTTCTGGAATACAGGGAAAAAGGAAAGGACGAGCAAAAGAGGCTCGCATGACCGCGGCAGCTGACGAGGCGCAACTCCAAAGGCCTCCCGGACTCGGCTCAATCTGAGTCCCCCTCGTGCTTCACCGCCGCGCGGCGGCGGGCTAACTCACCGCCGTCTTTGAAGCGGGTCCGGCGGCGAGGCGGCTGGTCGTAGCCGCCGCTGCTTGTGCTCTCGCTGGCGGAGAAGCTACCGCTGTTGGGCGAACCGCGAGCATCGCCAAGGGCAAGCTTTCCCTCAGCCTCGTCACGGCCATCGCCCAGTCCAAGCTCAGCGTCGCCGTCGCTGTCTTCGGGGCAACACCCTGCATGATGACCATCTTCCCCGAACACCCTCACGAAGAGGGTCGCTGCGCCATCATAATTGAAGTGGTGGGTGCACCGCCCGCTCAGGCCACGTGCGCGGGCAAACGTCTGCCAGCCGCGGGCTAGGGACACGTTGCCCGCGGCAGAGACCTCCACCGTGACCCACGAGGCCTTGCTACAGCAAACGTCGGACTGCAGCCAGAGGCCGTCAAGACCCCGGGGTGGCAGCTCGTCGGCAAAGGAGCGTGGAAGCTGGAGGCAGGCGCTAGCCGGACTCGACGACCACACGACGAACTCCGGGAGCACCTCCACCGAATGGAAGCATGGACGAGGAGGCCGGGCGACCACAACACGCTTCCCCTCGGAGCAGGGGCTACTCCGCCTAGAGTGGCCCTCGTCATGGGAGGAGACGCCGTTGTGGCCGTCGAGGACGACACCAGTCCCCGAAGGATTGCAACCGCGCTCCCGAGGAGCCACAACAGGGGTCACGGCGTTCTTACGGGGATGGTCCCGCCCCCTTTTGTAACGCCCTCGATGCGGCTATATCTCCCACGTGTCGAGGCACGACTTAGAGGCATAACCGCATTGAAAGCAATGTCGCAAGTCAGGAAATCATCACACATCCCATGTACATAAATAATATAAAGGGGAGGTACATAGTTGGCTTACACTCGCCACGTCACATCAAAGTACATAAATAACATCCATCATACAAATCACTCATGGCCCGACTACGGTGCCAAATAGAAAAGACCCCCAACATGCGACAAGGCCCTGAATCGTTAACCCCAACTAGGCACCACTACTGATCGTCGGGAAAGGAAACATAATAACGCTGAGAGTCCTCGTCGAACTCCCACTTGAGCTCGTACTCGTCACCTGGAGCGGAATCACCTGGACCTGCATCTGGAATTGTAGTATCTGTGAGCCACAGGGACTTAGCAATCTCGCACCCTCACGATCAAAACTATTTAAGCTCATAGGAATGGATAAGGCAAATATATGTGGAGCTGCAGCAAGCGACTAGCATATGTGGTGGCTAACTTATTCGCAAAGGAGAGCGAGAAGAGGAGGCAAAGCGTGAGCGAGAAACTAGAAGGAACAACCTGCGCAAGCATAACTCCAACACCGTGTCCACTTCTCGGACTCCGCCGAGAAGAGGCCATCACGGCAACACACGCAGTTGATTCGTTTTAATTAATTAAGGTTTAAGTTATCTACAACCGGACATTAATAAATTCCCATCTGCCCATAACCGCGGGCACGGCTTTCGAAAGTTCAATCCCTGCAGGGGGGTCCCAACTTAGCCCATGACAAGCTCTCACGGTCAATGAAGGAAAAGACCTCCTCCCAAGACGTTCCGATCAGACTCGGTATCTCGGTAACTCAAGACACTTCGACAGGTTAAAACAAGACCAGCAACACCGCCCGAATGTGCCGACAAATCCCGATAGGAGCTGCACATATCTCTTTCTCAGGGCACACTCAGATGAGCCAGACGTCGGGTAAGCCAGCCCAGAGTTGCCCCTGGTAGCCTCGGACATCGCTCAGTGGGACCAACACTCAGAGGAGCACTGGCCCGGGGGGGGGGGTTAAAATAAGATGACCCTTGAGTCTGCAGAACCCAAGGGAAAGAAAAGGCTAGGAGGCAAATGGTAAAACCAAGGTTGGGCATTGCTGGAAAAGCTTTAAACAAGGCAAACTATCAAGGGGTTCCCATTATAACCCAACCGCGTAAGGAACGCAAATCCGGGAACATAACACCGATATGACGGAAACTAGGGCGGCAAGAGTGGAACAAAACACTAGGCGAGAGGCCGAGCCTTCCACCCTTTACCAAGTATATAGATGCATTAAGATAACATGGCAATATAATGATATCCCAACAAGTAAATAAATGTTCCAACAAGGAACGGCTCCAATCTTCACCTGCAACTATCAACGCTATAAGAGGGGCTGAGCAAAGCGGTAACATAGCCAATCAACGGTTTGCTAGGACAATGGTAGGTTAGAGATTCAATCATGCAATTGGGAGGCTGACAAGCAAGTGGTAGGCATCGTAGCAGTGGCAAAGCAAAAGAGCGAGCAAACTAGCATAGCAAAGATAGTAGTGATTTCGAGGGTATGATCATCTTGCCTGCACAGTTGTCAAAGTTGACTGGATCCTCACAAGCAAACTCAACGGGCTCCACGGTAGCGAACTCGTCTCCCGGCTCTACCCAACAAGACAAACAAGCAACAAGGATACAATCAACCACGTGCAAGACCAAGCAATGTGATGAAATGATGACATGCTATGTGGGATGCGATGCGGGATGCAAAATGCAAGATATGACAGGAAATGCATGAACCTGGCCTCAACTTGGAATTCCAAGGGTGCCACTGGATAGAGGGGGTGAAATCGCTTGAAAACTATATAAAGATCATTGGAATCGGAGTTACGGTTTGGAAATGGCAAGCGTTTTAAGATATGACACCGGTCTGCGATTTACAGCAAGTAGGCATCTAAATGCAACGAAATGAACATGCTACAGCCACCAAACATGAAAACAAAATACACAGCAGTGATGTACACAAGATGGTTAACAAAACACTAGCACTGAGCCATAGGCAAATTCATCCATTAAGAGGTTCAAACAAGCATGGCAAAATCGCAAATGCAAAACAGATTCCAGACTTAGTGAAATTAACACTCGTCTGAAATTTCAGATCACGATGCTCTCTTCGGAGCAGCAAAACAACATGATAGATAACCTGAACATGACAAGTAAGAACATGGCATGGAGCTACTCAACAAGCTTAACAAAACACCCAAAGTGACCTGGGGCCAAAAGGGTTCACAAAATACTCTACCGAGCTCACGAACATAGCTCGAACACAATCAGTTTTCAGACTTAGTGAAAACTGAGACATGCTGAAATTATAACTCACGAAGGCATGTAAACGAGCTCGATGCACTCACTACGGTGCAAGTCATGGCAAGGCAAGCATATAACCAGCAATAAGGCACAATATTCTAGCTACAAATGGCAAGAACAAAGGCATAGCATGCATGGAACACTAACGGTAGCATCGGCAAAATCGCAAACAAGTTGATGATCTGCCCAGATTAACAACGAAGCTAAAGTTGAGCTCGATTGAGTCAACCTAGAGCACTCCACATATGAAAACAAAGACATGGATGAATAGAGCATAACATAAATATCAAAACTCCCTTACTGATTATCCTCAAAAGAGGCACGGATCACTAGGAAACAAGCTGGACATATAGCATCACGAACTAAAATATCCCAGACTTAGTGAAAATCACTAAGTCCCTGAAATCAGCAATCTCAGGTACCTCTCTTCGCAAGCTTGCACAAGACAACACACACATCCTAAAAATGCATGGGTGTCACCTCTGGAAAGATGGCAAAATGCTTAACAATTCATCCCAAAGGGGCACAGGCATATCATGCACGAATTAAACATGGCAAAAATTACAAAAGTGCATGATGAACTAACGGATCTGCAATTTAACTCACGAAGGCTCCTTCTAACAGCATTTTGGGAAACAAGATGACCTCAAATGCAAATGATGCAATGTAATGAAATGATGTACATGTCGAGGCGAAGATTTTGATATATCATACGCCCAAAACGGAGCTACGGTTGCGGAGATACAAGCAGTTAAAGATTGCTCGAAAATTAGGGTTTCGGGAGGAGAAAGTCAACCGAAAATATCCCAGATCCAGATCTGGATCGGGCACGGATATCGAGGCGGCGGCGGTACTGTTCACCGGCGACGACGGGGAAGGAGGGAGCGACCGGCGACGAGGTGACCGGAGGGCGGGGCGGCGGCCGGCTGGCGACGAGACGGCGGCGGTGCCGTAGGGCGGCGCGCGCGCGCGGGGCCGGGGAGCCGCGGCGGCTGCCGGCGACGAGGCCCGGTCGGGGCGCGGCGGCCTGTGGTGGCGCCGGCCACCGGCGCCGGAGGTGGCGGCGGCGTAAGGAGGAGGAGGCGGCGGGGGGAACTGCGGGCCGGGAGGGCCCCCTCGTGGGCCTGGCGGGCCCCGGGCGTCGGCGGCGGCGATCTGGTCCCGCGGGGACGCGTGGCGGCTCGCGGTTGGCTGGCGGCGGCGGGGCGGACGGTGTCCGGTCCGATCCGGACACGTCCGTCGGCGGGGGGGTTTGATCTGTTTTTTTTAGAAACGAGGAGGACGGGGAGGAAGACGAGATCCGAAATGGGGGGTGTTTAAATAGGCATAAGTGGAGCTAGAAGAGTCCAAAAGAGGTGCAGTTTTCGCCCACGCGATCGTGATCGAACGCTCTAGGACATGGAGCAAAGTTTGGTGGGTTTTGGGACAAATTTGGGGGGTGTTGGGCTGCAACACACACGAGGCCTTTTCGGTCCCTCGGTTAACCGTTGGAGTATCAAACGAAGTCCAAATGATACGAAACTTGATAGGCGGTCTACCGGTAGTAAACCAAGGCCGCATGACAAGTCTCGGTCCAATCCGGAAATGTTTAATCCCCACACACGAAAGAAAGCTCGAAATGACCACCGGAGTAGAACGAAGCGCCGGAATGCAAAACGGACAACGGGGAAAATGCTCGAATGCATGAGATGAACATGTATGCAAATGCAATGCACGAGATGCCATGATATGCGATGCACGAAAAACGAAAACAACACACGGAGACGAAGACCCGAACCCGAGAAATAAATATAACTTAACACCGGAAACGGCAAGAGTTGGATACAAATATGGAAAGTTACATCCGGGGTGTTACAACACTCCACCACTACGAAAAGATCTCGTCCCGAGATCTAGGACTGAAAGAACTCTGGGTACTCAGAACGGAGGTGATCCTCGCGTTCCCAGGTAGCTTCACGGTCGGAATGGTGAGACCACTTGACTTTGAGAAATTTGATTGACTTGTTGCGAGTCTTGCGTTCAGTCTCTTCAAGAATAGCAACTGGGTGCTCACGATAGGAGAGATCTTCTTGGAGCTCAATGTCCTCGAAGTTGACTGTGCGTTCAGGCGTCTTGAAGCACTTTCGGAGTTGGGAGACATGGAACACATCATGAACATTGGCAAAGTTTGAAGGAAGCTCGAGCTGATAGGCGAGGTCGCCTCTCTTGCCAGCAATCTTGAAAGGTCCCACGTATCTAGGGGCAAGCTTCCCTTTGATACCGAAGCGACGAGTACCTTTCATAGGAGAGACGCGGAGGTAAACATGATCTCCGATCTCGAAAGCCAAATCACGGTGCTTACTATCATAGTAGCTCTTCTGACGGGATTGGGCTGCTTTGAGGTTATCACGAATGACTTTGCACATTTCTTCTGCTTTTGTGATTAAGTCATTACCTAGCAGCTGACGTTCACCGGTTTCAGACCAGTTGAGAGGGGTACGGCACTTCCTGCCATACAGAATTTCAAAGGGGGCCTTGCCCGAACTTGCTTGAAAACTGTTGTTGTATGAGAATTCAGCATAAGGAAGACAGTCCTCCCACTTCATGCCGAAAGAGATCACACAAGCCCTGAGCATATCTTCAAGAATCTGGTTGACACGCTCGACTTGACCGCTTGTTTGAGGATGGAAAGCAGTGCTAAAGCGGATGTTGGTGCCCATGGCCTTCTGAAAAGAATCCCAAAACTTCGAGGTAAAGATGCTGCCACGGTCTGAAGAGATCACTTGAGGAATACCGTGCAGAGAGACAATGCGAGAGGTATAGAGTTCCGCCAATTGAGCTGCAGTGATTGACTCTTTGATAGGCAGAAAGTGAGCCACTTTGGTGAGCTTGTCGATGACAACAAATATAGCATCATTGCCACGCTTGGACTTTGGAAACCCAGTCACGAAGTCCATTTCAATGTGGTCAAACTTCCATTCTGGAATGGCAAGAGGTTGGAGGAGACCTGCTGGCCTTTGGTGTTCTGCCTTCACTCTTCCGCAGACATCACATTCATTCACGAATTGAGCGATCTCGCGCTTCATTCGAGTCCACCAATAAGCTTGCTTGAGATCCTGATACATCTTCGTACTACCAGGGTGGATGGAGAGGAGAGAGTTGTGAGCCTCGTTCATGATCACTTTACGAAGTTCACCTTTGGGCACAACAATACGATCCTCAAAGAAGAGAGTGTCCTTGTCATCAAGGCGGTAGCACTTGTACTTGGACTGACTCTTGGCAATCTCAATCTTCACCTTTTTCACCATAGCATCAAGAAGCTGTGCTTGGCGAATCTGGTCTTCTAAGGTAGGAGAGACTTGAAGGTTGGCGAGGAAACCTTGAGGAACAACTTGCAGATTCAGTTTGCGGAAAGCTTCACAAAGCTCAGGTTGATAGGGCTTGAGAATCAGACTGTTACAATATGCTTTTCTGCTCAAAGCGTCAGCAATCACATTGGCCTTGCCTAGAGTATACTCAATACTCGGATTGTACTCTTGGATCATTTCGACCCATCGAGTCTGCCTTAGGTTGAGATTAGGCTGAGTGAAGATGTACTTGAGACTCTTGTGATCGGTGAAAATGTCCACTTTTCTTCCCAATAGAAGATGTCTCCAAGTCAAAAGAGCATGCACAACTGCTGCCAACTCGAGATCATGAGTGGGGTAGTTCTTCTCATTAGGCTTCAACTGGCGAGATGTATAAGCAACAACTTTCTTTTCTTGCATCAAAACTGCACCGAGACCTTGGAGAGAGACATCACAAAAGACCTCGTACGGCTTGGATTCATCAGGTGGAGTCAGAACTGGAGCAGTGATCAACTTCTCTTTCAAAGTGTTGAAAGCAATATCACACTCCGGAGACCAAACGTACTTGACGTGCTTCTGAAGAAGATTTGAGAGAGGCTTCGCGATCTTAGAAAAGTTTTCAACGAATCTTCGGCAATAGCTTGCGAGTCCGAGAAAACTGCGGAGTTGCTTCACGTTCTGAGGAGGTTCCCAATTCACAATTGCGGATACCTTCTCGGGATTCACGGAAATGCCCTTGGCAGAGATGATATGACCAAGATAAAGAACCTCATCGAGCCAAAATTCACACTTGGAGAACTTGGCATAGAACTGATATTCCCTGAGCTTATCGAGAACCAAACGCAAGTGCTTGGCATGATCTTCCTTGTTCTTCGAGAAAACCAGAATGTCATCGAGATAGACCAAAACGAAGTCATTGGTGTAGGCGTTGAAGATGAAGTTCATCATGCGAGAGAACGTCGGAGGAGCGTTGGCGAGGCCAAAAGACATGACAGTGTATTCATATGAACCAAAGCTTGTTCTGAATGCTGTCTTGGGAATATCTTCTTCACGAATGCGAATCTGGTGATAACCCATACGGAGATCAAGCTTGGAGAATACTTGGGCACCCTTGAGTTGTTCGAACAGCTCATTGATGTTGGGAAGTGGGTATTTGTTCTTGATGGTCTTCTTGTTCACTGGACGGTAATCAACACAAAGTCGACTCGATCCATCCTTCTTCTTCACAAAAAGAACACCACAACCCCACGGAGAAGTACTAGGCCGGATGAGACCCAATCTTTCTTGCTCATCGAGTTGTTTCTTCAACTCCTTCAACTCTTCAGGGCCGAGCTTGTAGGGACGTTTGCACACAGGTTCCGTACCGGGCTCAAGTTCAATAACAAATTCAACCGGCCGGTTTGGAGGCATGCCTGGGAGTTCTTCTGGAAAAACGTCTTGATACTCACAAACAACCGGAATCTGCGAAATAGCATCCAATTCACCCTTCTCATTGAGAGAAAACAACCGGATGGTATTATCCCGAGCGGTAAAGACAATGACATCCTCAGACGAATGCGTCAGTTGAATCTGCCTGGCTGCACAATCGAGGTGAGCCTTGTGTTTAGAGAGCCAGTCCATCCCAAGAATAAGATCAATGTCAGAATTGCCAAGAACCACCGGAGAATAGAGAAACTTGTAATCGCCCAATGTGATAGAAACATCTGGGGCAAACGCGCTTGCATTCATAAATTTACCCGGAGAAACCACAGATAACTGACTAGGCAAATCTTGCAAAGGCAACTCATGCTTAGAAACAAATGGCCTCGAGATGAAACAATGCGATGCACCCGTGTCAAAAAGAACTTTTGCAGGAATATCGTTAACAGGAAGGTTACCCATGATCACATCTGACAAGTCCTCTGCCTGAGCTGCATTCATCAAATTGACCTTGGCAGACTTGGGGTTATGCTTGACCACAGCTGTACTTGCCGATCTCACAGGAGGAGGAGGAGGAAGACGCCTCTGGTTGAAACACTTGTTGGCATAGTGACCCTTCTGTTGGCACTTGTTGCACGTGACCTCTGAAAGCGGACGGTGATACGGAGCACTCGGTCTTGGAGCTTGAGACGAAGACTTGTTCTGAAAGCCTGGGTTGGGTGGGTGGGAAGAACCACTGCCACCTTTGCTCTTCTGCTGATACGGCTGACATAACGGAGGAGGAGGAAGCCAAAACTTCTGCTGCTTGGCCACTTGAGTAGAGGAAGAAGGAGTAACATCTCTGACTCGCTTCCTGGAAGCATCACACCTCAACTGAGCAGCCTCTTGCTTCAGTGCCATGTTGTAGAACTCATCGTATCTCAAAGGCTCAAAGAGAACAAGAGCGAGCTGAATATCTTCTCTGAGACCACCCCTGAACTGATATATCATGCTCTTCTCATCAGGCACGTCCTGCTTGGCAAAGCGGGCAAGTTTCTGGAACAATTTGTTGTAGTCATAGACAGACAAAGAGCCTTGCTTCAGATTGCGGAATTCCTCACACTTGCTTTCAACCACGCTCTGCGGAATGTGATGAGCGCGGAAATCTTGACGGAAATCATCCCAAGTGATAACACGTCCACCTCTGGAATCCTTGTACTGCTGGAACCACTCTGCAGCCTGATCTTTGAGTTGGAAGGAAGCGAATTTCACAAAGTCCTCAGGCCTGACGTTGCTGCACTCGAAATGCTTGCACAGATCCACAAGCCAATCATCAGCATCGGTTGCCTCAACACAATTGCTGAAAGTCTTTGGCCCGTTAGCAAGGAACTGGTTGAGTGTAGCAAAGTGACCCTGGTTGCTGCCTTGATTCCCTTGACTGCCTTGATTGCGCTCTTGGAGAATTTGCATGATCAACTGAGTGTTTGCATTGGTTGCAGCCATCACAGCTTGCCATGCTTCTGGAGGAGGCGGAGGTGGAGGCGGGTCAGGATTCGGAGTCGTGCGCGTTGGAGGAGCCATCCTGAACAGGTTGACCACCATTAGCACATTGACAGATAATTATTGAAGCTGAATCCAACGAAATGAAAATTGCAACATATAGTCTTCACATCCGAACAAAATGAACGAATGTATTTCTCTTGAAGTGGTCACATATTCCTAAATTGCGAAGCCACGAAGAATCAGGTAGAAGGGGTACAACAACGAGGGATGGAATCAACATGTGACGTCGAAGCAAAACGAATGCCACAACTCGAAATAAAACCAAGGGTTGGCTTGCGGAATAAGCCGGAACAAATACATGATAGAAATTTCGTCCGAAGTTTTTCGTGGTGGGACCTACACGGGCTCGATCGTACAGCACCATCATGTACAAGGCAGTGCACATGACATACGAAGCGTCCCTGAGTCAGCATAGCCAAGGACTCTTTAAGACACAACGAGACCACTGTAAAATCGACCGTGAATAGGCGAACCACTAGACGTCGAACCCCAATTTCATATCATACATCTGTCGGAAAGATATCCTAAGGCTACTTGAATTCCCACCTATGAAATTCCCGAAATTTTCCCGGTTATGCAATCAGGTGTTGGGGATACAGGGGAAGCATAATATCTCACCCAAGCTAGCAAATCCTACATCCAGCTGTATCCATCCTTCAACACATAACCAAGAAACCTTCGGAAACCATCTATCTCAACCTTCGAAAAGCATCCGTTATACAAGTTATGGCGATACTCCCGAACTCCCGCCCCAGTACTGGGTGGCGTCGAGGTTATCTCACCAATGAACTGCATAAAAGAGATTTTCGATGTCGCGCACATATCTCAAGTATACCAGAATTGCAACGATAAAATTGTGACGACAACACCTCGGAGCTCAACTCCCCGGGACACTGCCACAACCCCTAAAGACAGGAGGCACCAAGAACAATGTTCTCGTCACAAAACCATCGGAACAAAACCAAGATACTCGCGTGATCCTAAATTTTTTTTAGTGAAATTTGAGAAGAGAAGAGTCAAAACTCTATGTCAGGATGCCTTACCAGAGCGATGAGGAGACTGGGAAGTAAAAATAATTCCTAACTCTCCGATATATAATTCCTAAGTGACTCAAAACATTTTTCTAGACACAACTCGGCTGCTAAAAACGATCAAGCAATGGGGGCTCCTAAGGTCGGGGAAGGCTCTGATTACCAACTTGTAACGCCCTCGATGCGGCTATATCTCCCACGTGTCGAGGCACGACTTAGAGGCATAACTGCATTGAAAGCAATGTCGCAAGTCAGGAAATCATCACACATCCCATGTACATAAATAATATAAAGGGGAGGTACATAGTTGGCTTACACTCGCCACGTCACATCAAAGTACATAAATAACATCCATCATACAAATCACTCATGGCCCGACTACGGTGCCAAATAGAAAAGACCCCCAACATGCGACAAGGCCCTGAATCGTTAACCCCAACTAGGCACCACTACTGATCGTCGGGAAAGGAAACATAATAACGCTGAGAGTCCTCGTCGAACTCCCACTTGAGCTCGTACTCGTCACCTGGAGCGGAATCACATGGACCTGCATCTGGAATTGTAGTATCTGTGAGCCACAGGGACTCAGCAATCTCGCACCCTCGCGATCAAAACTATTTAAGCTCATAGGAATGGATAAGGCAAATATATGTGGAGCTGCAGCAAGCGACTAGCATATGTGGTGGCTAACTTATTCGCAAAGGAGAGCGAGAAGAAGAGGCAAAGCGCGAGCGAGAAACTAGAAGGAACAACCTGCGCAAGCATAACTCCAACACCGTGTCCACTTCCCGGACTCCGCCGAGAAGAGGCCATCACGGCAACACACGCAGTTGATTCGTTTTAATTAATTAAGGTTTAAGTTATCTACAACCGGACATTAACAAATTCCCATCTGCCCATAACCGCGGGCACGGCTTTCGAAAGTTCAATCCCTGCAGGGGGGTCCCAACTTAGCCCATGACAAGCTCTCACGGTCAACGAAGGAAAAGACCTCCTCCCAAGACGTTCCGATCAGACTCGGTATCTCGGTAACTCAAGACACTTCGACAGGTTAAAACAAGACCAGCAACACCGCCCGAATGTGCCGACAAATCCCGATAGGAGCTGCACATATCTCTTTCTCAGGGCACACTCAGATGAGCCAGACGTCGGGTAAGCCAGCCCAGAGTTTCCCCTGGTAGCCTCGGACATCGCTCAGTGGGACCAACACTCAGAGGAGCACTGGCCCGGGGGGGGGGGGGGTTAAAATAAGATGACCCTTGAGTCTGCAGAACCCAAGGGAAAGAAAAGGCTAGGAGGCAAATGGTAAAACCAAGGTTGGGCATTGCTGGAAAAGCTTTAAACAAGGCGAACTATCAAGGGGTTCCCATTATAACCCAACCGCGTAAGGAACGCAAATCCAGGAACATAACACCGATATGACGGAAACTAGGGCGGCAAGAGTGGAACAAAACACTAGGCGAGAGGCCGAGCCTTCCACCCTTTACCAAGTATATAGATGCATTAAGATAACATGGCAATATAATGATATCCCAACAAGTAAATAAATGTTCCAACAAGGAACGGCTCCAATCTTCACCTGCAACTATCAACGCTATAAGAGGGGCTGAGCAAAGCGGTAACATAGCCAATCAACGGTTTGCTAGGACAATGGTAGGTTAGAGGTTCAATCATGCAATTGGGAGGCTGACAAGCAAGTGGTAGGCATCGTAGCAGTGGCAAAGCAAAAGAGCGAGCAAACTAGCATAGCAAAGATAGTAGTGATTTCGAGGGTATGATCATCTTGCCTGCACAGTTGTCAAAGTTGACTGGATCCTCACAAGCAAACTCAACGGGATCCACGGTAGCGAACTCGTCTCCCGGCTCTACCCAACAAGACAAACAAGCAACAAGGATACAATCAACCACGTGCAAGACCAAGCAATGTGATGAAATGATGACATGCTATGCGGGATGCGATGCGGGATGCAAAATGCAAGATATGACAGGAAATGCATGAAACTGGCCTCAACTTGGAATTCCAAGGGTGCCACTGGATAGAGGGGGTGAAATCGCTTGAAAACGATATAAAGATCATTGGAATCGGAGTTACGGTTTGGAAATGGCAAGCGTTTTAAGATATGACACCGGTCTGCGATTTACAGCAAGTAGGCATCTAAATGCAACGAAACGAACATGCTACAGCCACCAAACATGAAAACAAAATACACGGCAGTGATGTACACAAGATGGTTATCTGGCTCATCGTCCGATAACTCCGCGACGCACTCCTCCCCCGAAGACGAGGAGGAAGATGAAAATGTTCCCCCTCCAGTCGGTGGAGACGAGAAAAGGAAGGCCGCCCCTACTGGGGGGGCGAAGGGTCCAAGAAGGGAAGGACTCTCCTTCCGGACTACTCCACCACCGCCGTCGAAGGCGAAGACGAGTGGCTGCTCAGGGCCAAGCCCCTGGCGAAGTCGTAAGTATTCGGATACCAGAGTAACTCCTAGTATTCCTTTGTCGCACTGCTTCTCCTAACGCCGAATTATGATTGTGCAGACCGCCCCGAAACCGTATCGACGTATGCTCGTCGGACGGCTCCCTGGGCTCGTCGGATATGGATAGCGATCCACTTCCGACCGCCACCTCCCCTTGCCCTACGGACAATGCCGAGGTGTTGTCTCAAGAGGCACTGGGTCGAGGGGAGACAGTCCCGGAGGTGCCTCAAAGCGACCTTCCGGACTCCGGGAGCAGGGGGAGCAAAGCCCCCGAGGGCTCCAAGTTCGGCCCTCAGCCGAACACCGCACCGGAACCTCCAGTGGTTCCGGACTCGGGCAGGCGGCCTCCTTCCAAGAGGGTCAAGACGCCTATGCCGGTGACCTCTGCCCATCCAGAGGCACCGGACAATCTGCTGGGAGCACTTCGCAATGCTTCCATTGACGAAGAGCACCACACTATTATTAGTGCGGTGGTCCAGAAGGTTCAGTCCACCAGGAGCGGACTGACTGAAGCCTGTGTCAGCCTTCTAATAGGCTTTGAGGTAAGTTTTTGAAATATAGGAGAAATATTACCGCATAGACAGTAGCCCCCGATGGTCTGTTCGGTGTTCACAAAGAAAAGCCGAACAGAGGATCAAACAATATCGCAGGAGTCTAATATAAGTATGTCTATATGCGTATGCAGGCTTCGCTGCTGGCCTCTGCCGCACTGACTGCGGAGGTCGCCGCACTGAAGCAGGACCTTAAAGGGTCCAAGGACGAGCTCGGCCTTGCCAAGAGGCAGCTCGAGGAGAACAAAGGTAAGTAGTACCTAGTCTATGGATATGTATAAAAAGAATGCGATTGCAAAATGACAGGATCATCATAAATTTGCCAGGGGCCACGACCGAGGTGGCGACCCTGAAGCAAGCGCTATCCGAGGCCGAAAACAAGGCAGCCAAGGAGCGCACCGAGCGGAAAAGGCATGAGGCACGGGTGGGCGAGGTGCAGCAAGAGCTCCACGCTCTCGTGACGAAGCACGAGGCGTTGGAGCTTGACTTGAAGACGCGAGAGTCTGAGCTTGCCACGACCCTCGAGAGCGCAAAGAGTGACAAGGCCGAAGCCCAAAAGGCCCTCCAGGAGATTGATGCGATGAAGAAGATAGGGGTGGGTGAAGGAAATATGCCCTAGAGGCAATAATAAAGTTATTATTTATTTCCTTATATCATGATAAATGTTTATTATTCATGCTAGAATTGTATTAACCGGAAACATAATACATGTGTGAATACATAGACAAACAAAGTGTCACTAGTATGCCTCTACTTGACTAGCTCATTAATCAAAGATGGTTATGTTTCCAAACCATGAACAATGAGTTGTTATTTGATTAACAGGATCACATCATTAAGTGAATGATCTGATTGACATGACCCATTCCATTAGCTTAGCACCCGATCGTTAAGTATGTTGCTATTTCTTTCTTCATGACTTATACATGTTCCTATGACTATGAGATTATGCAACTCCCGTTTGCCGGAGGAACACTTTGTGTGCTACCAAACGTCACACCGTAACTGGGTGATTATAAAGGAGCTCTACAGGTGTCTCCAAAGGTAAATGTTGGGTTGGCGTATTTTGAGATTAGGATTTGTCACTCCGATTGTCGGAGAGGTATCTCTGGGCCCTCTCGGTAATGCACATCACTTAAAGCCTTGCAAGCATTGCAACTAATGAGTTAGTTGCGGGATGATGTATTACAGAACGAGTAAAGAGACTTGCCGGTAACGAGATTGAACTAGGTATTGGAATACCGACGATCGAATCTCGGGCAAGTAACATACCGATGACAAAGGGAACAACGTATGTTGTTATGCGGTCTGACCGATAAAGATCTTCGTAGAATATGTAGGAGCCAATATGGGCATCCAGGTCCCGCTATTGGTTATTGACCAGAGACGTGTCTCGGTCATGTCTACATTGTTCTCGAACCCGTAGGGTCCGCACGCTTAAGGTTACGATGACAGTTATATTATGAGTTTATGCATTTTGATGTACCGAAGGTTGTTCGGAGTCCCGGATATGATCACGGACATGACGAGGAGTCTCGAAATGGTTGAGACATAAAGATTGATATATTGGAAGCCTATGTTTGGATATCGGAAGTGTTCCGGGTGAAATCGGGATTTTACGAGAGTACCGGGAGGTTATCGGAACCCCCCGGGGAGCTAAATGGGCCTTAATGGGCCTTGGTGGAAAAGAGAAGAGGCAGCCCATAGTGGGCCGCGCGCCCCTCCCCTCCCTTGGTCCGAATTGGACAAGGAGAGGGGAGCGGCCCCTCTCTCTCTTTTCCCCCCTCCACGAGTCCTATTCCAACTAGGATTGGGGGGGGGGGAATCCTACTCCCAGAGGGAGTAGGACTCTCCTGGCGCGCCCTATGTGGCCGGCCAGCCTCCCCCCTTTGGTCCTTTATATACTGAGGCAGAGGCACCCTAGAGACACACAAGTTGATCCACGTGATCTATTCCTTAGCCGTGTGCGGCGCCCCAGCCACGATAGTCCTCGATAATATTGTAGCGGTGCTTAGGCGAAGCCCTGCAGCAGTAGTACGAAGATCGTCACTACGCCGTCGTGCTGACGGAACTCTTCCCCGACACTTTGCTGGATCGGAGTCCGGGGATCGTCATCGAGCTGAACGTGTGCTAAAACTCGGAGGTGCCGTAGTTTCGGTGCTTGATCGGTCGGGCCGTGAAGACGTACGACTACATCAACCAAACGCTTCTGTTGTCGATCTACAAGGTATGTAGATCACACTCTCCCCTCTCGTTGCTATGCATCACCATGATCTTGCGTGTGCGTAGGAATTTTTTTGAAATTACTACGTTACCCAACAGTGGGTAAGGCATTCTATATGCAAAGCAAGCATGTGAAAGTAAATTACTTGTTACTTACCCGAATCCGGAGCTCTCCAGGAGCATTCGCAGATTTGCCCTGCAGTGTGTCGGATGCCGCAACATTTTACCAGGCCGAGGAGGGAAGCTCAACGGAGAAGTTGTTCTGGGCCCAATATACTAGGACCGAACACCCGGTGCCTATGAGCGACCAGCTAAAGCAGCTGGTCGAGCTACACAAGACGGCCGAACAGGCCATGAAGGGCTTTATAGTCCGGCTGTGGCCTAGCGACGCCCTTCCGAACAGCTACTTCGGCCCGGTGAGGCGGCTTGTGGATGCCTGCCCATGGCTGGAAGTCGTCAAGCGGTCCGTCTGCATCGAAGGTGCACGCCCAGCTTTCGCCCATGTGAAGGTGCAATGGGCCAAGCTAGACGCCGTGAAGCTGATCAAGGAAGGGCCTCTGGAGGGCAAGGAGCATCGCCACCCCGAGATGTACTATGAGGGTGTCCTGAAGGGTGCTTGTCTCGTAGCGGACGAGTGTACCAAAGATATAATATTTGAGTAAACCCGCTCGTGTAAACCTGTAGTTATGAAAACTTGTTCATATGCGCTATGCAACGCTTGTTTGAATTTAAAATATTACCTTCTGTTCGACTGTTTATCAAATCTGAGAGATGGCTAGTCGTCGGCTTCTGCCCCCACGCCACGAGTGCCGGGGTGTTCGGGATAAACCTGAGCACTCTTGTTCCCATTGTTGGGTCCTTCGAGGAAGGTGCTCAGCACAATGAACAAGGCAATCGGACTATAATGCGTTATCACTCTCACTTAGCCATAGAATTCTATAATTTTAAATTTCGGCGAAGCCCCTAGTATTCGGAAGGCCGAATCTGGGGCGTGATACACGCCTTAAGCCGGACAGGGCAGACTCCTCGCTCTAAGTGGCATAAGTCTTTAAGGACTCGAAAACCTCTCGAACAGCGACCAGTCTCTCGCCTTATCATGACAGTTAGTTTTAGCTTTCTCTACTGTGGTGCTTAGCCCAGCAGAACCGGGGCACAATTGCAGTAGTTCTCCCAGTGCTACCTTAGCCCATATAGCGGAACGTAAGGTACCAAAACATGGGAGCTGGGCAAACCCAACTATTGACCCAAGATATGATTCGGAGCTGATGCATATAGTGCTATAAGTTCGGGGTGCCGCATTGTTGAAAGTGTCCGGACTTCTCACGCCCTGGGGTATGCTCAAGCCCCTAGCGTATTGGCCATACCAAACTGTACGGGTGCTGGATGTCATGAATGAACATATATATATATATATATATATAAAGAAGAATGCAATAAAGCCTTAATGCAATACATTGTTTATTAAAAAACGTGTGTTAGAGCAGAATGATACAGGTAGTGCGATAAGCAAAAAGTAGGACTATGTCCCCTCCAAGGGCAAGCTGAGGAATAATATTAAAGCAAGTATTTCACTCGTTATCGTAATCCACCTGGAAGTTCCGTGGTGTGATGTAGCTTTCTGCCTCCTTGGTTGCTGCATCATGTGTTCGGCAATCATGTTGCCAGACCGGGTTTCCAGAGGTTAAAGTCCTGAAAAGAAAAAAATAACAAAACGGGAAGCCCCTAGTGCGGTTTAAGCCGCGTCTTGGGGCGTGACGTAGTCATGCCCCCCTCCCCGCCTGTGCCCATGGTATTTTTAATGCGTAATTATGCGCATGGCACGAATTTCGTCGTTTGGCTTGGGCTGGGGTGGGGGCCGCATTGCTATGCAAGCTCGGAACATGCCAGGCGGTCCTGTTGCTGATTACTCCGGTCGCGCTTGAAGGTGTTTGGGTCCTTAAACACCAAACTAGTGGATTGCCTTAAGAGGCTGCTTTGCGCTTCCGCTGCGAGGGCCACAGTGTGCTCCTCCGTTCGGAGAGAGCGCTCTGTGTTTCCGTTAACTGTAATGACCCCCTGAGGTCCTGGCATCTTGAGCTTGAGGTATGCATAATGCGGTACCGCATTGAATCTCGCAAAATGTGGTTCGCCCGAGCAGTGCATGATAACCACTGCGGAACGGGACTATTTCGAAGATTAACTCTTTGCTTCGGAAGTTATCCGGGGATCCGAAGACCACTTCCAGTGTGACTGAGCCTATGCAATGGGCCTCTACACCTGGTATGACGCCTTTAAAGGTCGTTTTTGTGGGTTTGATCCTTGAGGGGTCTATACCCATTTTGCGCACTGTGTCCTGGTAAAGCAGGTTCAGGCTGCTGCCGCCATCCATAAGGACTCGAGTGAGGTGAAATCCGTCAATGATTGGGTCTAGGACCAGTGCAGCAAATCCGCCAAGACGGATACTAGTGGGGTGGTCCCTGTGATCGAAGGTGATCGGACAGGAGGACCATGGGTTGATCTTTGGGGCGACTGGCTCCAACGCATATACGTCCCTGAGCGCACGCTTCCGCTCCCTCTTGGGGATGTGGGTTGCGTATATCATGTTCACCGTCCGCACTTGTGGGGGGGACCTCTTCTGTCCTCCGGTGTTCGGCTGCCAGGGCTCTTCCTCGTCATCGCTATGTGGCCCCTTATCTTTGTTTTCGGTATTTAACCTGCTAGCCTGCTTGAATTCCCAACAATCCCTATTGGTGTGGTTGGCTGGCTTGTCGGGGGTGCCGTGTATTTGACACGAGTGATCGAGTATGCGGTCCAAACTGGACGAGCCCGGAGTGCTTCTTTTAAATGCCTTTTTCCGCTGACCGGGTTTAGAGCCTTTGAATCCGGCATTGACTGCCGTATCCTCGGTATTGTCGCTGTTAATGCGGCGCTTATGTTTGTTGCGACGTGATCTGCCATTGCCGTCCTTGGTATCCGAAGTACCACGGTTCTTTGATATGTTATTACTGCGAGCCAGCCAGCTGTCTTCTCCCGCACAAAAGAGGGTCATGAGTGTCGTGAGGGCTGCCATAGATTTCGGCTTTTCCTGACCAAGGTGCCGGGCTAGCCACTCGTCACGAATGTTGTGTTTAAAAGCTGCTAGGGCCTCTGCATCCGGATAGTCGACGATTTGATTTTTCTTTGTTAGGAACCGTGTCCAGAATTGCCTGGCTGATTCCTCTGGCTGCTGAATTATATGTCTCAGGTCATCGGCGTCTGGTGGTCGCACATAAGTGCCCTGAATGTTGTCGAGGAATGCGGCTTCCAGATCTTCCCAATAGCCAATGGACTCTGCTGGCAAGCTGTTGAGCCAATGCCGAGCTGGTCCTTTAAGTTTGAGTGGGAAGTATTTGATTGCATGTAGGTCATCACCGCGGGCCATGTGGATGTGCAGGAGGAAATCCTCGATCCATACCGCAGGATCTGTCGTGCCGTCGTATGATTCTATGTTTACGGGTTTGAAACCCTCTGGGATTTGATGATCCATTACTTCATCTGTGAAGAATAAGGGGTGTGCGGCACCTCTGTACTGGGCTATATCGTGACGCAACTCCAATGAGTCTTGTCCGCTGTGTGCGGCCCGGCCAGATTTACTTTTACTGTATCTGCATGATGTTTATCATCTCGCATAGTGGCGTGCCCTCATGATCCGTAGATCGATCTTGCATGTTTTGCTTTATCCTCCAATACGTCTCGCAGGTCTGGCGTGTTTCCCCATGCCTTTTTATTTGAATGGTGTCGGGGTGCAGGCTGAGCTTTTGGCTGGAATGCCTCTCTATCGCGGCCACGAGGTGGCCGATCAGCCGCGTCATACGCTTCATCCTCTAGTCGGGGCAGCAACCTGCATTTTGGGTAACTCTTGGAGGGGCGTTCGAGTTTATATTCCTCGACCGCGAGGACTTCAGTCCATCTGTCAGCTAGCAGATCTTGATCAACTTGAAGTTGTTGCTGCTTTTTCTTAAGGCTATTTGCCGTGGCTATAAGCCGGCGGTTGAAGCGCTCTTGTTCGACGGGATCCTCTGGCACGACGAATTCATCATCGTCGAGGCTTGCCTCGTCTTCGGAGGGGGGCATGTAATTATTATCCTCCGCCTCTCCATCTGCCGCTCTCTCTGGAGGGCTGGCCTCTCCATCCTCCTGTCCTAGATCGTGCTGGAGGGGATTGTTGCCATCTTCGGCACTATCCGGAGTGTTATTATCTTCTGTGCCGATATCACCACTTTTGCTTTGGCGGGACTTAGAGCGGCGCCACTAACGTCAGCGCTTGGGTTGCTTCTTGGAGGGGTCATCCTCCGTTGTCTCGTCGCCATTGCCTTCTTTGGGTGTGTCCACCATGTATATATCGTATGATGAGGTGGCTGTCCAGTGCCCTGTGGGCAGTGGTTCCTCTTCATCTCCCGCATCGTCGTCCATACCGTCGATGTCTTCGGAGTTGAAGTCGAGCATGTTGGTTAAGTCGTCAACAGTGGCTACTAAGTGGGTGGTGGGTGGGCAGCGAGTTTCTTCGTCATCCGCATCCCAATCCTGCCAGACATAGTTCGGCCAGGATCCTCCTGACAAGGAGAGAGACCTTAATGAGTTCAGTATGTCGCCAAAGGGCGAGTGCTGAAAAATATCCGAGGAGGTAAACTACATGATCGGCGCCCAATCGGATTCGCTAGGAACGGGCGTAGGCGGTTCGGAGTCCGTGGCCAGAGAAGGATCCGGCAGTCTGACAACACGGCTCTCGTGCAGGGTAAGGTCGATGTTCGGCTCGATCGCCGCTGAGGGTAAGGCCTCCGTGGCGGGGTCCATCCACCCATCCATGGACGGCGCAACTGGCTCCGAATTGAGGGTCGGAGCGGCTGCCGGTGCGATCTCCTGAACACTGTCTGATGGTAGAGCTAAATCGTACTCATCGTGACCGCGTGACGCACAAGGCAGAGGCTCGAATCCGTCGAAGATCAAGTCTCCGCAGATATCGGCCATGTAGTTTAGGCTTCCAAACCTGACCTGGTGGCCAGGGGCGTAACTTTCGATCTGCTCCAGATGGCCAAGCGAGTTGGCCCGCAGTGCGAAGCCGCCGAACACAAAGATCTGTCCAGGGAGAAAAGTCTCACCCTGGACTGCATCGCTATCGATGATCGTAGGAGCCATCAAGCCTAACGGCGACGACACAAAGGAACTCTCGATGAAAGCACCAATGTCGGTGTCAAAACCGGCGGATCTCGGGTAGGGGGTCCCGAACTGTGCGTCTAAGGCGGATGGTAACAGGAGGCAGGGAACATGATGCTTTACCCAGGTTCGGGCCCTCTTGATGGAGGTAAAACCCCACGTCCTGCTTGATTTATTCTTGATGATATGAGTATTACAAGAGTTGATCTACCACGAGATCGGAGAGGCTAAACCCTAGAAGCTAGTCTATGTTATGATTGTATGTTGTCCTATGGACTAAAACCCTCCGGTTTATATAGACACCGGAAAGGGCTAGGGTCACACAAGGTCGGTTACAAAGGAGGAGATATACATATCTGTATTGCCTAGCTTGCCTTCCGCGCCAAGTAGAGTCCCATCCAGACACGGGACGAAGTCTTCAATCTTGTATCTTCATAGTCTAACAGTCCGACCAAAGGATATAGTCCGGCTGTCCGGAGACCCCCTAATCCAGGACTCCCTCAATGCTCATAGCTGAATTAGCAACCAAGTGTTTGATTAGCGGTACAAGAAATGCACATGGACAATGGGCGTGAGTTCTGGCTGAGGATTATCATCTACTAAGAAGAATGTCTTCATGAATTTTCAGATCAAAAGGAGGATCCTAGGTGGTACTTGCTTTGCAAAGTACCACACTAGACAAAAATATGAATGTTGAAGCTGGGCTCAAAATAATGAATGTATTGAGCTGAAACTTGGTGGAGGACGGTTATTTGGGCATAGGAAAGCACAGTAGAAAATTGATACCATTTGGACATGCCAAAGTGGTACTTCCTTCACAATGCTCTTCTCTGGACAGAAACTTGGGAAAATTAGTGAGAGAAATTGGATAAATAAAATGAGCTCAAATTTTTTGTAGGTAAGTTACATAGTTATGGTCATGCCGTGGTAAATTTTCAGATCATTTGGGTAAGCCTAGCTAGTACTTACTTCACAAAGCTTCTCTCGAGATAGAAACTTTGAAAATTTCCTGAGAAAGATTTACCGAGAAAATGGAGCTGAATATTATCATGTGGCAATGATTTGTGTATGGAAGCGTGCCCAAAAAGTTTGAATGTAATAGGAGGGGTCTAGATAACACTTGCTTTGCAATGTGCCAATCTGGCCATAAAATATAAATTGAACCGGGGCTCACATAGATGATTTGACTGAGCTGTAATTTGGAGGAGGGTGATAATCTGGGCATATGAAGGAACTGTATAAATTTCATGTCATTTGGATATATAAAAATGGTACTTCCTTCACAAAGCTTCTAGCTAAACAAAAACTTTGGAAATTTGCCGAGGAACATTTACTAGGAAAATGGAGCTGAATTTTCTTATGAGGCAATGATTCGGATAGGAGAGAGTGACCAAAAAATTTGAGGGCAATCAAGAATATAAAAATAGTTCTTCCTTCACAAAGTGTTGTTCTAAACAGAATAGGAAATATGGGACTAACAGAAATATGGGTTGCTTCACAACCTAGGGCAAAAATTGAGACATGGACATGACACATAGGCAAAACTGATGAGGTGGCGCCTAGTCATAGCAATCCACCACAACTTACAAGGTTATGACCATCTATATTGGTCGTGATCAGCTAGAACTAAGGCAGCGGATCAATGTCGTCTGCTTTATGACCATTTCGTGTAAGAAAATTGCGACCTTTCTAACCAAAATGGTCGTTATGGTTTAGGGTTTATAGCCCCTCGAACAACTTTTGACCAATTGGTCTCAAATGGCCATAGATTTACGACCAATTCTTCCATGATCAATAACAGAAGGTCACAAGTTGACATATTTCTTGTGGTGTGCATGCATTGTAATTAATGCATATGTAAACACAACTTTTTGAGAAAATCATGCTATGGTGTATCATGTCAACTCATACAACAAGGAGAAGCTTGATTACTAGTACGCCCTCTCCCTCACCCATCCGCACGGTGGCTCATAAACGAGGAGAAGCTTTTGCTTACAACAAGCTCTCCCTCCCCAACACGGTGGACATACAGTAGTTGATTGGGTACTGTAGAAGTAGTAACATCATTGTTTCACTTCCCAAAGAGGCGAAGAGCCAAGCGTAACCAGAACGTGGCAATTGTGAACGCTCGCGTGGCAGTCTTATGTGTAGGGGAGGGGCAGTTTTTTGGTAATTCTTTTCTACTTCTATTTGTGTCTAATAGGTGCCACCGTCGGATGCAGATCTTACGGTTACTGTGGTGATTGATAGTTATAGTTATCTTACAAAAATCAAATAATCCCAAAACAAACCCAACCACCTTTCTTATTTCTAGAGATGAATAGGAATCAACCAATAAGAGATGTGGGCCATGAATGTTTTTCATGCCTTGAGACGTACCTAGCATGGCATGCGGCGGTTAGTTCATTGCATGCAATGTCATTAAGTTCTCTCATTTTCATCTCTGCCTTAGTCGCGATGCACAATGTTGAACACCAGCGAGGGAGAGAGTAGTGGTTCCCAAATTGTTGAATGGCCAATGATGCGTCCTCATTCAATTAGCATGCAGAGGGAAATAATGGGAGAAGTAGAATGGAGCCAGCACGATGTGAATGCAACATAGTTTGTACTCTCATAAAAAGGTGCCCCACCACTCCAATCCATCTACTCCTAGTCTCTGCGGAACACTGCTCACACCAATACTAGCCGAAGACCAACTGACCAGAAGCCAAAGCACCCAAGGAGGCGCTAGACACGAGCGGCAATCGGTTGTGCCAGATCATCCAAGATGCTGGCCTATGGCCCTGCACCACGCAGCGTTTCCAGACTGTGCTAGCGACCACCGTCATCATAGGCCTCGCCGACATCGGCTTCGCCTCTCGCATGGACGAGATGATGGTCCTCTCCATCCGCAAGTTCACCACCGTCAAGAAGCGCCCGGACGACCTTGCCGTCCTTGTCCAGCCCGAGCGCCCAGGCTCCTTGTTGCCTGCCACCCTCATCGGCCTCTAAGGTGATGAACTCTTTCGAGCAGTGGTGGCCCTGTAGCTGTCGGAACTCATGACGAAGAATATCCACCTCGAGGTCGCGCTCACCGTGCAACGCCTCACCATGAAAGAAACCGTCGACCTACACATCCACGTCTACAAGGCAATCATCTACATAGGCCACTACAAGGCCAGGGAGGAAAAAAAGACATTGGCCTTCTTCGACCGGCTGGAATCTTCGGACGCTTTTGTTAAAGATCACCTTCACCTGGCCACGAAAGCCACTGCTACTTAACCGCCATTCAGTGGGTCGGCGCCCTGAGTAGAGGAGGAGGAGGTCGTCAATGGACATCTTTCTTCTTGCCTCCTGTAACCAACACTGCATCGCCTCGTGGCCATAATGTGTTAGTGTATTCATTTTTATTGCAGTCATAAATGACATGTGTGATCCCTTGCTCTTATTTGGCGTTAATTATATGTAGTATCAGTGTCTTCGTCCTGGTTTACTACCTATGTCCTTGTTTATTAGTCCCTTTTGTAATTTGTGCTAAATTTTGACCAAAGATTTAACTGACAAAATGTTAGTGCATGTCAACAAAATAATATCGTTGGATTCCTATTTGAACATAGAATTCTGGTGACATGCATGAACATTTTCATTAGTCAAATTTATGGTCAAAATTTGGCACAGTTTATGATGGGGACCAATAAACCAGGACGGAGGTGGACTGGTCACCATCGTGTTTTGTGCCAAATTTTGATTTTAGCTTTAAGTACGAGACCCAACCTACATGGAGTATATATTGGCGTGACAACCAAACTTATATATTCAAAACTGAGTGTTAGTACATGCCACGAGTTCAAAATAAGAAAGTGGAACAAGTACAGCATGCTTGTGTCGTTCGCGTCGCACCCCACACTATCATTCTGGCCTATCGGTCAGTGCACATTGGCTTGGCATTTTCTATCTACAAGTTAAAAAGGTAAAGATTGCCGCATTTGCGTCGCACCCCCACACGGCTTGTCTGGCACGCCGCTCAAGCTAGGGAACGCTGGTTGTCTTAGCATTTTCACTGTTAGGTGGGGTCGTAGTTCAGAAATCCTAGTATCATCAAATCCCCACCCCGCCCACCATGCGTCGGCTGAGAGAGAGAAACGAGGGAGCAGAGCTAGCTATAGCACCGACGCTGTTGTCAGATAGGACTCATGTAGATAGAATAGGAGTACTGGGTACTCGTATGTCCAGTACCTCCAGTTGGGTGTGTGCGATCTATACCTATCATCACTTTAGGTCTCCTATTCAAACCGCAGCTATGCTCCATAGTACGTATTTTTTCACGCATTTTACCTCCTATATGTACTTCTAGGCTATTTCCTCGTGCTTCCTTTCGCCGACATGTGGGACATAGAGCATCTCGGTCATAGTGCATGCACGACTCAGAGCATATGCAACCATGCCGACATAATTTACATTTCAAACCTAACAAATTACATGCAAGCCCTAGGAGAATAATTAATGAATTAATACATGCAAACCATATTATTTTCATTGAAACCGGATCACGTTCGTTAAATTTCGGACGTAACACATTGAAAAATAATGACCGGACCTAGCCCAGTCTAAGGGCCTCTTTGATTCGCAGGATACTGAAAACATAGGAATTGGGAAAGTATGATGGTGTTGAAACAAAAGGAGGAGGAAGAGGAGGAGTACTACACATGCTAGAGACTAGACTGTAGTACATTGTTTTACGGCCATATAACCACATTGTTTTCTATGGCCTATCGCCTGCTAGTTCACTAGGTTGCCATGTTTCGCACTCCGACGTGAGCAGTATATACTAGTACTATATATACTGCATGATTCTTTGCTCCTTCTTACATCGCCGACATGTGCGACAGCCAGCATCCGAGTTGACATGTCATGCACTCGATTAGAGAGGGGAACTGAAGGGGTGTTGGCGTCCTAGGAACGGGGTCCCCAGACTTGCCTGCCTGTGGCCCAGAGGGTGGCTCCACCAACGGCCTGGTACGACCCACCTTTACCAGCAACTTCTCAAGACCCTCGCGAGGGGCCAGGCCTGGCGAGGTGGACGATGCCAAGACCTCCCTGGTGATAGCCTCACTAGGCTGGCTCCTGAGGAGCGGAGATATCTATGCAGGGAGCACCTCGCGAGGTTCACGGGACGTGCGCCATGATGACCAAGGCCAGGCAAGCGCCAGCGGGTGCAGTGTACCAGTTTCCTCTTTGGTGCTAAGGAGGCAAGTGCAGGCGCGGGGTATCGAGGAATTAGGCAAAGGTTTCCATATCGGTGCAACAAGACCAAGACCACCAGGATGGCAGGACGAAGGTCATCACGGAGCCCACAACAGCATCACCACCAGGACCTTTAGCAGGCAAAGACCCCTTTTGTCAGGATGGCTTGTACTAGTTGTCCCCCTTCAAACATGGCCGTTGTGGGATCCCTTCCTGCCTAACATTTGGGAAGAGGACCAAGGCCACTATAAATAGGACCTAGCCAGCAATGTAGTGGGGGATCGACTCATCTAGAAGAGAGAGAGAAAGGCATCTGGAATCGGATTCATTCCACCCTAGCGAGCTCACCAGTTCATTGAGCCCAAGAACTCACCTCCTGAGGCTGTTCATCCATTGTATTAGTTCGTCCTCAGCCCCCCGAGGCAATCCACGCACAAAATGGAGTAGGATATTACACTGCAAGTTTGCCTGAACTAGTAGAAACCCTCGTGTCTCTTGTTCTTTGGGTCTGTCGAGCTAGGCTGTGGAATTGAGCGTGCGATCAAGGAAGAGAGTGTTCTTTGTGCGCACCCCGGAGTTGGAACCTCACAAGGTTTGCCGGAACCCGTAATCCGGCATTTGGTGCGCCAGGTAGGGGTGCGCAGGAGCTCCGCCTCTTTGCTCGATCCGCCCCTCCGCTCACTTCGTCTCTCCGCCCGGCCCTCATGGCAGGCGCCGCCCCACCGGCTGGGTTGACAGGCACGCAACAAGGCGCCATGGGCCTCTGGGCCTTCACCCTACCTTACGACAGGTGCAGTGGCCATGCAAGTTCAAGCCAGATATGCCGCCTCGCTATGATGGCGCGGTGGACCCAGCAACCTTCTTGCTGGTATACGAGGAGGCCGTTCGGGAAGCCGGAGAAGATGATAGGGTCATGGCCAACTGGTTCCCCATGGCCCTAGCTGGCGTGCTGCGTGCCTAGCTGCTCAGCCTTCCAGGATCTTCGGTAGCCTCCTGGGAAGAGGTGCACGGTCTCTTCGCCACACGCTTAGCGGCACCAGCGCCACTTGCCGTTGCTGCCATCCTCGGCGGCTCGCAGGCATCGCCCTCAGATCGCCACGTCAAGCAGTTCTTTCGCCGAATTGGCGCCGCCTCTGTGCAGCAGGGACCTCCCCCGGGATGGACGATGCCCAAGGCCGGCCTCACCTTCGACTCAGAGGACCATCTGGCGACCATCGTTGGCTCGAGCATGCTCCCGATGCTCTGCACGCCCACCGTCTGCAACGTGGCGGTAACCAAGACCCTCATTGACGGCGGCGCTGGCCTCAACGTGCTCTCCATGGAAGCTTTTGGCTTGCTCCACGTGTCGCGTGGCCAGCTCCATCGCACCAAGCCCTTCTCCAGAATTTTTGGCGGTACCACCAGCCCCCCTAGGGCAGATCCGCCCCCCCCGTCACCTTCGGCACCCGCGACAACTATCGCACCGAGCTCATCGAATTCGACATCGCTGGCATCAACCTTCTGTACAACGCCATCCTCGGGTACCCATCCCTGGTTTAGTTCATGGTTGCAACTCACCCCGCATACAAGTTCATGAAGATGCCGAGGAGCAATGGCGCCCTCACCGTGGCTGGAGACACCAAGGAGGACCTGATGGCCGCCTTTAGGGCCGCGGCGGCGGTGCGCCCTTCGAGCAAAGAAGCACCTGAGACCCAGGGGGCTACGCCGGCAAAGAAGAAGAAAATGTTCTCCCAAGATCGGGCCAAGATGAAGTAGGTGCCAGTTGATGAGGACGGGGCCTCAGGAGCCACCTTCACCATAGGCGCCAGCCTCGACCCGGACCAATAAGAGGCACTGGTGAAATTCCTGCGTGCAAACAAGGAGGTATTCGCCTGGGAGCCCAAGAAGTTGGAGGGGGTCCCAAGGGGAGTAATTGAGCACCACTTGAGGCTGTGCCCCAATGTGCGCCCGGTGAAACAGAAGGCGCGGCGACAGTCCATAGAGAAGCAGTCCTTCGTCATCCAGGAAACCCGCAAGCTACTGGTGGCGGGTGTTATCGGCGAAGTATGGTACCTGGAGTGGGTGGCAAACCCTGTCGTCATGCCCAAGAAGGGCAGGAAGGAACGCATGTGCATCGACTTCACCAACCTCAACAAGGCCTGCCCTCAGGACCCGTTCCCGCTTCCGCGCATCGATCAGATTGTCGAGTCCACCGCCGATTGTGACCTACTATGTTTCCTAGATGCCTTCTCAGGTTACCACCAGATTAAAATGGCGGTGGAGGACATAGAGCAGACGGCGTTCTTAACCCTGTGCGGGGTATACTGCTACACCTGCATGCCGTTCGGGCTGCGTAACGCTAGAGCGACCTTCTAGCGGCTGATGCACACGCCCTAGGCCAACAACTCGGGAGGAATGCTGAGGCCTATGTCGACGACATTGTGTTAAAATCTCGGTAGGCTAGGACCCTCATTCAGGATTTGGAGGAGACTTTTGCGATCCTGCGCAAGGTAGATCTGCGGCTCAACCCAGAGAAATGTGTGTTTGGCATCCCCTCCGGCAAGTTGCTGGGTTTCCTCATATCGCACAGGGGGATCGAGTCGAACTCAGAGAAGGTCAAAGCAATAGAAGACATGAGCCCGCCGCAGACTCTCAAGGAAATGCAAAAACTCGCGGGCTGCGTAACCTCACTGGGAGCTTCATCTCCAAGCTGGGGGAGCGCGCCCTCCCGTTCTTCAAGTTGATGAAGAGGAAGGGCCCGTTCGAGTGGACTCTGGAGGCTGACGTGGCGTTTCAAGACCTCAAGAGATACCTAACTAGTCCACCAGAGATGGTGGCACCTCGTCCTCTCGAGCCCCCGGTGCTTTACCTGGCCGCCACAACTCATTCCGCTTGCGCAGCGCTGGTGGCCGTCCAGGAGGAGCGCCAGGCCAAGAGCCTGCTGCCCGATGTCGCGCATCCGGTCAGAATGGTGCAACACCAAGACAGCACCCCTGAAGCCACAACAGAGCCAGCAGACGACCGAGCACCACATGACGGTGCTCCTGTGGCCGCGGTAACCCCGATAGGCGACCGAACTCCTAAGGTCCCCCAGCCTCAGGAAATCACGGACTCCGCCAACGCTTCCACCCTCATTGAGCACCCGGTGTACTTCGTCAGCACGGTGTTGTGAGACGCGTGGGTCCGCTATCCCATGCAGCAAAAGCTTGTACTCGCGCTCCTCGTGGCCTCGCGCAAGTTACACCACTACTTTCCAGGCCACCCCATCAAGGTCGTCTCAGCTTACCCGTTGGAGAGGGTACTCCGAAGCCTAAACACAGCGGGGAGGGTCGCTGGGTGGAACATCAAGCTGCAGGCCTTCCAGCTGGAGTTCAGAACCACCAGGGTCATCAAGGGAGCCTAGCTCGCAGACTTCATAGTGGAATGGACTAACGCTCCAGGGCCTGAAGCATGCGAGGATCGGTCCCTCTCACCAGGGAAGAAAGCACCAGACGGCTGGGTCATGTACTTCGATGGTGCCCCCGCGCACCAGGGCGCGGGGGCTGGAGCTGTACTCATCTTGCCCACCCAAGAGAAGCTCTACTATGCCTTGCAGCTCTGCTTCCAGTGGGGTGAGAAGGTCTCCAACAACATCGCGGAGTATGAAGGTTTGATCGTCGGTCTCAAGGCTACGGCGGCTTTGGGAGTAAAGTGCTTCACCATCAAGGGCGACTCTCAGCTCCTCGTCAACTTCTCCAACAAGGTGTACGAGCCAAAGGATGAGTGCATGGTGGCATCCCACGTGGAGGTACGAAGCGCGTTTTTGGCCTAGAACAACAACATTTGCCCCGCGGCACAAACAAGGAAGCTGATGATATCGGCAAGAGGGCGTCAAGGCATCATCCCCAGGAGCCCGGCATCTTCGAGGAGTGGCACATCAGGCCTTCAGCGGCCCTTCTGGCAGCGGAGCCTATGCCGCCTCAGGAAGAGCTCCCCTCGCCACAAACCTCAGGAGCTCCCGCCTGCGGCCTGATCTCAGGAGCGCGCCTGCTCCTCGTGCTTGAACCCCAGGAGGGGTGCTAGACTGAAGAATTCAAGGCGTACCTGTTGCAAGGGGCTTTGCCAGAGAAGGAGGAGGACGCGAAGCGCGTAGCTTGGCAGGCTACAACCCACTTCATCCAGGACGGTGAGCTGTACCGAAAACGACCGAATGATGTTTCCTTGCGATGCTACAGGGAGCAGGGGCATGAGCTGTTAGCTGACATACACGTCGGAGACTACGAGCATCACTCGTCGTCACGCACCTTCGTGGGCAAGGGATTTCGCAACGGATTCTATTGGCCCACAACACTCAATGACGCAGCCGAGCTGGTGAAATCCTGCGAGGCCTGCCAATTCCATGCCAAACAAATCCACCAGCCTGCCCAGGGCATCTAGACCATCCCACTCTCGTGGCTGTTTGCGGTCTGGGGGCTGGATATCCTAGGACCATTCCCTTGAGCACCTGGGGGCTACCGCTACCTCTACATCGCCATCGACAAGTTCACCAAGTGGGCAGAGGTGGCAGCCGTCCGCACCATCCCAGCCGGCTCGACAGTTAATTCATCAAGGGCCTCCTGAGCTGGTTCAGAGTCCCTAATCGCATAATCACCGACAACGGCTCGCAGTTCACTAGCAATCTCTTCAAAACGTATTGTGCTAAACTTGGAACGAAGATAGGCTATGCCTTAGTGGCACACCCCAGGAGCAACGGCAACCTGAGCGCGCCAATGTGGAGGTCTTGAGAGGCCTTAAGACAAGGACCTTCAAGAAGAAGCTCGAGGCATGTGGTAGGGGCTGGCATGATAAGCTCCAGTCCGTGATGTGGTCCATCCGCACCACTTCCACCAAGCCAACAGGTGAGATCCCATTCTTCCTCGTCTACAGAGCCGAAGGGGTTCTCCCTCACAAGGTCAAGCATCGCTCCGTGTGGGTCTTGGCATTTGTCGATGCACGTCAGGACGCCATGCGGGGAGTGGACCTCGTGCTGGGGGAGGAACGCCATCGACAAGCCTCACTTCGAGCGGCAATCTACCAGCAGGCACTGTGACAGTACCACAACCGCATGGTCTGCCTGTCGGTACACACAAGTAGGGTCTCTCTTTTGTACCCTTTACTTGTGCGCGGACAGTTAGAGCCGCGCCTGTGGCCATACCTAGCGGGGAAGAGGAAGCAAAAGCACAAGACAGCCGGAACAATGCCAAGACAAGAGACACAAAGAGCAAGAGGGCGAGGTGGACTCCCACGATAAGACCCTTGTCGGGGCATCCTCCGCAGCCCCGGCAAGAGCCTTGCCGGGGCAACTTACCCAACGCCAGCAGACGCGCCACCCTTGAGCCCAAGGGTTCCAACACCATCAACCACATTGGAACCAAGGCTCAGGAGGCACCTCCATGGTCACATACAAATCTTTGTGAAGACAAAGAGCCCACAAGACTAGATGATGACCAAAAGACAAGACAATCGCAAGCCCCCTTGTCGAGGATGCCCCCGAGGCCCCGACAAGGCTCCTTGCCGAAAACACTCGCATGGCCCTGGCAAGACTCTTGCCGAGGGTAATAAAAAGACACCGTCAAGACCCTTGCCAGGAATATACGCGGGACCGCGACAAGATCGTACCGCCCCGTCACCGCCCCAGCTCAGCGGCCAAACCACCAACTGAGGCTAGTACCCACATGGCAGTATGTGGATGCTGATCCAGCTAGTCAAGCACTTGCGTGGTGCCATGCAGATCTTCGTGAAGACCCTACCACCACGCCATCTCAGCAGCCTGCCAGCTTATGTGGTGCTGCATGCCTCGTTGGCCTGGACGCGTGTCGGAGCAAGGCGGAACGGCAACGGACAGGACGAGCCTCAATGCCATCCCCAATAAAGCAACGAGACACCTGAGGGGCGCATTTAATGCACCTTGTCCTGTAATGACAGGCGATAAGCTTGTACACTATTTACCTTTCCACCTCCTGTGTGCCACTGTGGCGACCCCTTTTTGACTATAAAAGGAGGCCCGAGGCGTACTGGAGGAGGATTCGGATCTTTTGGACTACGCACGCATCGCAGCTAGTTCGGAAGCTCAAGAACACTCAAATATACACCAAAGCAGGACTAGGGCATTACGCATCCTTGCGGCCCGAACCTGGGTAAACGATCTTTGTGCTGGCTACTAGACCTGCTCTTTGCACAACCCCGCGCCCGCCAACCATAGAAGGGATCCCAGTGATTCCATAGGTGTCGTTTCCACTGACATCTTTGGCGCGCTAGGTAGGGGCCGCAGTTGTGGAAATATGGTCTAGTTGGTACATCGGTTTCGTCGTGGTCATCACCCCAAGGAAGAAGACGACCGAATGAGCGGCATCACTTACAGGAAAGCTAAGTGATTCGAAACTTTGAGTAATTCTTTTATGTATAAGGTTGTTTTCCTCGGAGATCCTGCTCTTGGTATGAAAAACCTGCACGCGATGGGGGCCTTCCGCTATTGGAAACACCCTTGTTCTATTTCGAGTCCGCTCAACAGTTCAAGCGGCCGAGTCGAGAACAGCAAGGTGGCCTTCCTGCTATTGGCAACGCCCTTGTTCTGTTTTGAGTCCACTCAATAGTTCAAGCGGCCGTGCTGAGAATGACAAGGTGGTTTACTTGGCCGCAGGCACACCCGGCCGGTTGCGAGGATCCATCCTCAAAACGCCGCAGCCTAGGTTCGCGTGCCAGCAAGCCTATCCAGTTGAGCGTAGGGGTGTACATACAAAGAACGATCGAACAGGAAAATAACATGCATTGTTTCAAGGTACTTCAGAGTTATATTACATCAATTGTTGCTTCGGTTCAAACTAAAGATAAAAATTGTCTTGGTTATGAACCCGCAGCGGCGATGAGAAAGGGGTGCCTAGTCCCGACGCTGGCCCTCTATCCTCCAAACTCCGTCGACGCGGCTGATGATGGGCTCAATACGCTCTTCGAGCGCCGCGAGGTCCACACCCTCCGGCAAGCTCTCTAGTGCGGCGTCGAAGTCGAGGTAGGGGTTCCAGTACGCCACCTTGGTGAGGACCTTGGTCAGGACATCCCGGCAAAGCTTCCGGGCCTCATTGGCCAGGGAGGTCGCTCTGTTGGAGCGGAATTGCTCCATAGCTCCAAGAACGCCCTCGAAGAACAGGGTCATTTTGGCATTGGGACTCATGTTTGGCTCCGGGGCGTACCTCACGTTCGGCATCCCCATGGTAGCCAGCTGCGTGTTGATCCTATCGTCGAGGCGGCTGATCCAAAGGTTTTCGCCTTTCACAAAATCCGCGTGGTTGGCGCCGTCATTCCTCCGCAGCTGCCTCTCGGCCTCCAGATCTTTGGTCAGGGTCTCCTCCTGGGCCCTGACCTCCGAAAGCGTCCCCTCATTGGCCTCAGAGAGCAGCTCGACCTTGTCGAGGACTATGGCCTGCGCGTCAGCCAAGGCACCTTTGACCGCATCCCTCTCCTACGTCAGCTCTAGGACCTGCTTCTTCAGCCCGTCCCGCACCACCTCCAGCTCATTCACCTTGCCAGCCTGGACCTGGGCCTGAGCATTGAGTGTCTCCTCGTGCCTCTACTTCAGCTCCCGGGTCCGCTGCACGACAACCTTCTCGACCTCCCCATCCTTGCAGCGGAGTGTCGCGGGAAGCTTCTCCTCATGAGCGGCAAGGTCCTCCTCTTGGGAGTTCAGCACGGCCTGATGATGGTGTCGAGCGGCCTCGTCCTTGGTGGCCTGAGCTTTCGCCGCCTCCTGGGCCTTCTCGATGTCAACTTGCTTCAGGAGAAGCTCCTACTTGTGCTCGGCCAGCAGATCTTGGGCAGACTTCAGTTCCTCACAGGCCTGGCGGAACCAAGCCTACGTCTCGGCAACGCGCTCCGCAAGATCCACCTCCGCCTTGTCCACTGCCGCCATCCTAGACTTGGCCTTGTCTAGGCGGGCATGGTGAAGCGCCTGGAGCTTTTGGAAGTTGACGCTCATGGCCTGGGGGAGCCGCTCTTCCTGGGAACCGCCACCACCGGCGCTTGGTTCGTCAACAACCTCAAGCCCGTCGGCGGCGAGCACCTCGTTATCAAACACCTCCCCCTCGGTGGGCTCCCTGGTGCTCGCTGTCCCTAGGAGGTGGACGAATAGGTCGTCGCTCACCTTTAGGTACTTGCCCGAGCCAGAGGCAGCGGAGGAGGAAGGTTGGTCGTCAACCACCCCCTCCTCCGCAGCGGCCTCCTCGCCAGCGGCCTTGCCGGTCTCCCTAGCCGGCCCCTTGGCGGCATCCTTAGCAGCACCCATGGCGGCCTCCTCGGCGGCGATCTTGGTGGCCTCGGCCTCAGCGTCCCTGGCGACCTCCTCAATGAGGGTGTTAATGTCCTCTCGGTCCGCCAAGGAACGGTCTGGATACCGAGGAGGGGAATGAGGCGAAGCCAAGATAGAGGTTTGAAAAGAAAAAGCAAGAACAGGGACAGAGGGAAATTAACTCACCCGCACCGGGCTGGGAAGAAGTGGCCCCCTCCTCACCGATTTTTGGTGCCGAGACGGAGCCACCGGCGCCCGGGTTCGCCTCTTCCTCCTCCTTCGTGCGCATGGGCTCGGCGCTTGGCACCCTTGCTGAGAATGCCCCTTGGGGCGGTGTGGTTGATGGGGGCGGCATGTTGGGGGTGGCCCTCAGCGGCTCCTCGTGCTGTCGTCCCCCTACTGCAACCACGACAAGGTCAGCGCCAAGAGATCGTACCCCAACACACGTTGACGAGGAGCGAGTGGTGAACGCACGCTGGGGGCTGCGCCTGGGGCTGCTCTCCACCACCAGCGGCGTACTCGAGGTGCCCGCCGGGGGCTCGCCGCCCGTCGAGGCCCTGGCCCTCTTTGCCACCCTCTGGGCTAGCGTCTCCATATCCGTGCAAGAGTAAAAAAAGTCAAGGAAATCAGCGCGGTGTGAAGCAACGGAGATGATGAAAGGCAAGATGCTTACTCATCCTCCACCTCCTCTTCCGCTGCTTTCCTCTTCCTCCTTGGGATTAGAGACCCAACATTAAAGACAACCTCCGTGTCGATGTTTGTAGGAGGAGGGGAAGGGGATGGTGTCCGGCGACGCTTGGATGAAGAAGAGGCGGTCGCTTTCTTCTTCCCCACCACGGCCTTCACCACCTTCCTCGCTGCCGCAGCCCTCGTGAGGTGCATGGACTCCCCTTGGGCCTCTTGCCGCTGCCCGGTCCTGCCAGGCCGGACCGGCTCACCAGAGCTGGCCTGCCACAGGACACACTTTCTCCTCGTTGCAGGAGGGTCGTCAGCACCGGCCTCTCCCTCGATCGACTAGTCGACCACATCTTCGATGAGAGGGGCCCCGGTGCCGGCGCTGCTGGCCTCCCTAGAAGGCTCTTCCCATCCGGCAAGCTCCTCCTCCTCCGCGGCCACCTCGGCCTCGTTCTCCACGTGACCGATGTTGCCAACTTCCCTGGCAAGCGCCGCCTCCGCCACCCTGGCGGCGATGTAGTCTAGCTCCTGCTTGGTGGTGTCCTTGATAAGAAGTGGCTCATCGCGGACATACCTCTCCGATAATTGTCGAAGAACTCCTGCACCCGCTCCTCCTCTGGCTCGGCCCACCTTTGGTCAAGGCCGTGCGCGTTGAAGTCCGGCATCATGGCGATGATGTCGGCTTGGCGAGAGTTGTTGCTCAGCGGGACCACTCCTGCCAGCAAACCGAACAGAGGCCCCTTAACGACCTAGCCGGCCTTCGCAGCCTTGCCGGCTCTCTCAGCCCTGCCGTCGTCACCCACATCGAGCAGGAAAAGCCGCTAACAAAAACGAGCGTGCCCCATCACCGTGAAGTTGTGCTTCAAGCTGGGGCGAAGCCGGGGCGAAGCCTCGTGACATCGGTTGTGTTCCTGAAGAGCCAGGACGGCCACCCCTTGTTATGCAGTGGGGCAATGCGGCGGCGGATGAATTCGGCCCCAATCATCTCAAGGGTGAGCCCGGCCATAGTGAGGCGATGGATCCTAGTGGTAGAAATCCCGAGCTTCTTGTCATCGGCATCGGCGTCGCTCCAGTCCTTGCGGCGGACTGGCCGACTCTGACGAACTTGGTAGAACTCCTGCGAATCCTCCTCCTCGATCCATAGCTACCGGACCCACCACTCCTCCCACCTCTCCTTCTAGGAACCCTCTGGATACGTGCCTTTCTCCTGGGTCCATGGGATCCAGGTGACGCAGCCGGAGATGGCACCCCTGCCTAGATACGGGGAAAGAAATAGTGGCGGAAAAGCGTCGTGCTGGGAAGCATTCCGACAAAGCCCTCGTAGAGGTGGGCGAAGAGGGCCATACATGCCACGGCATTCAGCGTAAAATCAAGAAGATAGAATACGAAGGTGTGCATGACATCGTTGAAAAAGTCGGAGAAAGGGGGCAAAGCCCACAAGAGAAGTAGTCAACAAAGAAAGGATACTGATTTGGGCCGGCCTTGGCAAAATCGGCGGGGATGATGTGCGTAGCCGGATGCCCCATCGTCTTCACCCCAGAGAGGCTTGAAGTAGTCCCTAAGGTGGAACGCATCAACCGTCGAGGGGAATAAGGCAAGCTGTGTCCGAAGCGCCGCTGACTCGCTCTCCGACATCTCCTCCTCCTCGGCGTCCTTGGCCACTCCCTTGCCCTTACTGGTTTTGGGTGCCATGGCGGCCGGGAAAGAGGTGAAGAATCTGGAGCAGTGGGATATTGGTGGCAATGGGGGTGTGGCGGTGGCGGATGGAGGCGGGGGTTTCAGCTTTTTCACTTGAGGAAGAAGAAGGGGGGACGGTGGTTCCGAAATTGGAGAGACGCGGAGGGTAAATGAGCAGCGCGCCCGCAGTTTCCTCTTTTTCTTATGGGGGAGGCGTGGGCCGCCTCTTTACCATTCACCGTGATGTGACGCGTGAGGGAAGCAACTGTCCCACTCATGACCCCCATGTCACACACGACCCCCGTGTTGCGCATTCGACGCGGGTAGTGCGGAAGTGCGGCTGGCAAGAAAATTACAGCAGTGAAACTCGGCCCCGCATGCCCGCACACCATTTTGGGCCTAGCCCAACAACACGTCGTGCTTATGTATGGCCCAGGCCCGGGGGATCCTATCGGTGCACAAAAGTAGGGGCTCTCTTTTGTACCCCTTTACTTGTGCGCGGACGGTTAGAGCCGCGCCTGCAGCCATACCTACGGGGCAGAGGAAACAAAAGCACAAGACAACCAGAACAATGCCAAGAAGAGAAACCACAAGAGCAAGAGGGCAATTTGGACTCCCCTGACAAGACCCTTGCTGGGGCGGCCTCCACAGCCCCGGCAAGAGCCATGTTGGGGCAACTTGCCCAACGCCAGCAGAGCGCGCCACCCTTGAGCCTAAGGGTTCCAACACCATCAACCGCATTGGAACCAAGGCTTGGGAGGCACCTCCATGGTGACATACAAATCTTTGTGAAGACAAAGAGCCCACAAGACTAGACGGTGACTAGAAGACAAGACAATCACAAGCCCCCTGGCCGAGGATGCCCCCAAGGCCCCGACAAGGCTCCTTGCCGAAAACACTCGCACGGCCCCGGAAAGACTCTTATCGAGGGCAATAACAAGACCCTGGCAAGACCCTTGCCAGGAATATATGCGGGACCGTGACGAGAACTTGCCGCCCTGTCACCGCCCCAGCTCAGCGGCCAACCCACCAATTGAGGCTAGTACCCACATGGCAGTACGTGGATGCTAATCCAGCTAGTCAAGCACCTGCGTGGTGGCGTGCAGATATTCGTGAAGACCCTACCACCACGCCATCTTAGCAGCCTCCCAGCTTACGTGGTGCTGCATGCCTCGTTGGCCTAGACGCGTGTCGGAGCGAGCGGGAACGACGACGGATGGGACGGGCCTCATTGCCATCCCCAATAAAACAACGGGACACCTAAGGAGCGCATTTAATGCGCCTTTGTCCCGTAATGACAGGCGATAAGCCACTATTTACCTTTCCACCTCCCGTGTGCCACTGTGGCGACCCCTTTTTGACTATAAAAGGAGGCCCGAGGCGTACTGGAGGAGGATTCGGATCTTTGGGACTACGCACGCACCGCAGCTAGTTCGGAAGCTCAAGAACACTCAAATATACATCCTTGCGGCCCGAACCTGGGTAAACAATCTTTGTGCTAGCTACTAGACCCGCTCTTTGCACAACCCCGTGCCCGCCAACCGTAGAAGGGATCCCAGTGATTCCATAGGTGTCGTTTCCACCGACACCGCTCGAGGACGATCGAGGTGGGCGATCTCGTCCTGAGGCGGGTGCTCTCTAGGGAAGGGCTACATAAGCTCTCACCCATGTGGGAGGGCCCATTTAGGATTGCCCGCGTCTCCAGGCCTGGCGCTGTGCGCCTAGAGACGCCGAACGGGATCGCCATCCAGAACGCCTGGATCATCCAGCACCTCCGGAAGTTCTACCCAAGAAGCAAGGCCAAGTGCCTGTGAAGATCTCTGCTCGTGACACTCTCACGTAATAATGAGTGGGGCTGTAGATGCCCCGGAGTCTCCGGAGTGCCTCCCTCGGGCCTCGGGGGCTCCCTCCCATGTCCTAGTGGCAGCACTTAGCTCTGCGCTTGTGAGAAGACTAGACTAGGTGCCGGACGCGGCTATTCATTTGCTTTCTGTAGCTGGTTGCAACTTTTTTGTGAAATTTGGAGTTCTGGCATTTCTCGATTGCTTGGTTAAGCCCCCCTTTTTCCTCTGCTTCTTCGCTCGCTTCTTTGCTTTGCGTTAGGGAGGACGGTAGTTGCCCGACGTTCTCCCTCGCGCGCCCCGCATGGGTGCTGGGTAGGTGTGTGCGTGCGCTGGGCTAGCCTAAACCACGGACATACCTCGCCAAAGCCCTGTTGCCCCAGAACCTTGGTTCCCTTGATCTCCGTGAGGCGCCCTCGATCGAGCTCGTGATTCGCGCACCCTCCTAAGTTTGTGCCTCATGGGTACCGCGACGCGGTGCGCTAAGCCATGATTATCCCATGCTTGAGGGCTCGCGTAAGGAGGAGTAAGGCACCTGGCAGATGTCCTGACAAACTCTATAGCTTTGCGACCCCTCACGAAGTCAGTGGCTCCCGAGTCGGCAACAAGGAGGTGGCCTCACTAGATGCCAGGAGGCGTGCCCTCCAAATACAGGAAACTACCCCGGGCGTATCAAGCTAAGTTATCCCGTCTACATGGAGCACGAATGTCATAACACAACACAGAAATAATAAATGTAGCATAGCGGCATTAAACCGCGGTTCATTACACACCCTTGCAGGGGCCCATGCTTGTTTTTTCTGGAATACAGGGAAAAAGGAAAGGACGAGCAAAAGAGGCTCGCATGACCGCGGCAGCTGACGAGGCGCAACTCCAAAGGCCTCCCGGACTCGGCTCAATCTGAGTCCCCCTCGTGCTTCACCGCCGCGCGGCGGCGGGCTAACTCACCGCCGTCTTTGAAGCGGGTCCGGCGGCGAGGCGGCTGGTCGTAGCCGCCGCTGCTTGTGCTCTCGCTGGCGGAGAAGCTACCGCTGTTGGGCGAACCGCGAGCATCGCCAAGGGCAAGCTTTCCCTCAGCCTTGTCACGGCCATCGCCCAGTCCAAGCTCAGCGTCGCCGTCGCTGTCTTCGGGGCAACACCCTGCATGATGACCATCTTCCCCGAACACCCTCACGAAGAGGGTCGCTGTGCCATCATAATTGAAGTGGTGGGTGCACCGCCCGCTCATGCCACGTGCGCGGGCAAACGTCTGCCAGCCGTGGGCTAGGGACACGTTGCCCGCGGCAGAGACCTCCACCGTGACCCACGAGGCCTTGCTACAGCAAACGTCGGACTGCAGCCAGAGGCCGTCAAGACCCCGGGGTGGCAGCTCGTCGGCAAAGGAGCGTGGAAGCTGGAGGCAGGCGCTAGCCGGACTCGACGACCACACGACGAACTCCGGGAGCACCTCCACCGAATGGAAGCACGGACGAGGAGGCCGGGCGACCACAACACGCTTCCCCTCGGAGCAGGGGCTGCTCCACCTAGAGTGGCCCTCGTCATGGGAGGAGACGCCGTTGTGGCCGTCGAGGACGACACCAGTCCCCGAAGGATTGCAACCGCGCTCCCGAGGAGCCACAACAGGGGTCACGGCGTTCTTACGGGGATGGTCCCGCCCCCTTTTGAACGCCCTCGATGCGGCTATATCTCCCACGTGTCGAGGCACGACTTAGAGGCATAACCGCATTGAAAGCAATGTCGCAAGTCAGGAAATCATCACACATCCCATGTACATAAATAATATAAAGGGGAGGTACATAGTTGGCTTACACTCGCCACGTCACATCAAAGTACATAAATAACATCCATCATACAAATCACTCATGGCCCGACTACGGTGCCAAATAGAAAAGACCCCCAACATGCGACAAGGCCCTGAATCGTTAACCCCAACTAGGCACCACTACTGATCGTCGGGAAAGGAAACATAATAACGCTGAGAGTCCTCGTCGAACTCCCACTTGAGCTCGTACTCGTAACCTGGAGCGGAATCACCTGGACCTACATCTGGAATTGTAGTATCTGTGAGCCACAGGGACTCAGCAATCTCGCACCCTCGCGATCAAAACTATTTAAGCTCATAGGAATGGATAAGGCAAATATATGTGGAGCTGCAGCAAGCGACTAGCATATGTGGTGGCTAACTTATTCGCAAAGGAGAGCGAGAAGAGGAGGCAAAGCGCGAGCGAGAAACTAGAAGGAACAACCTGCGCAAGCATAACTCCAACACCGTGTCCACTTCCCGGACTCCGCCGAGAAGAGGCCATCACGGCAACACACGCAGTTGATTCGTTTTAATTAATTAAGGTTTAAGTTATCTACAACCGGACATTAACAAATTCCCATCTGCCCATAACCGCGGGCACGGCTTTCGAAAGTTCAATCCCTGCAGGGGGGTCCCAACTTAGCCCATGACAAGCTCTCACGGTCAACGAAGGAAAAGACCTCCTCCCAAGACGTTCCGATCAGACTCGGTATCTCGGTAACTCAAGACACTTCGACAGGTTAAAACAAGACCAGCAACACCGCCCGAATGTGCCGACAAATCCCGATAGGAGCTGCACATATCTCTTTCTCAGGGCACACTCAGATGAGCCAGACGTCGGGTAAGCCAGCCCAGAGTTGCCCCTGGTAGCCTCGGACATCGCTCAGTGGGACCAACACTCAGAGGAGCACTGGCCCGGGGGGGGGGGTTAAAATAAGATGACCCTTGAGTCTGCAGAACCCAAGGGAAAGAAAAGGCTAGGAGGCAAATGGTAAAACCAAGGTTGGGCATTGCTGGAAAAGCTTTAAACAAGGCAAACTATCAAGGGGTTCCCATTATAACCCAACCGCGTAAGGAACGCAAATCCGGGAACATAACACCGATATGACGGAAACTAGGGCGGCAAGAGTGGAACAAAACACTAGGCGAGAGGCCGAGCCTTCCACCCTTTACCAAGTATATAGATGCATTAAGATAACATGGCAATATAATGATATCCCAACAAGTAAATAAATGTTCCAACAAGGAACGGCTCCAATCTTCACCTGCAACTATCAATGCTATAAGAGGGGCTGAGCAAAGCGGTAACATAGCCAATCAACGGTTTGCTAGGACAATGGTAGGTTAGAGGTTCAATCATGCAATTGGGAGGCTGACAAGCAAGTGGTAGGCATCGTAGCAGTGGCAAAGCAAAAGAGCGAGCAAACTAGCATAGCAAAGATAGTAGTGATTTCGAGGGTATGATCATCTTGCCTGCACAGTTGTCAAAGTTGACTGGATCCTCACAAGCAAACTCAACGGGATCCACGGTAGCGAACTCGTCTCCCGGCTCTACCCAACAAGACAAACAAGCAACAAGGATACAATCAACCACGTGCAAGACCAAGCAATGTGATGAAATGATGACATGCTATGCGGGATGCGATGCGGGATGCAAAATGCAAGATATGACAGGAAATGCATGAACCTGGCCTCAACTTGGAATTCCAAGGGTGCCACTGGATATAGGGGGTGAAATCTCTTGAAAACGATATAAAGATCATTGGAATCGGAGTTACGGTTTGGAAATGGCAAGCGTTTTAAGATATGACACCGGTCTGCGATTTACAGCAAGTAGGCATCTAAATGCAACGAAATGAACATGCTACAGCCACCAAACATGAAAACAAAATATACGGCAGTGATGTACACAAGATGGTTAACAAAACACTAGCACTGAGCCATAGGCAAATTCATCCATTAAGAGGTTCAAACAAGCATGGCAAAATCGCAAATGCAAAACAGATTCCAGACTTAGTGAAATTAACACTCGTCTGAAATTTCAGATCACGATGCTCTCTTCGGAGCAGCAAAACAACATGATAGATAACCTGAACATGACAAGTAAGAACATGGCATGGAGCTACTCAACAAGCTTAACAAAACACCCAAAGTGACCTGGGGCCAAAAGGGTTCACAAAATACTCTACCGAGCTCACGAACATAGCTCGAACACAATCAGTTTTCAGACTTAGTGAAAACTGAGACATGCTGAAATTATAACTCACGAAGGCATGTAAACGAGCTCGATGCACTCACTACGGTGCAAGTCATGGCAAGGCAAGCATATAACCAGCAATAAGGCACAATATGCTAGCCACACATGGCAAGAACAAAGGCATAGCATGCATGGAACACTAACGGTAGCATCGGCAAAATCGCAAACAAGTTGACGATCTGCCCAGATTAACAACGAAGCTAAAGTTGAGCTCGATTGAGTCAACCTAGAGCACTCCACATATGCAAACAAAGACATGGATGGATAGAGCATAACATAAATATCAAAACTCCCTTACTGATCATCCTCAAAAGAGGCACGGATCACTAGGAAACAAGCTGGACATATAGCATCACGAACTAAACTATCCCAGACTTAGTGAAAATCACTAAGTCCCTGAAATCAGCAATCTCAGGTACCTCTCTTCGCAAGCTGGCACAAGACAACACACACATCCTAAAAATGCATGGGTGGCACCTCTGGAAAGAAGGCAAAATGCTTAACAATTCATCCCAAAGGGGCACAGGCATATCATGCACGAATTAAACATGGCAAAAATGACAAAAGTGCATGATGAACTAACGGATCTGCAATTTAACTCACGAAGGCTCCTTCTAACAGCATTTTGGGCAAGAAGATGACCTCAAATGCAAATGATGCAATGGAATGAAATGATGTACATGTCGAGATTAATATTTTGATATATCATACGCCCAAAACGGAGCTACGGTTTCGGAGATACAAGCAGTTAAAGATTGCTCGAAAATTAGGGTTTCGGGAGGAGAAAGTCAACCGAAAATATCCCAGATCCAGATCTGGATCGGGCACGGATACCGAGGCGGCGGCGGTACTGTTCACCGGCGACGACGGGGAAGGAGGCAGCGGCCGGCGACGAGGTGACCGGAGGGCGGGGCGGCGGCCGGCTGGCGACGAGACGGCGGCGGTGCCGTAGGGCGGCGCGCGCGCGCGGGGCCGGGGAGCCGCGGCGGCTGCCGGCGACGAGGCCCGGTCGGGGCGCGGTGGCCCGTGGCGGCGCCGGCCACCGGCGCCGGAGGTGGCGGCGGCGTAAGGAGGAGGAGGCGGCGGGGGGAACTGCGGGCCGGGAGGGCCCCCTCGTGGGCCTGGCGGGCCCCGGGCGTCGGCGGCGGCGATCTGGTCCCGCGGGGACGCGTGGCGGCTCGCGGTTGGCTGGCGGCGGCGGGGCGGACGGTGTCCGGTCCGATCCGGACACGTCCGTCGGCGGGGGGGGTTTGATCTGTTTTTTTTAGAAACGAGGAGGACGGGGAGGAAGACGAGATCCGAAATGGGGGGTGTTTAAATAGGCATAAGTGGAGCTAGAAGAGTCCAAAAGAGGTGCGGTTTTCGCCCACGCGATCGTGATCGAACGCTCTAGGACATGGAGCAAAGTTTGGTGGGTTTTGGGACAAATTTGGGGGGTGTTGGGCTGCAACACACACGAGGCCTTTTCGGTCCCTCGGTTAACCGTTGGAGTATCAAACGAAGTCCAAATGATACGAAACTTGACAGGCGGTCTACCGGTAGTAAACCAAGGCCGCATGACAAGTCTCGGTCCAATCCGGAAATGTTTAATCCCCACACTCGAAAGAAAGCTCGAAATGACCACCGGAGGAGAACGAAGCGCCGGAATGCAAAACGGACAACGGGGAAAATGCTCGAATGCATGAGATGAACATGTATGCAAATGCAATGCACGAGATGCCATGATATGCGATGCACGAAAAATGAAAACAACACACGGAGACGAAGACCCGAACCCGAGAAATAAATATAACTTAACACCGAAAATGGCAAGAGTTGGATACAAATATGGAAAGTTACATCCGGGGTGTTACACCTTTTTAGTAGCGGTGTGCCGGGCCCCTCCGGGCGAGCCTTCCCCTACTCCGTGGCCGAAAACCTCTTCGTTGGCGCCATGAGACTGCAGCAAGAGGGCGAGGGAGAGGAAGAAGAAGCAGGCGGCGTGGAGAAGGAGATGACCAACAGGCGCTCCGCCCCTCTCTTCATTTATAGCCATAAGGAGATCCAACCGCCGGCCTCCACGATCGCAGGTAATGATGGCTTTCTTCTGCATGCAGTAGGGTCTCGTCAAGTCGAATGGTTGCCGAGGCAGCATGGGGAAGCAGAGATGCCCATATCCCGTCCATCACCACATATCAATCAAGGCCACAGGCGGTTGGGGCCCGTGGTGCTCCGCACTTGCACTTTGGCTTCGCCTCGAAGCCAAGTCCAAGCGCGCCTTGGGCCCGGAGGCTACTGTCGGCGTCCTAGGAACGGGGGTGCCCGGACTTGCATGCCTGTGGCCCAGAGCATGGCTCAACTAATGGCCTAGTACGGCCCACCTTTAAGATCAACTGTTCGAGACCCTCGCGAGGCGGATGACGCCAAGACCTCCCTAGTGACAGTGTCACTAGGCTGGTCATGAGGAACGGAGATATCTATGTAGGGAGCACATCATGAGGTTCACGTGACGTGAGCCATGACGACCAAGGCCAGGCAAGCACCAGCGGGCGTAGTGTACCGGTTTCCTATTTGGTGCTAAGGAGGAAAGTGCAGGCGCGGGGTCCCGAGGAATCAGGCAAAGGTTTCCATATCAGTGCAACAAGACCAAGACCAGCAGGACGGCAGGACAGAGGTCATCGCGGAGCCCACAGCAGCATCACCACCAGGACCTTTGGCAGGCAAAGACCACCTTTTGTCCGGATGGCTTGTACTAGTTGTCCCCCTTCAAACTTGGTCGTTGTGGGATCGACTCATCTAGCAAAGAGAGAGCGAGAGGCATCTGGGATCAGATTAATTCCACCCTAGCGAGATCACTAGTTCATCGAGCCCAAGAACACCTCACCTCCTGAGGCTGTTCATCCATTGTATTAGTTCATCCTCAGCCCCCCGAGGCAATCCACCCACAAACTGGAGTAGGGTATTACACCGCAAGGTGGCCCGAGCCAGTATAAACCCTCGCGTGTCTTGTTCTTTGGGTCCATCGAGCTAGGACATGGAATCTTTGAGCGTGCGAGCGAGGAAGAGAGTGTTCTTCGTGCGCACCCCAGAGTTCGAACCTCACAACGGTTTGCTGAAACCCTTAATCCGACAAGGGGAGCCTCAGCCTGGTCATAGCGCCGCAGTAATAATGACTATAATCAGCAGTCATATCACAAGACCCCATCTTTCCAGCAGTAACGAGCCATCAAATCACACAACCCTACCTTTCCAGAAGTAAGTTGAATCCTCTAGTCCCTCACCCCATCGCCTCTCTTTCAAACCGGCTAGGCGAAACTGCTGCGTGTACTGCCTGGGAAAGGCCCGCCCTCGACTTTTAAATACTCCTATAATGTTGTCTCAATGAATTGCGCCATGGAGAAGAACACCAATAGAAAAAGGAGGTACATGCAAACAAATATAGTTCAAGATCTAGCTAGCGATTCGGAATGTAAAGCATGCATGTGTGTGTTTTTACTTCCTCTGTCTGGGTTTATTGGTTGCCTTAGTATTTTGTGTCAAACTTTGACCATAGATTTGACTAAGAAAATAATAATGCATGCCACTAAAAATTATATCATTGGATTCGTATTTGAACGTAGTTTTCAAGGATATTATTTTTGGTTACATGCATTAACATTTTGTTTGTTAAATCTAAGGTCACAGTCTAGCACAAAATGCGAAGTGGACCAATAAACCAGGACGGAGGTAGTAGTATAGTACATTACAAAGTGCGACTTCCAGTTTGTCACATTAAATAGAGAGTTTCTTTTCTTTAATGCCATGTACACAAATTGTAGCGCTTGTTGTGGAGAGAAAAAGATAATCACTCCAATATATATATATATAGGCAGGAGCCTGAGCGCTTGCTTTACTAGGGTTGCTCTCTTCATTCTCTCATCCTCTCTAGATCTAAACAAGATAGCGGTAGCGACATTTTCTCTCTGCTCACCGCTGGTCACTGATCTGGCTGGATCCTTTCGGTTAGGGTGTGTAGGGGACTAGGTGCATCGTTCACGCGGTCATCGGCAATGAGGGAGGGAACCCATAGTTGTCGGTGGTTTCGATCCTCTGCCCATGCAATTCTCTCCGACACAGTGCCGACTCGCGCGGGAGGGGGGGGGGCGTACTCGGACCCCTTCTACCTCCCAGCTATATTGTGGGCAGATCCGACCTCTCGCCAGCATCCTATCCGCACCCCGATGACCCTCAGGTATAACTTCCTTCGAATATGGCTTTGCTCTACTACCCCAGCTCCCCATGTGGCTGCATGTCGATCTTTTTCTACTTCCATCAGCTCTTCCAAAGCCACCTAAATTTTTAGTATTATTAGTGGTAAAGATACTTCATGCAGTCAAATCTAGGACTTGGTTCAAACAAGGAAGAAAGGGGGGGGGAAGTCATAGCATGAATCAACTTGATTCAAAGAGGAAATAACAGGGGGAAAGTAGTAGAGACTGGATACCCAACCAGCCTCTTGGTTGAAGAAGGAAATAAAGGGAAAACACAGTACAAACATGATAAAGAACTTATCTATTATTGGTTAAAAAGTAAAGAAAGTAGCGGCTAGGGGATAAGTCAACAGATTATGTCTAGGATTAGATTTGCTGCCTTCACATAGTAGAAGGCAGATAAAGAGAACAAAATTTGGGACTAGCCCAGATCTTGATTGGATGTTGGCATCACCACTTTATGCTCCCTGTAGGTACATGGTGCTGATGCGTCCACTCTCGCATGCCCTTATACCAACTTTTTGTTGTTGTTAATGTAAGGGCGGTTGTAAAACGAAGCAATCCCATTGTTACAGTAAGGACATGTCTAACCAATGTTATTGTTAATCTAATGCCTCCAGTAATATGATGCAATTAAACTGTTCTACGAATGATACTCTCCTGCTATTTTTCCCATTATGATAAGTTGCTTATTTACGTTGGTGAATGTCCTGCTGTCCCCACTGTCCCATGCCCTTGTACCAACTCTTTAGCTGCTATTAATCTAATGTATCTGTTAAAACAATCAATGCCACAATTAAAGTAATGCAATATTTGACTAATGTCATTGTTGATCGTAATGTTTCCAATAATATGAAGCAATGTTGTCGTTTTAAAATTTCTACTATCCTTGCATGATTTCCATGAAGGTAATGAAGATGCTTCTTTTCATTTTGTGTATGTTTCATATTTGGTTATTGACGAGTAACTATTTTATTTCTATCGTTTTTTGCAGATAGAGATATCAATTTCACCTCGTTGCTATTGTGACCTTTTGGTTAACTACACAAAACACACTATTTTGAAAGAGTGTCTTGTGTAGTTGAACTAAAATGTCACATGGGCAAAGTCTCTCGATTTTAGTGGAACTGCACAAAGGGCAATTGGAGTTCCTAAACTCGTGAGCTAACTATGCGGGTAATCTCGTGCAATTGCCCTTTATTTGCCTTCGCAAGATTAGCCGCCACTGTCACCATAGTGGCCATCAATTTTAGTGGAATTGCACAAAAGCATAAGCAAATTATAGTTGCACATTGCATGAGCATGATAGCCAACCATAATGTTGCTCAACTTTAGTGCAACTAATAAATAAGAAGCCGCCAGCTGATGAGACCAAGTACTTCTTGCTAGCTGCATGGTGCAAACATTGCTTCATTTTAGGTGAACTACACAAAAAGGTGTCATGAATTGAATCATCTGAGTGGAGCTACAGGTTCACCACATGCATAAGGCGTATCCGAGAGAATCGAGTCCTGAACTGGCTGAGTCCATCAGGCCCACCGTTCTGGCGGCGCAGGGCCCCTCTCTTAGTTATATTTCCCATGACCGGGTATGTTCCTTTTTTGTTGTTTTTACTCTAGTGATCTTGTGCTACTATTTTGGCACTACCATGAGAAAGCAAGAATGATAGTGTTTTTGCATCTTCATTTAATGCCACAAATAATTTGAGGCAATGTTTTCTCACCGCTACTCCCACTCGTAAAATGAAGTAATAATACATTTGAAATAGAGCTACCATCTTAGCTACCATCTGATTTCCAATGTAGATAACTTGTAGAAGGCGTATCCGGTAGAATTAAGTCCATGTGCGCTGCAGCAATCACATAGCATGTGCACTGAACTAGTTGAGTCCATCAGGCCAACTGCCGAGGATGCGTGCAAGCCCCCTCTCTCCCTCGCGGCATGGCGGACGCCATAACTTTTGTTGAACTGCAAAAAATAGATTAGAATGAGTCGACGCTCCTCCTTGTACTACCACACTGATCAGTATTGTCCTTTATCCACATAATCGTGCTTTTTCATACTTTGCTAACATTGTATTTTTTAATAAAGCTATTCTACACAATCTTTTCTCGTTTTGACAGTAAAGTTGCTTCAACTAGTGCCACTCATATAGTAATCACATTCTTTCTTTATCTGTGCTAAGAGGATTACTCAACTACAGATGTTGGGATGGTCTTGGGTTGTGTGACTGTCACACACCGATTTTCATGCCACGACACTTAAGCTAATAGATCATGACAAAATGTGGTTTGACAAAAACTTTTGAGTGTTTTGGTCTACGTTTGATTGGATTTTGTCTGCTATTTGCAAGTGTTCTAAAAACAGATAAATCTTGCAACTCTTATACTCCTCCTTGATCCGAAACTTTTTCCAATGATCATCACATGTGTATAGGACATAATAGTATTTTCTTACAAAAATATTTTGGCCAAAAAGTATTTTCTAAATTAGGTTTTCCAAAAAACCCTGAACTGCGACTTGAACTGCAAAATTCTCCACCGTCGGCCTCTGGTTTGAGACAGATATAGTTTGGCTGTGAGTCCTCCGCCAAGGACAGGTTCTTTAAGGAATTTAGCACATCGCCCAAGGGTGAGTGCTAGAAGATGTCCGCGGCGCTGAATTCAAAGATCGATAAACGATCAAGCTCGGTGTCAGTGGGCGCACGTGGTTCAGAACTTACGGCCGGAGACGAGTCCGGAGTTCCACTGACAAAGACTTCGTGAGAGGCTAAGTCTATGTTAGGCTCCGACGCCGTGGAATCTGTGGCTTCCGTGGCCAGGTTGATCCTCCCGTCCTTGGATGGCGCAGCTTGCTCCGGATCTAGGGCAGAGCGGTTATAGGAGCAATCTCTTGGATGCGGTCAGATGACAGATTTAGGTCATGATCACCGGGGTGACTGGGAGCGGCTACCGCGGTCTCGAATCCGGCGAAGATCAAGTCTCCATGGATGTCCACAACATAGTTCAACACTACTAGGGAAAACCTTATACACAGAACAGTAGCAGTAGCGCGGGATAAAAACGCACGCTGGTGCTAATTAGCAGCAACGTGGTATTTAAAACCGCGCTACAGATACATTTATAGCAGTAGCGCTCCCGAGTACAAAAGCGCTACTACTAAAATTCCCACGGCTTAGCCGATAGGCTACACATAGTAGTAGCGATCTACGTGGAACCGCGCTACCGCTACTTGTTTTGTAGCAGCGCGTTTACGGACAAAGGCGCTACTGCTAATGAAAATAAAATTAAATGGAAAGCAAATAAAAAAGAGAAGGAATAACAGTAGCGCTTGTTAGGAAACACGCTATAGCTACCGTAGCAGCAGCGCACTTCCTGGAATGCGCTACTGCTACTTTTAACTTAACCGCGCGGTTCGTTCTTCCCCCGCGGCCACTTCCCCCAAATCCCTACTCCTCCGCTGTCGCCGCGCTGCATCGTCGTCGGCCGCCGCGCGCGACCTGTCGCTCTCCGCACACCTTCGACGCCACCCCCGACCTCGACCTTGACACCCCCTCCCTATATCGCCACCCTCCGCCGTGCGCCCGCCGCCCCGACCCCGTCCCCAACCTCGACGCTGCGTGCCCCTCTCCCTAACTCCGCCGGCGCCAGAGGTGAGCACGTCCTCCTCCTCCTCCTCCTCCCCTACCTCTGCCTATCTAGGGTTCTTAGGGTTAAATTTCAGAGTTCATCTAATTAGTTAGGGTTCATCAAATTAGATGCTAATTATGGCAGTAGTTGTGAAGTAGAATTAGTTTTAGAGTTCATCGAATTAGTTTTAGTGTTTAATAGAATTAGTAAGAAAATTAATATAACTAGTTGAACTAGTTCATTTTTAGTAAAAACTAGTTTATTTTTAGTAAGTAAATTAATAAACTAGTTGAACTAGTTTAGTAAGTAAATTAATAAACTAGTTGAACTAATAGAACTAATGTATTTTTAGTAAGATAATTAATATAACTAGTTGAACTACTTTATTTTTAGAAAGAACTAGTTTTTTTCTATTTATAGTAAGTTTATATTTAGTAAGAACAAGTTGAATTAATAAAACTAGTTGAACATGTCATATTTGCTCAAATAGGATATGTGGTTGCCCAAATGGCCGTTCATGTTCAGTTTACACCTCCGAGTGGTCTATGTTTTGCCGGAGTGTTGATTAATTTCCGTTCCGGCAAATTTCAGGCGCTCGATATGTCCTTTTTTAGCAAAGGTCATGCCGATTTTTCCATGAATTCTGGCATGACTTGTGCTAGAATATGTAGGAAATATCGAGTGGCCTGGATTTTCTCGAAAAATAATGATCTAATTTAGGTTTTTTAGTACATATATTTAATTGTACAAGTTTAATCTTTGAATTATGAACGTAGGAAATGTCGTACTCGGACGACGACAGTCTCTCGGGGGAGTGCAGCTGGTGCCACGACGATTGAGGTATGTGCGACATGTTCGTTGAGCTAGACGAAGATCGACGCTTCAGCATTAATCTCGACGAGACCTTCGATGTTGAAACGGTACGCAACAACGCCAAGTGTTTTTTTTCGTAATTAAGCATGACTACAACTATTTCAACGTCTAATTTTCATCTTTTACAATTCGACTAGCTTATCCCATGCCATGCAAGACGCTATGTCTTGGAGAGGATGGCTTTTGAAGACCATGAAAATTTTCAAATAAAGAAAATACACCTAAGGACGCATCATGATATCGAATTTGAAGTAAATCTGTACAATTCTCAGAGCATAATGCATTTTGGTTGCCAAAATTGGGAAGCACTTTGCAAAATGTATGGTTTTTATGAGGGTATGATTGTCACCATGGATCTTGGTGATCTTGACATCGAGCAAGACAATATGGACATTTGGGTCCATGTTGATACGCTTTCGATTCTACCGCAATGTGAGTTTCTCAAACATAGTTATTAACTAATTTATATAGTTTATTTCAAAATAGTTGACAGCTTATTTCCATTGACAACTTATTTTGAATCTTCAAAGAATGTGCATAAGATGGTAGACAAAACCCACTACACTGATGGCTCCGAATTAACTTATAAGGAGAAAAGTCATCTGATTCCTTATTGTACTTATCTTGAGAATTACAATACCTATTATCGAACTCCTCCAAATTATGGTGAATACGTGCCACTAGTGCACGTGTTGAACCACGATAACTTCTATGGAGATACCCTGGTAAGATTTTTTACTATTACGACATCCGTGCATCTTTTGCATACTTCTAAAACTAGTACATCTTTGCTAACTACGAAGTTATTACTATGTTTTCCAACAGAAAATCCCGATGGATTGTGTGCCTCATCTGATGTATCAGAATGGTCGCCTTGCAGTTCTGAACATACAGCCAGGTCAATCTAAGGAGCTCACCTGTGCATATCAGATTTCTAAAACCGGTGAACACATGCCAATCAAAGAATGGAAAAAATGTTTGGACATTCGCAAGGAGGTTCTTGGAAGTAACATTAAGAGAAAGGCAATAATTGGAGACATGATAATCTCCATTCTCCATAATGGAGAGTTAGGGGCTATCTTGTTTTTTGCTATTTTACCTTAGAGAATATAGTAGGTCCTAAGAGAATGTAGTAGGTCCTATGAGGTACAATATGTTTATTATGTGATACAATGTGTTAGAGTTGATGATGAGGAGTACTTGTGATTACGACTAGTGACCAATTTGCTATGTGATGTCTCATTGATGAAAACGATGATCTTGAGGAGGTGTTATATGACAATGATGTATTATGATGATAAGTTGTTAATGATATGATGATGATGATATTTATTATATCATTGGGTGAAAGAACCGCGGATTAGTTTCAAGTGGATGTCCATCCACTTGAAACTAGTCCATGGTTCTTTCACCCCGTGATGTAATAACTCATTATGATGTAAAAACAATTTCTAAATTCCTGTTGTATGAAAACTTGTGTAAAGGTGTACGAATACAACATGAAATAAAATACGAAATAATAGTAGCAGCACGGGCAGGGAGAAGCGCTACTACTAATTACCAATAGCGCTCCTCCAGGAAGTCGCTACTACTAAGTCGATTTAGCAGTAGCGTGGTTGGAGGCACGGTACTGCTATACGTTAGCTGTAGCGCCTTATCAGCAGCACATCACCCAACGCTACTGATAGGCCTAAAACCTGCGCTGCTGCTAGGCTTTTCTCTAGTAGTGCAAGCTCCCAAATCTGACCTGATGGCCAGGGGCGTAGCTTTCGATCTGCTCCAAATGGCCAAACGAGTTGGCCCGCCAGTGCAACACCACCGAACATCAAGATCTGTCCGAGGAGGAAAGTTTCTCCTTGGACGACGTCATTATTGACGATTGAAGGGGCCATCAAACCTTTTAGCGACAGCATAGAGGAACTCTCAATGAAAGCACCAATGTCGGTGTCAAAACCGGCGGATCTCGGGTAGGGGGTCCCGAACTGTGCGTCTAAGGTCGATGGTAATAGGAGACAAGGGACACGATGTTTACCAAGGTTCGGGCCCTCTCTGTGGAGGTAATACCCTACGTCCTGCTTGATTGATATTGAAGAATATGAGTATTACAAGAGTTGATCTACCTCGAGATCGTAATGGCTAAACCCTAGAGGTATAGCTTGTGTGGCTATGATAATGAATCTGCCCTATCCGGACTGAGTCCTCTGGTTTATATAGACACCGGAAGGATCTAGGGTTACACAAGGTCGGTTACAAAGAAAGGAATCTACATATCCGGTCGCCAAGCTTGCCTTCCACGCCAAGGAGAGTCCCATCCGAACACGAGTGCGGTCTTCGGTCTTCGTATCTTCATAGCCCACCAGTCCGGCCCATGGCTAACAGGCCGGATGCCCGAGGACCCCTTAGTCCAAGACTCCCTCAGCCGGGCCCAAAGAACACAAGACACAAGATTTATACTGGTTCGGGCCATCGTTGTGGTGTAATACCCTACTCCAGTGTGGTGTGGTGGATTGCCTCTTGGGCTGTGGATGAACAGTTACAATGGAAGAACAACCTCCTTCAGAGAGGTGTTCTTGTGGTTGGTGAGCTTGTGTGCTTGGGTAAGATCTGGATCCTCTCTCCCCTGCAGACCAGTTGCCCCTACTATGGTGGTGGCTAGTCCTATTTATAGAGGCCCTGGTCCTCTTCCCAAATATTGAGCAGGAAGGGATCCCACAAAGGCCAAATTTGAACGGCAAAACTAGTACAAGTTATCCTACAAAAGTAGTCTTCGCCTGCCAAAGGCTCTGGTGGTGACGACGTCTTGGGCTCCACAGTGACCTCCATCCTGCTGTCCTGCTGGTCTTGGTCTTGTTGCACCGATATGGAAACCTTTGCCTGATGCCTTGGAACTCCTCGCCTGCGCTTGCCTCCTTATCACCAAAGAGGAAGCAAGGACACTGCGCTTGCTGGCGCCCGCCTGGTCTTGATCGTCATGGCTTATGTCATTGGAACCTCGCGAGGTTCGCCTTGCCTTGATCTCTCCGCCCCTCGCGAGCCAGCCTGGTGAGGCCGCCCCTAAGGAGGTCTTGCGTCGTCTGCCTCGCGAGGCTTGGCCCCTCACGAGGGTCTTGAATGTTTGCTGGTGAAGATGGGCCCTACGGGGTCGCTGGAGGAGCCACGCTGCAGGCCGCAGGCACACAAGTTTGGGGACCCCCGTTCCTAGAATGCCAACAGTAGCCCCGGGCCCAAGGCGCGCTCGGGCTTGGCTTCGAGGCAGACGACTGATTGGACAAGGGCCAGTGCGGAGCGCCGCGAGCTCCAATAGCCTGCGGCCTTGGTTGACGCATGGCGACTGATTGGACAAGGGCGTCTCCGCTTCCCCATGCAGCCTCGGCAACTGCCTGACTTGATGGGTCCTTGCTGCATGCAGGAAAAAGATCGTTATTACCTTAGATTGTGGAGGCCGACGGTTGGCCTCCCCTTGGCTATAAATGGGAAGTGGGGGTGGAGCCCCCATCACCTGTCTCTTCCTCGCTTCTCCCGCTTCTTCTTCTTCCTTGCTCCACTCCTTGCTGGTTTAGTCATGGCACCGATTCGGAGGTTCTCGGCCGCGGAGAAGGGCAAGACTCCCCTTAACGCGCCCGAGCTGCTCCCATCGAAGAAGAGGAGGTCCCGTGGTTGCGACAAGGTCGTGAGGCCGGTAGTATTGCGGTCGTGGTATGGAAGGCCACCTCCTGGGTACCCGTTGCCCTTGTATGCTCACGCCGATGATTCCGGAGGGAGGAGCGATGACCGCCACTGCCCGCGACAGGGCCGTGGCTGCCGTGCCGCGGAGGCGCATGCCGTCGCCCCAGGGGTCCATGCAGCGGACTCTTTGCGTGAGTTCATGCTATGGGCGGTGATGCCCCCGAGCACTTGGATTCACATTCCGTAGTTCTTCCCCACCGAGATGCCGCCGAGGGTCCCTCTCGAGCTTTGGCTGCAGCACGCCGACTGCGACGCCCCGGCGACCGGAGCGGAAGTTGAGGCCGTCTCCTCCGGGAGGATCTTCATGACTCGAGGCTGGGGCGAGATCGCCCTAGCCTACCGCGCGAATGGTGCCCTCGCCATCCACTTCGAGTATGATGGAGCCTCCAAGCTGTTCTTCAAGGTCTTCGACGAGGAAGATCGCCGCTTGGAGTGCTTCCCTGAAGGACATCGCCAGGACGGCGCAGCGGCGGGCGCCGGGCCTGCCGCTGGCCTTGCCCGTAGCTCCTCAAGTGACATCGGTGACTCCTAATGGTCCAGCGACTCTCCCGAGCTCGTGGAGTCTCCGGAGACAAGCGACGATAGCTACATGCCCCCGAGCTCCCGTCGGGCCCGGAGCAAGGTCGTCACGTCTGGCCGCCATTGCCGTTGATCTGGATGGGGTTGGCGCCGGCTCTTCATGGCCCACTGTTGATGATGGCGTCGGCGATGTCCGACCCGTGTAGATAGAGCTACTAGGAATTCCCTCCCTTTCGTTCCCTACGAGGAATCGAAACGGACCCCGCGGGGGTGTGTAAAGCGTCTGTAATGCCTTTTGTTGATATTATCCTTATTGTGAAAATTTGTGAACACATGTCCTTCTGAGGCTTGGTCTCCCCCTTTCCAGTCCTGGATCAGCTTGGTGCTCTACGCTGACAGGTCCCGGTCCCCAGGCAGGCTGCAGCCGTCGCTGGTATGCCAGGTCGCGATGCCGTGGTCAAGGCCAGGAGGTGAGTGGCCCAAGGTGCAGTAAGAGCTCCTGAGATGCGATGCTCAAGAGGCCCCCTTTGGCACGCAAGCAGCTACCTGAGGATGGGAAAGGGAGGCGATGTCACCGCAGCAGGGCAGGGGAAAGGCGAGAATCTTATGTCGTAGTGCTGGGTCGGTCCAGGTACAAGACTTATCTTGGCGTTCCGGAGCCAGCTTCAGGCACCACACCAGACATGGGTGTGGGTCGCTACTGGGTAGCTAGGTTAGGCCCGTGCAGGCCTCCCCTCTTCTCCATGCTCTTACTAGTGCTCTACGTCCTCAGGTCCCGGCCCTCGAGCGAGCTCAGCCGCCGCTGGTATGCCAGGTCGCGATGCCATGGTCAAGGTCAGGGGTGAGGGATGGAGAGCCAGTAAGAGCTCCTGAGTCGCGATGCTCAGGACCCCCTTTTAACGCGCAAGCGAATTACATGGGAGAAGAGAGAGAGTCCGCGATACCGCCCGCTGTAGTCCTCAGGAAGTTCCTGCAGGTCAGTGGAGGAGGGGAGCAAATCGCCGCGGTGATCGCTCATCCATTGCTGGCTTGTGGGAGGGGACTCCCTACTGTGGAGAGCCCCTGGGGCGTGTATAGCCCCGCCCTGGCACGTGGCTTGCATGACAGGGTTAGGCGAGGTGTATCTGGATGCTCGTGAGCCAGCGCGGTACTCATAAGGCCCTACCTCAAGGCGGGTTGTGCCTGGTCTTGGTTCTTGACGGCTGTGGCGGTCCTACGAGATGGTTAGACAACCTGCGCCGAGTGGATTTCCTGAGGCTATCGTACGAGAAGGCCAAGCACCAATGACCGCAGGAGGTGACGTGAACGGGGCCGGCCCGCCAGACAGAGCTCAGCTGTTGGATTTATCAACGCTGCAGAGACGGGCCCGAGCACAGACGTCGTGCCTAGTATTCTTATGCGAAGGATCCTGAAGAAAGACAACTGGCGCGTGGCTCCCTTGGTGGGTGACAATAAAGTAGGTGATAACCATAAATAGATTACGCATGAGAAGCAAACTGGCTCAAGGTAAACGCAGGAACGATACATGCCACTGGGTCGGACCCGAGCGGCCTGGGATGATGCCGCCCGAGGGGCGCTCCCAGCAGAGTGAACTGAAGATGCAAGCAGATACATGCCGCAGGGACGGACCCACGCGGGCTGGGAATGATGCAACCCAAGGGGCGCTCCCAGCTAAATGAACTTGGAAAGATGTCACCTAGTTTGGTTGCCGAAGGGGTGTTCGGGTAGGTGAAGACGCGTAGCGAAGAAGTCGCCCCTCACGAGCGGCCCGGGCCCTGAGCCTCGGGAGGCTCTGGAGGCTCGGGTGGCTTCCAGAGGACTGTCTCCATCTCCGCTAGCACTGCGTGATGCCTGTCCTCCTGAGCCGCCATGACGCTCCACAAGTTGCGCTGGAAGGCAGCAGCCACGCTCGGCAGGCCGAAAGTCATGCAAACGTAGTTGTGAGGTGGACCCTCGAAGCGTCCAACACGCGAAGGCCAGAAGCGCTCTTGAGATGCGGCCCGGTTGAGCCCTAGGATGTCGATGCAGACGCGTAGCTCACCACCCTCGCCTGGGTGGGGAGCAACGCCATGTGGGCGGCGGTCGCCGCGTATTGCTCTTGCTTCCTGAAGCTCTTGAGATGGCTTGTCGATGAAATCCTGACTGCCGGGCGATCTCTGCCTGGCGCCCTCCTGAGGGAAACGTGCCGTGTAGCACGCCTCCACGTGGTGCCCGAGCGCCTCCCTCGAGATGCCGGTGAGGTCTGAGGCCCTCCAGAAGAGAGCTCCCGAGCCCTGCCCGAGGACGGCACCGGGTGCGCCTCCCTATGCGAGGGAGGGAGGCGCCCGAGGCGCGGGCGTAGATCCTGAAGTGGTGCCACCTAATGTGCCGCTCCCTTGAGGCCCAGTGTGGAGCAGCTGCTTCTTCTTCTTGGGGTTGGCCTCAGGAGGGTACTGCGCTGCGCTGCTGTTGGTATTTCGAGTGATGCAGCTTGGAAGGCGCGCTCGAGGGAGCACACCGTGTCTCTTTCTTTGTAGAGGATGGTGATGATTCCGCCGCTTCCGGGCATCTTGAGGACATAGTAGCCATGGTGGGCGACTGCCATGAATTTGGCCAGCGCTGGGTACCCAAGGATGCCATTGTACGGCCGACGGATGTGGGCGACATCGAAGTCGATGAGCTCGGTGTGGTAGTTGTCGTGCTGACCGAAGGTGACAGGGAGGCGAACCTGCCCTATCGGGGTGGTAGAGCCATCAGTCACTCCTGAGAAAGGCTTGGTAGGCTGGAGCTGATCGTATGGCACTTGAAGGCTGCCGAAAGTCTCGACGGACAGGACGTTGAGCCCTGCACCGCCATCGATGAGGGTCTTGGTGATCTGGAAATTGCTGATGATGGGTGAACAAAGCATCGGGAGAACGCCGGCCATTGCCGCACACTTGAGCTGGTCTGCCGAGCTAAAGGTGATGGCGTACTTGGACCATCTGAGCGGGCGTGTAGCCTCGAGCCTGGGGAGGACTGCGTTCACCTCATGCGCAAGTTTCTTGAAGACGCGTTGAGACGCTAGGGCTTGAGCTCCGCCCAAGATGCAGGCGATAGCTCGCGGCTCTTGGAAGCCCCCAGCCCCCTCATCTCTATTGATGGTCGTCGTTCCTTCTTGGCAGCGGCAGCGAAGGGAGACTAGGGTTTCCCTGAGGATGGTCCTCACGAGGCTGGTCCCTCCAGGCCCCCTCACGAGGTTGGTCATGCCAACGATCCTCGCGAGGTTGGTCGTGCCACTCTTGGCAGGGCCCACGGTCGTCCCAACATCCTCCACCATGTCCACCTCCTCAGCTGTAGCCCCGGTCGTTGCGCTCGTGGCATCGACTGAAGCGTCCATCTCGAATGGCCCTGAGCTCTTGACAGTCATTAGTGTTGTGCGTGCGCACGTTGTGGAAGGCGCAGAACATGCAGCTGCCCTTGGAGGACTCCTTTGCGCTTCACGTCCTTGGCCTTGGCCTTCTTCTGCTCTGGATCTGTAGCAGGAATCTAGAGGAGGGAGAGGCGCCCCTCCTCAGCTCTTGCACACTTGGTTGGGATGTTGACCAGCTCCAAGGTCGTGCACAACACTTCATGGATGGCGAGCTCCTGCTTCATCTTGACGTCGCGGACGCCGTCGGAGAACGCTGAGATGATGGTGTCGGTGTCAAAACCAGCGGATTTCGGGTAGGGGGTCCTGAACTGTGCGTCTAAGGCGGATGGTAACAGGAGGCAGGGGACATGATGTTTACCCAGGTTCGGGCCCTCTTGATGGAGGTAATACCCTACGTCCTGCTTGATTGTTCTTGATGATATTAGTATTACAAGAGTTGATCTACCACGAGATCGTAGAGGCTAAACCCAAGAAGCTATCCTATGGTATGATTGTCTATTGTCCTACGGACTAAACCCTTCGGTTTATATAGACACCGGAGGGGTCTAGGGTTATATAGAGTCGGTTACAAGGGAGGAGATCTACATAACCGTATTGCCTAGCTTGCCTTCCACGCCAAGGAGAGTCCCATCCGGACACGGGACGAAATCTTCAATCTTGTATCTTCATAGTCGAACAGTTCGGCCAAAGGATATAGTCCGGCTGTCCGGAGACCCCCTAATCCAGGACTCCCTCAGTAGCCCCTGAACCAGGCTTCAATGACGATGAGTCTGACACACAGTATTGTCTTCAGCATTGCAAGGCGGGTTCTTCTCCAAATCCTGAATATCTGCTAAGTAGTGTCCGGTTCCCATAAATGTTAGACTTCTTGGCTTCTGTGCCCAATAAGGGCTATCTTCCACGCGTCGAGCGAATGCGAGGAGCCAGGGCATTTTTACATTCGCCCACCTAGCCAGGTAAATAAATCGTCTATTAAAGGGATGGGGATTCTTAGATCCAATCCACACCATCCTCCCACGGCGAGAATCCATAGGAGCATGCTCGGAAAAATCCATTCCTCATGGCCGGCCATCGCAGCTCATCCTCCCGCTCCCGTAGCCCTAAGCCCGGTGATTGGGAGAAATGTTCTGTCCCGCACAACCGATTAGTAGAGTTGCAGACCCAGGGATTTCTCCCTCCAGCGTATATGATCCCCGTCCGAGCCGAGCTCGCCACTTATAATGGCGGGGAGCAAGCGGAGAGCTTCCCCAATCCCTGTAAGGGGGAGCGGGTATGCCTTGTCCCTTACTTATTAAGGGGACTCGGATTTCCAATCCATCCCTTCCTCCGTGGGCTCCTAGAGTTTTACGACCTCCAGTTGCATAATTTCACCCCTGCTTCCATATTACACATCACCGGTTATGTTGGCCTTTGTGAGCTGTTTCTGGGCTGCGAGGCTCATTTTGAGCTATGGAAAAGGCTATTTTGCCTTGTGCCTCGCACACAGAAGGGGTCACTTTATCAGGTGGGCGAAGCTGAAATATGGCGCATCGCCGAGACCGGATACCTGTCCGGTACTCCGAAGAAGACGTCCGAAGACTGGCCTTTGGAGTGGTTTTACATGGAGGACGTCCCCCTTCCAGACCCTGTTCGGCGGGGTCTTCCAGAGTTCAACAATGCTCCTCTGAAGAAACGCTGAAGCTGGCGCCCACGGAGCCCCCAGGAGGAAGACAACGGAGAAGTCCTTTACTTGATGAACCGGATTAAAGCACTGGCTCAATCAGGATTGACAATAATCGAGGTTATGTCAATATGCATAATGCGGGAAGTGCAGCCACTTCAATATCGAGGGCACCCACTGTGGTGTTTTAACGGGGAAGATGATGCCACCCGTTGCGGGCGTAAGGGACCGGACTCCGCTGCTGCTTTAGCAAAAATTCTGTCTGAGTTTTTCAAGGGAGAGGAAGAGGAGTTCATCCGTATCAATCCACGGGATGGATTCACCATGTACAACCCTCTAAGCTGGGTGAGTTGCACCTCTTTACTCCCATCCTTCCCGCATTCTCCGTCGTAGATACTCACCTTGCCATTTCACGGCAGGAACGACAAAAAGCTGTAAGGGAGGTCAACGGCCCACCTCCACAAATAGAGGACCCTGGCTGGGCCCTCGATCCCAGACTCGAAGAGGATCCGGACATATTCGTGGAGCTGATAGTCAGACAATTCTATCAATTGAGCTGTGATGACGCCATGGTGGCCATAACAGCCGACTATCCCGGACTACTCCCTGCGTCGCACGTAAGAAAAACCAAAGTCCCAACTCCCAAAAAGGATCCCCTTTTATGCACTTCACCTACCGTACACATATGGTGTTTTACAGGGAAGGAATTCGGGATGCCGTGCCGAACCGGCAGCAACTCGCCAACAAGAGGCACTGAAGCCGGGTAGGCCAAAAAGGAAGGCGGTCAGGATGGAGACGCCGGCACAGAGGTATGACGTAAAACCTCCCTCCGTGGTTGTCGTCTTTCTCAAAATATAATGACGTCCGTGTTTCTTAGCAGAAAAAACGCTCGCCGGACTATATCTGGAGAGGCTGCCAATCATGCCTCGACCAGTCGGGCTCCAGGGCCAGACATGGAGGCGGAAGCTAACGTGGGGCAGACGCCGAATGATGCTCCTACAGAGGATGCAGACAGACTATCCACTACAAATTCCAAAGTGGAGAGCGCCATGAACCATAGGCGTCACCGGGAAGTACTCCGTGACGCTTGTTTCTCAGCAGAGGCATTTGATGCCTTCAATTCCGGAGATGTGTACATCCGTGCTGCTCAAAATGGTCTAGCCAGAGCCACGGACCAATATGTAAGGGATATACGGGTAAGCAAATCTGACGATTATATGTATCAGTAGCCCCTGAGACTTGAAACAGTTGATGCAACTGACTTAAGGATCATTATTTGTGAAGGTTCTTAGAGAGAAGAATTCCCAATTGTCTCAAGAGCTGGACGAGTGCAAGGCCCAGCTAGGGCCCACTTTTGCCGCGTTGAAGGAGTCCGAGAAAGCTCCCTTTGGTAACAATTGTTTCCATTGCAAAGAATACGGGTACCAAGTAGTATGCGGCATGTATACAAATCTAACAATAGATGTTGCAGGTGGCCCCGGAGTGAATCCGGAGGCCGTGGAGGTGGATGCGGCACGTGATGATCGACAGCGAAATGCTGGCGAGCGCGTGCTGACGCGAGTCAGGCAGGAGAAAAATGATCTCCAAGACGCCAATATCCGGCTGGGCGTGGAACTGAAAGATGTCCGAGCCCAGCTTGCGGACTCCGTGAAGGAGAATAAACGGCTTCGGCGTGGCATTTTTAGTAAGTGCTTGAACGAACTTTTAAAAGAGTTTGGCGAAGAAGCCGGCTAACAACGTTATGTCTGCAGGTATGCTGACGGGTCATCCCGCGGAGGAGATGCCCGGGTCTTCGGGTGATGTTCTACCAGAGCTCTCACAACTGCATGAGCAAGTTCGACAGGTGATGCAGGGTATTGCCCAAGCCTTGTGGCCATCCGCGTCCCCGCAGGAGGCATGTGGGAGCTTATAGATAAGCCCAAGGGAGCGCGGCGGCGCTTCCGATTATGGAAGATATTAGCCTGCTGACAAGGTGCAAGGGAAGCCTGGGCTATGGTGAAGACATGATATACCAAAGCGGACCCAAACCACATGGCCGAGGTCGGACCTGTGGGGCCCGATGGGAATGAGATCCCCGTTAGTTTAATGTATGATCAAGTAGAATTAGCCGCAAAGTATTCCCAACAGGATTGTAGGCTAGACAGCCTGTTGGATGGTATAGAAGAAGAATTGAATCAGTCTTAGCGACTGTGTAATTCAAGTGACATATGTAATGTCCCTAGCCGGATTGTAAATCATTTGTCATGGCGGACCTTTTCGCTTCGACCTCTGGACCCGACAGTCCGGAGTGTATCCGAATACCCGCTCGGTTATGTAAAAACCGGGGTATGCATGGAGACCAGGCATAGGGGTCATAAGTGCTTGAACAGACAAGTACCCAACTAGTTATGTTATATTACATGGGTAGTAAGAAACATCTTCCAGGGTGAATAGTTGCGTTAAGGGTTCCTTTCCCTGGGTACGCATGCCCTAATGTGCATGTCCGAACTGCGAAAAGAGACACAGGATATAAACATCTGGGGGCATGTTTCAATTTAGATAAAAGTCTTCTTTTATTCACCGATCGAATATTCCCTTAAGAACGCTAGCTTTCGGCTTCACCCAGTATGAGGTACACATCCGGCTGACCCGGCAGTAACAATCGTAGAGGTGCTCCCCTTATGCCCTAGCCGAATTAAGGGGAACGTAGGGCATAAATACAAGAGCCAGGCAAACCAGCTTGGCCAAAACTTAAGTCATATCGATGCATATAATGGCGAAAAAAGGTACACGCGGAAGAATAACACATGTACGGGGCATAAAGCCCGAAAATTGACTAGATCAAGCTTCTGTATAAGAAGCCCCCAGGTATAATGAGTGCGGCTAGCGCGTCAAGATTGTGTAACCAAGACACAAGTATAGCCTTTAAGGGCCTTGAAGAGAGTAAAGAGGTAGATAGAGAGAAAAGACAGATATGCAAAAAATTGACGAAGGTAAGGAGACGGACATAGAGTCCGGCTCTAGGCGTAGAATCTTCGGAGTCTGGCTGCATTCCATGGGTTTGGCTCGAGTCGATTATCCGATGCATCCCGCAGACGGTACGCTCGACCGGTCAGAACCTGGTCAATAATGAAGGGGCCCTCCCATTTGGGCTTGAGCTTGTTCTTTTTCTTCTCCGGCAGACGTAGAACTAGTTCGCCAACGTTATAGGTTTTGTCCCATACTTCTCTGCTTTGATACCTTCGAGCCTGTTGCTGATAGAATGCGGAACGGGCCTTTGCCATGTTGAGCTCCTCCTCCAGGGCATCCATACTGTCCTGCCGATCGAGCTCGGCCTCTTTTTCTTCGTACATGTGCACTCGAGGTGAGTCATGAATTATGTCGCAAGGCAGAACCGCCTCTGTGCCGTACACCATAAAGAACGGTGTGTATCCGGTAGTGCGATTTCGCGTGGTCCGCACCCCCCATAGTACAGGGTCGAGCTCCTCTACCCAGTGCGTGTTTGACTCCTTTAAGGACCGCAATAATCTGGGTTTAATGCCGCTCATGATAAGACCATTCGCTTGCTCGACTTGACCGTTAGTTTGCGGGTGATAGACAGAAGCATAATCGAGCTTGATGCCCATGTTGCTGCACCAAAGTTTCACCTCGTCGGCTGTAAAGTTCGTGCCGTTATCAGTGATGACGCTATGGGGGACGCTATAATGGTGTACTACCCCAGATATGAAGTCTATCACCGGTCCGGATTCAGCCGTTTTGATAGGTTTGGCTTCTATCCATTTGGTGAATTTATCCACCATGACCAGTAAGTATTTTTTCTTATGGGTTCCCCCTCTAAGGGGTCCGACCATATCAAGCCCCTAGACTGCGAAGGGCCAAGTAATGGGGATTGTTTGGAGAGCGGTAGGCCGCATATGGCTTTGGTTTGCAAAAAGCTGGCAACCGACGCAATGTTGGACCAGATGCTGCGCATCTCCCCAGGCCGTCGGCCAATAGAAACATGCGCGGAAGGCCTTGCTTACAAGGGCCCGAGCTGCGGCGTGATGGCCGCCAAGTCCGACATGGATTTCTGCCAAAAGCTTCCGCCCTTCCTCTTCGGAGATGCACCTTTGAAGGACTACAGTAGTGCTTTTCTTATAAATCTCTCCCTCGTGAACCTTGTAGGCTTTAGATCGCCGCAATATGCAGCGTGCCTCATTTTGGTCCTCGGGTAGTTCCTGCCTGGTTAGGTAGGCCAGGAATGGTTCTGTCCACGGGGCGATGACGGCCATTATTATGTGGGCTGAAGGTGTTATTTCGATGCAGAGCCTCCGATCATGTCAAAGTGTTCGGTATCTGGTGTTGTGGCCGGGTCCGGACTATTGTTGCCGTTGTCCCCTTCCCATACCATGGATGGCTTGAACAGTTTTTCCAGGAAGATGTTAGGTGGGACAGGGGCGCATTTAGCGCCGATACGGGCGAGGATGTCCGACTCCTGGTTGTTTTCCCGAGCCACATGGTGGAATTCAAGCCCCTCAAGCCGAGCTGACATTTTGAGGACGGCGTTGCTATATGCCTCCATCTTCGGATCCTTGGCATCGAAGTCTCCATTTATTTGGGATATTGCGAGGTTCGAGTCCCCACGCACCTCCACGCGTTTAATGCCCATGGAAACTGCCATCCGGAGACCGTGTAACAGGGCCTCGTATTCGGCTGCGTTGTTGGAGTCTGTATATAGTATTTGGAGTACTTATTGTACTGTATCTATGGTGGGGGACATCAGGACGATGCCAGCCCCCAGACTAGCCAGCATTTTAGAGCCGTCGAAGTACATCATCCAATTGGAGTATGTGCAGTACTCTTTAATGAGTTCGGCTTCTGTCCATTCGGCTACGAAATCGGCCAGTACTTGCGACTTAATGGCTCGCCATGGTTTATATGTTATGTCGAACGGGAGGAGCTCGATATCCCATTTGGCAATCCGGCCCGTGGCATCGTGGTTGTTTATTATGTTGTTGAGTGGTACTTCGGAGGCCACCGTAATTGAACACTCTTGAAAGTAGTGTTGTAATTTCCGGGATGCCATGAATATCGTGTATGCTATCTTTTGATAATGTGGGTACCGTGATTTGCATGGAGTGAGGATGGTGGATACATGATATACCAACTTTTGAAGTGGGAATTTATGTCTGTCCATCTCTTGTTCGATGACGAGCACTGCGCTTACAACTTGGTGAGTTGCCGCTATATATAATAGCATTGGTTCGCCAACTTTTGGCGCGGCCAAGATTGGGTTGGTGGCCAGGATGGCTTTTATTTCTTCCAGTCCGGCCGTGGTTGCGTCCGTCCACTCGAAGTGTTCGGTGTGCCGAAGAAGGCGATAAAGGGGGAGTGCCTTTTCTCCTAGTCAGGAGATAAAGCGGCTTAAAGCCGCCACACATCCAGTTAACTTATGGATTTGCTTGAGGTCAGTTGGGATGGCCAACTACGACAGAGCCCGGATTTTGGCCGGATTTGCTTCAATTCCTCTGCTGGAGACGATAAAGCCCAGGAGCTTTCCGGCGGGTACGCCGAAAACGCATTTTTCCGGATTGAGCTTAATGTCGTATGTTCGGAGATTGTCGAATGTGAGACTCAAGTTGTCTATTAAGGAGTCGACGTGTCTGGTTTTAATGACCACATCATCGACGTATGCCTCCACTGTTTTGCCGATTTGCTTTTCCAGACATGTCTGAATCATGCGCTGATACGTTGCACCGGCATTTTTGAGCCCGAAGGGCATTGTGTTAAAACAGAAGGGGCCGTATGGAGTGATAAATGCCATTGCGGCTTGGTCGGACTCCGCCATCTTAATTTGGTGGTAACCGGAGTATGCGTCAAGTAAGCACAATGAGTCGTGTCTTGCGGTAGCATCGATAATTTGATTGATGCGAGGGAGGGGGGAAGGGATCCTTTGGGCAAGCCTTATTAAGGTCCTTGAAGTCGACGCATAGGCGCCAGGATTTGTCCTTCTTTGGCACCATCATCATGTTTGCTAGCCAGTCCGGATGCTTTATTTCTCTAATGAATCCGGCCTCCAGTAATTTGGCTAGCTCCTCTCCCATGGCTTGTCGCTTAGGTTCGGAGAAACACCGAAGAGTCTGCTTGACCGGCCTGAATCCTTTTAGAATGTTAAGGCTATGCTCGGCCAGCCTGCGTGGGATTCCTGGCATGTCTGAAGGATGCCAGGCGAATATGTCCCAATTCTCGCGCAGGAACTCCCGTAGTGCGGTGTCTACGGCGGGGTTTAACTGTGCCCCAATGGACGTTATTTTTGTGGGGTCCGTTGGATGGACTTGGAATTTGACTATTTCATCCACTGGTTTAAAGGAGGTGGACTTGGATCTTTTGTCTAGTATCACGTCGTCCCTGTCCACTGTGGAGCACAGCGCGGTTAACTCCTCCGCCACAAGGGCTTCGGATAATGCCTCGAGGGCCAGTGCGGCTATTTTGTTCTCGGCATGGAGTGCTATGTTCGAATCACTAGCTAGAGTGATGATTCCATTGGGTCCGGGCATTTTGAGCTTCATGTACCCGTAATGGGGTATGGCTTGAAAAATCGTGAATGCCTCCCGCCCTAGAAGGGCGTGGTATCTGCTACTAAATGGGGCCACTTGGAATGTGATTTCTTCGGACCTGTAATTCTCCGGAGTGCCGAATACCACATCTAGTGTGATTTTCCCAGCGCAACGTGCCTCCCGACTTGGGATGACTACTCGGAAGGTCGTGGTGCTTTGCTCAATACGGTTGCTGTCTATTTCCATTTTTTTGAAGAGTCTCCTCATAAATGAGGTTTAATCCGCTGCCGCCGTCCATGAGCACTTTAGTGAGCCGAAAGTCGTCCACAATTGGACTGAAGACCAAAGTGGTTGGTGCTCGGGCTGTTTGGAATTTAGGTTCGTCACTGGCATTGAAAGTAATGGCCGTGTCGCTCCATGGATTTATTGCTGCTACGTGGCAGACTTCAGCAAGGCTGCGGAGTGCTCGCTTATGCCTATTATTTGAGGCGAAGGTCTCGAAGACTGTTAATACTGTATTGTTATCCGTGGGAGGGTGTTCTGGGGTGTTTTGGATGAGGAGATCCTCACCGCTCTTGGCCACCTGCCGGAGTACCCAACATGCTCTAAGGCTATGTGTTGGTATGGTGTCCACTGTACTATGAATTTTGTAGGGCCCGTTAAGCCATCCCTCCAATACGGTTCCACGCCTTGTAGTGGGATTTTGCTTCTTTATAATAGAGTCAGGAGACTTATGAGAGTGCACCCTTTTAGTTCGGACTAGGGATTTTGTCAGAGCCGGATTGTCCCAAAATTGTGTTTGGGTTTTCCAGGCACTTTCCATCGCACAGTATTTCCGTACTATGGCTGCCAAGTTAGCGAAGTGTGTTATGTCACGGTGACTTATGGCCTTAAGGATTCCCTTGTCTGTGCAATTGTTGCAAAAGAACGAAATTGCGTCTTCCTCGTGACAGTCCTTGACCTTGTTCATTACAAGGAGGAATCTGGCCCAATAGTGATGTAGTGTCTCTTGGGGCACTTGCCTAATGTGGGAAAGATCATTTGTATCTGGGTGGGTGGGTGGATTTAAGTCCAGACCTTGACCCAATCTGAGATCCCGTGGCAGGGGAGTTTCCGATCTTGGAAATTCGGGCTCCGGGATGTTGCTCCGCGGGTTCGGTATGCGACCTGATTCTAGGTCCAGGGTTAGGGCGATGTCCTCCCGTGAGCGGTATCTGACTCGGAGAGCTCGGGAATCCGGACATAGTTCATCCTCAGGATAGAGGGAGAACCGCCGCGTTGCTCCTCCACCACCGCTATTTGATGGGTGACTGGCGGAGAGTTAATCTCCCTTTAGTCGGGTTTATGCCCAATCCGATCATAGTCCGTAGTGACTCCCAGAGCGGCGATGCGATCTCCATCTGCTTGACGAATCTTGAGCCGATGTGGAGGCTATTCTTGATGACCCGAGAAGTCATCGTCGGCGCAACGGCCAAGCAGGCGGTCATGATGAAACCGCCTAGTCGGAGAGTTTGGCCTATAGCCAGGGCTCCCCCAGAAGTGATGTTGTCCTTGACAACGAGACGATCCATCCCCCCTTATTGTGACGGCACAGTGGAACTCTCAATGAAAGCACCAATGTCGGTGTCCAAACCGGCGGATCTCGGGTAGGGGGTCCCGAACTGTGTGTCTAACGCGGATGGTAACAGGAGGCAGGGGACACGATGTTTACCCAGGTTCAGGCCCTCTTGATGGAGGTAATACCCTACGTCCTGCTTGATTGTTCTTGATGATATGAGTATTACAAGAGTTGATCTACCACGAGATCGTAGAGGCTAAACCCTAGAAGCTAGCCTATGGTATGATTGTTTGTTGTCCTACGGACTAAACCCTCCGGTTTATATAGACACCGGAGGGGGATAGGGTTACACAGAGTCGGTTACAAGGGAGGAGATCTACTTATCCGTATTGCCTAGCTTGCCTTCCACGCCAAGGAGAGTCCCATCCGGACACGGGACGAAGTCTTCAGTCTTGTATCTTCATAGTCCAACAGTCCGGCCAAAGGATATAGTCCGACTGTCTGGAGACCCCCTAATCCAGGACTCCCTCAGATGGCCTCGTCTGTTACCTTGGGGATCTTGATTCGCGTGCTATTGAAGCGTTGGCTGTATTTCTACAAGGTTTCTCCTGGTTGTTGCTTGATGCGGCACAGGTCACCCACAACCGGGGGGCAGTTGCGAGTGCCCTGGAGTTGGCGATGAAGTGGTCGCGCATCTCGCTCCAGGAGGAGATCGAGCCTGGGGGCAGGTTCAGGAGCCATGAGCGGGCGCCGTCCTTGAGAGCCATGGGAAACCAGTTCGCCATGACCTTTTCGTCGCAGTTGGCTGCTTCGATGCTTAGCTCGTAGAGCTGCAGAAACTCTGCAGGGTCAGGGGTGTCGTCATACCGAGGAGGCAGATCTAGCATGAACTTGCCCGGCCAAACGACGCTACGCAACTGAGGAGTGAAGGCGCAGCAGCCCGCCGTGGCCACCGCGGCCCATCGTGGAGGTAGAGCTTGGTCATGGTCCCCCTGCGCCGCCATGGCACGCGGCGCATGGCCCTGTCACAGCAAGCAATCCTGGCGCAACGGAGCTGGGAGTGGTGGAGCGTTTCCTTGTGGACGGGGAATCTCTTGGCAGCTTCTTTCTTCGTGCATGGGCACGTTGCGCGGTGGGTCACGCCGCAGGGCCGCACACCTTGAAGTGAGGGTGCCGTCCTGACGCGGGAGAGGCGGAGGCGCACAGTCAGCTGCATGCCTTGGCACGAGGGAGCCATCTGGTTGCGGAGGAGGCGGAGCTGCTCCGTGAGCCACATCGCCCGCAGCTGGGGGCGGGCGAGGCAGTGAGAGGGATGGTGCAGGAGAGCTTCCCGAGGTGCTGATGAGCTCGGCGATGCATTCCAGCCAATCCTCGTAGAGGTCGTTGACTAGACGGTAGCGCAGGAGCTCGTGCGCCATGAGCAGCGTGGCCTGCGCATCCGTGGGTGCGCGGCGAGCGTGAGACGACGAGCCAGCCGGAGTCAGCGATGGGGTGGCGGTGTGGCCATCACGGCGCGTAGAGGGATTTAGTGAAGAGGCTTGCTGCTCGTTTGCAGCCGGACCGGTGACGGCGTTCGCGGGGGGTGACGGTGAACGACGGGGAGGCCCGTCGACTCAGGCCGTCTGAGCGACTCGGGCGGCGAGAGCGGCCCGGCGCTCCGCGCGAGCCTAGTCTGCGTTGGCCATGTGGTTGGTGTAGTGACGAGGCGTGGATCGACGAAGAAGAAGGCTTCGGCGCACCCCTACCTAGCGCGGCAAATGTCAGATTTCGGGTTCCGGCAAAATCGTTGAGGTTCAAACACTGGGGTGCGCATGAAGATCTCCCCCCTCTCTAGCTCGCACACTCAACGATCTCATGGCCTAGCTTCGCCGGGCCCAAAGAACACGAGACACAAGATTTATACTGGTTTGCGCCACCGTTGTGGTGTAATACCCCACTCCAGTGTGGTGTGGTGGATTGCCTCTTGGGCTGTGGATGAACAGTTACAAGGGAAGTACAGCCTCCTGAGGAGAGGTGTTCTTGTGGTTGGTGAGCTTGTTTGTTTGAGGAAGATATGGATCCTCTCCCCCTGCAGACCAGTTGCCCCTACTATGGCGGTGGCTAGTCCTATTTATAGAGGCCCTGGTCCTCTTCCCAAATATTGAGTGGGAAGGGATCCCATAATGGCCAAATTCGAAAGGAGACAATTAGTACAAGTTATCCTGACAAAAGTAGTCTTCACCTGCCAAAGGCTCTAGTGGTGGCGCCGTCTTGGGCTCCATGGTGACCTCCGTCCCGCCGTCCTACTGGTCTTGGTCTTGTTGCACCGATATGGAAACCTTTGCCTTATGCCTTGGAACTCCTCGCCTGCGCTTGCTTCCTTAGCACCAAAGAGGAAGCGAGGACACTGCGCTTGCTGGCGCTCGCCTGGTCTTGATCGTCATGGCTTACATTATTGGAACCTCGTGAGGTTCGCCTTGCCTTGTTCTCTCCGCCCCTCACGAGCCAGCTTGGTGAGGCCGCCCCTGAGGTGGTCTTGCGTTGTCTGCCTCACGAGGATCTTGAATGTTTGCTGGTGAAGATGGGCCATACGGGGCCGCTGGAGGAGCCACGCTGCGGGCCGCAGGCAGGCAAGTCTGGGGACCCCGTTCCCAGAACGTCGACATAATCTTTTTATCACACCTGGGGTAGGAACGAGTAACCCTCACAGTGTAACCCGGGTTGCTGAGGCGCCAGGAACCGGAGCGGCGGCTTAGCCTCGTGTGCCAGACCCGCCCCCATAGGGATCTGACCCCTCCTTGGCAGGTTCCAACACCCTCTGGCCATTATTCTAACCTGGTGGATAACATGATAGCAGTTGCCACATGGCTGGCAGCTATCCCGTTCGAAGGCGAGTCTCGAGGGCGATAGAGACCCGGAATGCGGCGGAGCTTCTTCAGATGGTTGTAGCATAGCGGGTGGATTATTCATACAATATTGATTATGTCCACTCAACTTCCCGCCCAAGTCGAAGCTATAGCCAGCGCATTGGGTCACCGATGGTTTCCAACAGTGAGCAGTGTCGTAACCTGCCTCGTAATGATGACCCGCCTCGTGGACCTAACCCGCCTAGAAATGACAATATGTTGAACAATGCCCAGACCCTTGTGGATCAGGCTAGAGCCCGTCGTGAGGTGGAATTGGTGGCTCGATTAGCGGCCCGTAAGGAATTTCAATTAAACCCTTTGGCGTCTGTGGACCCTGGGATGACTTCCAGGACAGTTAGTGTGTCGTGTCTAGTACCATCTCTACGCAATGAACGTTTGCCCAAGGATTTTAAGGGCTCTCGTAAGGTGCCTAACTACACAGCTGATCTTCCGACTAAGGCTTGGATTGAGTGCTATGAGCTAGCTATGGAGATGCTAGATGTTAATGTTGTTGTATGTGCCAAGTACTTCACCATGATGTTGGATGGGCCGGCTCGTACTTGGTTGAAAGGATTACCCGCCTATTCCATAAATTCATGGGTTGAGTTGAAGGCGCACTTCATTCAGAACTTTAAGGGAATGTGTAGGCAGCCTCTGTCGATTATTGACCTGGATAACTGCTGCAGCGGGAGGATGAGTCAGCCCATCATTGGGTTCACCGAGTCTCCGCTATTATCCACTCATCGGATAGCATTGCGGCAGGTTCTGCTGCTCTGATTTTGGAGAAGTATTGTCACTTTACCCCTCTCAAACATAAACTAGGGTGGCTCAAGCATCATTGTAATGACATGGGGGAGCTCATGGTGGCTCTCATTAAATATGCCGACTCTGATACTAATAAAGATCCTGGATCTGATGACAAAAAGTCCAACAAGGGAAAGAGGAGTGGTAATGGTAAGGATCAACAGCAGAACGTGACATGACATAATGGTCACAACCAGGGCAACGGAGTTAACACTACAAAAAAAGACACATCCGTGACATTTTGGGCCGAACAATTTTTTTTTCTGTCATACATATGACACTTCTATGACGATAATTGTGACAAAACCCGGTATCATCATAGATGTGGTGGGCTCCTACTTCTATGATAAAAAATCATGACAAAAAATGGGCTTTTCGTCCTGGGCGGGCCGGAGACGCAGCTGCATGACATTCTTTGGGCCATCCATGACGGAAAAAACCGTGGTAGAAGCGAGGGGGAGGAAAATTTTAGGGAGTTCCCGGTTACGGTGGGAGGTCGGGGGCCGAGCGATGCGCGTTTCTCTCGTACACGTACGCGCGTGTGTGCGAGGCGTTGGCTCTAACTGAACCCGAGTGAGGCGTTGGGCTCTAACTGAACCGGAGCGATTGCACTGCAGGCTACACGTTACTGAACCCGAGCGATCGACCGATGGCTGTTAACTGAACCCGATCGAGCGATTCCTTCGCTACTGCTGCTAACTGAAGCCGATCGATGCTGCCTCTAGATGAACAGTGACCGTTGCGGGGGGGGGGGTTGGATGAACAGTTCCCGGTGGGGGTGGATGAACAGGACCCCGTGGTGTTGCCTCTTGATGAACAGGACCCCGATCGATTGAGCCGGTTGGGGCTGGATGAACAGGACCCCGTGGAGGGCTGGATGAACAGGACCACCCTGTGGAGGGCAGGATGAACAATAGACGGTGGAGGGCAGGATGAACAGTATCCCATGGTGGGCTGGTTGAACAGGAGCCCGTGGAGAGGGCTGGTTGAACAGTAGCCGGTGGAGTAGCGCGCGGTGGAGGCTGGATGAACAGGAGCCCGTGGATGAACAGTCGCAGGTGGAGGCTGGAGGAGGTCAACGGTGGATGAACAGTAGCTCGTGGAGACTGGAGGGGGTCGACGGTGGAGATGAACAGTATCCCATGGAGTCCCGTTTTGCGGTACGCCACACCCCTCCCGATGAACAGGACCCCCGTTTTGACCATAGCGCTCCAACACAAGTCCGTTTCGTCCATTTTGCGGTACGCCACACCCCTCCCAATCAACAGGACCCCCGTTTCGACCGTAGGAGGTCCGTTTCCTCTGTTTTGCGGTACGCCAGACCCCTCCCGATCAACAGGATCCCGTTTCGAACGTGGCCGGTCGAACACAAGGCCGTTTCCTCCGTTCTGCGGTACGCCAGGCCTCGTTTCCATCGCCTGTTCCGTCCAAGCCCTCCCGATGAACATGACGCATTCCGTTGCCTCCCCGTGAACACGACGCATTCTGTTGCCTCCCCATGAACACGACGCATTCCGTTGCCTCCCCATGAACATGACGACGACGCTGTTTCTCCGTTCCGACCCAGCCATGTACACGAGCCCTAGCCGTACGTATGCACGAGTAGGCGTTTGAGACCCCGCCCGTATGTACACATACGTGGCCGTATTTTCTTTCTTGCACCCTGGCCGCTGTACGTACGTGTACATGCTACGTGCACGCCTGTACTATGATACGTGCGCGCCTGTACATCGACCAGTATATATGTACGTACACGTTCGCGACCAGAATGACAACGCTACGTACACTTCGACCAGGTGGGTCCCGACTGTCAGGCACTTCCTTGCGTGCGAAGGTGTAGCTGGTGGGGCCCAGCAGTCAGGGGTAAACGTTTTTTTTCACAAAATACGGTGGCCCGTCCGGTGGGTCCCGCAGTCAGGTGGAGGAATAATTATTTTGCACGTAATAAGGAGGCACTTCCTTGCTGCGGCCGTGGACCCAGCTGTCAGCATCTCCACGCACAGTACTCTTCTGATGGAAGTCGGTCATTGACCACATTAACCACGCCACGCCGAGAGCACCACGGCGGTGGACGATGGCGAGGCCTAGGAAGGGGACGATGTGGAGCCGGGGAAGACGCGGCAGTGGAAGCCCGCGCGGAGAGGAGTACAAGGGTTCACTGGTTCGGCTGCGGTGTGAGGCTGCCATTGCCGTAGGGCCTGGCCAGTGGTGGCAATAGTAGGGGGCGGTGAGGCCTCCGCGGCAGCACAGCCGGCCACGGGAGGTAGGAGCATGCGGCATGACCGGCGCTGCTTTGGGCGGCTGGAGCAAGAAGACCAGAGGTTGAAGAAGCACTACGACCGTTGGATGGACATCGTATGGTCACTGGAGCTAGAATCGTTCATATTGACTAAGTTGACAAAGCCCTTCGTCCCCGTCAACTTAGTAGGCCCACAAGTCAGCCTCCCACCAAGGTGGGTCCCAGCTAGCCGGGGAAGTATTCTTTTTTTTGTGCGTAATAAGGAGGCACTTCTGGTGGGTCCGAGCTGACAGCGGGGGGAACGTTTTTTCGCAAAATACTGGTGGCCCGTCCGGTGGGTCCTCGCTGTCAGGTGGAGGAATAATTATTTTGCGCGTAATAAGGAGGCACTTCCTTGCGGCTGCCATGGACCCAGCTGTCAGCCTCTCCACGTACAGTACTCTTCCGATGGAAGTCGGTCGTTGACCACATTGACCACGCCGGGCCGAGAGCACCACGGCAGTGGACGACGGCGAGGCATAGGAAGGGGACGACGCGGAGCCAGGGAAGACGCGGCAGTGGATGCCCACGCGGAGAGGAGTACGAGCGTTCACCGGTTCGACTGCGGTGTGAGGCTGCCGTCGCCACAGAATAACAGGGGGTGTGGGTGAGTAGAGGGATGCCTTGGCCAGTGGTGGGAGTAGTAGGGGGCGCTGAGGCCTGCGCGGCAGCACAGCCGGCCATGGGAGGCGGGAGTAGGCGGTCCCCCCGGCGCTGCTTTGGCGGCTGGAGCAAGGAGATCAGAGATTGAAGAAACACGATGGTCGTTGGATTGACATCCAATGGTTACGTCTGCTAGAATCGTTTGTTGAGATATATAATAACTAAAAAAATCTTGCATACGCGTCAACTAAACAGGCCCACAAGTCAGAACACTCCCTCTTTTTTTAATAATTTATATATAGCTCATGGCAACTTCTTATGCTATTTATTGCAGTCGTTTTTTTGGTTGGCCAGGGCCAATTTCACATATTTCTGTGGGTTCCAAACTATTTTTATACCGAAATGTCCAGCCAGATTTAAAGTACTTTGAAGATATATTTAAATTAGGCTAATGCCCAGTGAAATAGGAATCTGAAAATGTAATAAAATTCAGAAATTATAAAAGTAAATGCCAATTTGTCATCTGTTTTTATATTTACAACCCATTTTATATTACTTTCAAGATTTGCAGGCGTCTTGAAAGAGTTGCAGCTCATCAGGGCGTAGAAAAATAAGTAGGCCTGGATTGGGTATTCTTCAGAAAAAATAAACTGGGCTCATTTTCACAAATAAAAAATAGCTGGGCTGGTCACATGGTGAACATAAAATATAAGCCTGGGCTAGACAGGCCACAGCCCAGTTCAAACCCTGCTTCGTCTCAACAATACCAAACAAAAAAAATACTGCTCGAGTAGCTACGTCCCAGGTGTCAGCCGATCTTGTGCTGTTCTCTTGTCTACTGACTATATACGCTCCGAATGTCGTGGGTCCCAGATGTCAGGAAAACACTAGGAGGAAGCATTTTTTTTCCATACGCTGACGTGGTGGCCCCCTACTGTCATCCTCTCCACGTACTTTTGCCGATTCCTGTTGTTTGTTGACCAGGTTGACAATGCGAGAGGGCGACGCCGCGGCGAGCTCACCAAAGCGCGCGGAGGACGTCGACGTTAACGATTTAGGAGACGGTGGGGCGACGATGCGTGCGCTGAGGCGCAGCCAGCCGTGGGAGGCGGAAGCAGGCGGCTCCGCCGGCGCTGGTTTGGTTTTGGCGGCAGGAGGAAGACATAACTGAAGAAACACGACAGACTGTAGTACTTAACAACCTTAACTGAAACCAGCAGGGGCACTTAACAACCAAAGCTGAAAGCAGTATGAGTACTTATACAGGTTCAACCGTACAAAGCATGCGTCGAACAGTGCTACTTTGCCTACAATTAACCAAGGGTGAGGCTGCCAAGCCCCAGGACAAGGCCCAGGCGCCACCCTGCGCATCCACAACCTTCCGAAAGCAGCTTCATCTTGCAACGTGGTCAATAAATAGGATATTCGCTTTAGAGCCATGGAAAAGCATGACCATAATCTTCTGTCCTATTCTCCAAGATGGACGGGCCTTCATTATTTGAGACCACCCATGAATAAGTATCTTTTCACCTCCAAGGGGAATTGAGTAGGTCGACACAAACATCATGTTGTGACCAAGCGCAAGTCTGACCCGACCATGGTCAGGCATCTGTATAGGAACAATAGAACTCGGCAGTTCCTGTTTCAAGAAGATCACAACTGTAAAACTGTGTATAAGAAATAGTTTATGAACAACATATATAACAGAAAACAGCTCATACCATAAGTTTCTCGACATAGTTGGACCTGTTCAACGAGTGTAGCAGTGGCACACATATCCCACGTGGCCTTCCACCATTGAAACGCCCCACAAGGACCTCAAGACAATCAATAAAGTGTAGGAACTTGTGGATGTCGATCCGGTCAACTTCAGTGCCATTAGTAACAGCCGAGTTATTACAGAGTAACAAACGAGCAGACTGCTTTACTCTGAAAAAACCTACATGTGCCACCAATTATAAGAAAATATTAGTTAGAAGTAGCATCTTCGTGAGAGATTTGTTGCTACTTCTAAAGTTAAATTGTGATTAGTTAGACAGAATAGGTGGATTAAGAAGTAATCGAGGCAACAAGCAAGAACCAGATGAAAAACTAACATGGATGAACAATTGGAACGACATCGGGGTGGAAGATCGCAGTGAAGATGAGACCAGGTTCTGCTATTTCCATCAACATTCGTGCGCCAACTTTCAGTCCGTAACACTTGAGAAAGTTTATCCAAGTTCGGCCATAAAAAAAGCAGCGATCTTCTTGGTTCATGAACCCAACTCGAAACTTATATCCATGGCTTGTCTTCACTGTGACCATTAAACTAGTGTATTTAGTTATGGCAAGGCCGAGCATCTTGAGTACATGTGTTCTGGCAGAGCAAATAATACACTGCAGGAAAAATAATATGAGAACACAGCATGTTCAAAAAAACCCCACCCTCCCGGATAGAAAAGAGGATTCTAGGAACATACTGTGCACGTTTCAAAATGCTGTGTTAGGATGAGAAGGAACAAGCGTGGCGTCTCACCGAGGGCGCAGAAACCTGTAGGCGGCGGCTGGGCACTACAAATGAAACACACTAGATTCAGTAGGAAGAAAAATGCATCAACGGCGGCGGCTGCCATCCTAGGATTACCTGCGACCAAGGGACTTGGGTTTATCAGGGATGGATTAAGAATTCATACCTGGTTCTCCATGAGAAAACCCTATGCAATCGCCGAGAGGGGTTTTTCTCTAAACAAGCAGACAAGGGAGAAAGGGATTCAGGCCCAGTGAAATATTGCCACTTCGTCCGTCCAGCTTACTACTAAAGATGGAAGGGGGGGGGGGTTGTGATTTGATGGTTCATTGGGCATTACCGTGGCGCTACGACCGGGGTGTGTCTACCGTGAAGTTGTGCACTCTAATTTGTGCATATGGCACGTGGACCCCGTTGCCGGTTACCCCACATATCAGCAAAAGGAAGTAGAAAGACAGGAGTAACTAGTTACACATAAATATATTTTTTGATAGAGAGATACTCCCTCTGTAAAGAAATATACAAATCTTTTATATCACAGGCTCACCTTGCCGAGAAAAATACTCCCTCTGCAACACACGGGTATTATGGGGGTTGAGCTGAGAATATAATACTCAGATGTTTTTTTTGAGGGATAAAAGTTGCTTTATTGAAGATTAACAGTCATAGGTATACAAATAATTTCGGGGGTTCCTGTGAGCCAAAGATGGCGTCCACAGGGCAAAGAAGTAGCAGCTTTTGCGAGCACATGCGCTTCAACATTACACTCGCGTTTTTCATGTATGATCTCCATGGTTTGGAACATATTCTTCTTCATCTTGATCTCGTCCATAATAACTTTGCTGGGCCCCAATTATGCCTCTCCGATATGCTTGGCTGTTGCTGAACAATCGGTGCTAATCTGAACATGTTGCAGGTTTAAGTCAAGAGCCAGAGATAGCCCCTCACAACATGCCATTGCCTCTAGGATCTCTGGATCAGTAACACTTTTGCACGCTAGTGCCGATGCTCCAAGGAAGAAGCCTATATGATCCCGGCTCACAACTGCCAGGGCTCCCCTTTCACCATTGCGAGATAACGCAACATCAACATTCATCTTCGCCCAACCCACAGCAGGAGGAGGACGCCACTTCTGCACTGAGCTAGTGCTTCTCGAAACTAGGTTCTGGACTTTGGGCCGCAGGCCGACCCTGCATGTTTGGGGGCCCATGTGTTCTACCTCAACGCTTTTCATATTGCAAGCGATCGATACGGCGCTGGTTCTAGATGCTGTCGCAAGGCGAATACACAAAATTGAATAAAGCACGACAGCTGTTGGAATGAAATCGAACGACAGTTCCTAACCAGCAATCAGAGTTGCAATTCTATCAACGATATGCCATGCGATAAATAATACTATCGTACTACTTATACACACGGGACACTTGTTTCACCATGCCAGATTATTACATCAAAATCTCTCGGAGGATAGACCAGTTAGGCAGTTGCGTGCTGCTACTGAAGAATTTCAAAGTTGATTTGGACCGGCTCTCCTTGCCGAGAAAGTTCGATTTTGACATCATCCCCTACCGCAAGATATGATTTAGATTTGAACCTTGACCATCCTTTAGCATCAATCATCATGCGACCATCCTTTGTACTTACGATATATTGAGCAGGTTCATTCACACCAAGGCTGTGCATGGTAAGAGAAACTTGGCCGTAGTCGCCCGGATTGTTGAACGACTCCCTCGTTGCTCTAGGAATTCTCTGTTTGCAAACAAGAAGACATACCCAAAAAGTTAGATCAACACAGTGAATCATGTGAAACAACATGGAAAGAAAAAAGAATGAAGCACTTGGGCGGCCAATGCTTACCAAGAAGGTGGACATGTCGGTTTTTGTAAGGACTTTGGTATATGAAGTGTGAACTGCAGCCCCGTCTGTTGCCGGTGCAACTGCACGGGCCAGAGCAGATGCAAGTGCAAGTGTTGGTGTAGGTGCCGAAGCCGCTGCTGCTGCCGGAGATGGTGCTCCTTGTAGAGCTGGTGCCGGTGTCGGAGAAGGTGCCGGTGTCGATGCCCGATCCTCTGGTAGATCAGACTGATCGGCTGACGCGGTCGGTGCCCAATCCTCAGCTGGATCAGACTGAGCTGCTGCCACTGTTAGTGCTAGAACAACTGTTGGTGCTCGATCTGTGCGAGATAGCGGAGATTGTGTCTGGTCTGCTATGATCAGCTTTCTAACTTGACTAGGATCTGTGATCGTGATCCAGTCTTTTTCTTCATTTCTTTTAAACGCGACAAGGACTAATTGTGGCGTTTTTGTTAAACCAAACAACAGTTCATCATAGGGATTCAGCTTGTACTCAGACAACAGACTGATCCAATCTTTTCCAGTAATATAAGTGATGGACAGTGCCTTCGTTACTGACACGACATAAGAAGTGAAACTTGCAAAAATAGCCATCGTAGAGCAAACCAAACAGTTTATTCTGTGTTGAATGTCACATGGCAAAACCTGCGTCATAAAATTGCAGGAAAAGAAAGAAAACATGACATTAAATCAATAAGATTTTGACAGTAAATCAATAAGATTTACTTGATGTGACACGAGTGAATCCTTACTAGGAAATCACTATGTTGAAGTACTAAACAGAAGATTGATCGTTCAACTACACGTGGCATGCATGGGCCCCGCCTACTCCCACAAGCAGGACAGTCCAAAGGTCGTGACAAATCATATGGACCAAACATCCATGGGGCTGGAAATCCTGGTGGGTGCGATAAACCCTGCAATGCATATAGATATTGGAGTGTAACCATAATTGATAGACCGTCCTCACAAAAAATATGATATGGATACTTCAAAATATACAGACTGAATTGAGTGGACAGACATTAACATAGACCGTTCTCAGGACTAACCACACACCAAAAGCGGCAGCACTAATAAACAATAAAGGGTTCACAAACACAAATCAAGTACTGAACAATAGTACTTACTACAGACAAGCAAAGTTGCACTAACTACACTCTGCAGACTATTTTTTGCCACCGACCTACGGGATGAACCCCGCATAACTGACTAGGCCATGGACTTCATGTGAGATGTCTACATGCACCATCACCATCTTGTCAACCTTGGAGAACCTAACAGAGTGGTCTTTCCACTCATAAACATGATGATGAAGACAGGCCACATCAGATTTGTTGGGAAGCTTTACAAGAACCACACCCTTCGTAATCGAAGGCACAGCCAGGAAATTGTTGTGGTCAAGTACAGCCTCGAGAACACGCCTGACAACAATGCTACAGGAAAACACTAGTTCAGGACACGTGGCGACAAGGGCGCAGCAGCTGGATAGTTCAGCAGTAGAATTCATCATCAGGTCTTCCAGTTCACACGACATGACTTTGAGAACTTCATCTCCACCGCGGACCTGGTTCTAATTCAAACAGAAACCATATTTTATTAGTACCTCCGTTCAGAAACATAAGATGACTTTCGATATTATACTCCATATATGACTACATGTACGCACATAAATGAGTGAACAAAGACACTAGAACATGTCATCAAAGGCATGAGAGCAGAGGGATTACATGCAATATCCATAACACAAGTTACCGAGGCAAATATACCCTCTTAAAAGGTAGCATTGATGTTCATAAAGTACTATGTGACACCCCAAAATTTTAACCTTGTTTTATTAATTAAAATTTTGCCAGGAATTTTAAACTTTTTTTCTGGATGTTATTTTGGTTTCGGGACCATTCTTCTCCTTATTATTATGAAGTTTTTACCTCAAGTGAAGAAACTTTCCAAATATATTATTGGACTTGTTTGCCCTTGCAAGAAAAACACTTCTATTATCAGTGGGATTTACTTGCATAATTATTTCTCTCTGAGCTTTATTCCTTAAAATGATTTTTCCATTAGTTTTGGAGCTCTTTCTGAACTACAACCATTTGATAAATTTATTTAAAATTCCAACAAAAATTTGGAGATGTCATGTGATATTTTTAAATCACTTTTATGCAAAAATATCTTCTGTTCATTGGAGATTTTGAGCTCTACACCAAGTTTTCAAATCTGGTCCAGTGGGCAATTTTGAACTGCAACCTATTTAAATATTTCTTTAAAACTTCCACCAAAATTATGGGATATTAATAGGAATGTATTATTCAACTTTATGCAAAAACCCATTGATATTCTTTGTAAAATTTGAGTAAAACAACCTCATTTCCATTCTGGTCCAGCTTGGTAATTTGTACTGCAACCCTAATATATGTTGCTCTAGTGTCCATGAGCTTTCTCCTGCTTGTAGTACACCATACCAAACCCTTAAGTCCAGGAGGTTGAACTCATTGGAGCATTTTTGGTGCATGAAACAATGCCATTTACCATCTACCCAGAACTGAAGTTTTGCAAAACTTACACTAACAAGTTTGAGCTTTTGGCAAACTAACCTCACCACCCTATGTATCATCTAAGAGACACCAATCTGGAAATTTGGGCCACCCCAAAAGTTGCCTAGATGCCATTGGCACTCTGGCAAACACCTTGAGTGCATGGACAAATTTGGCATGAATTTTTGGTTTGCATTGTGAGGTTGATCCTCCGACCCAACAAGCTTGTCCACTGTTCTCCTTGCAGACCCTAGCCTAGGTCTGCTAATTTCCAGCCTCACCCAAGCTCTGTGGCATGCATTGGCATTTCGTCGAGCAGCTAGCGTGCGTGCTCTGGGCGCACCCAGAGCGCACGTTTTGCACGCGCGTGCACCGAGCCGCCGCGTCTCGCTGCCGCCCACCCCGCGCCCGTTCTGGCCCTTGGCCAACCGCAGCCAGCGCGCCCGTCTCTTCCTACACCGTAGAGCCACCCTGGCCACCTCTGGCACCCCACAACACCGCTGTCAGGTCGGCCGTGGCAGCTAGCTGACGGCCGCAGCAGGCCCCAGCCGTGGCAGCACCGCCCAAGCCACACCAGCGCGCCAACTCGCTCGTGGAACAGCCCGACCTCATCCGCAAGGCCGTCCGCTAGCGCTCGTCGCCGCCACGTGGCCCTGCCCCCTATAGCACGACGGTCACCGACGATCTTATCCACGGCCACCGTCGGAACCGACCTCGTTGCACTATAAAAGGAGGCCCCCGAGCTCGTCTAAGCCCTCAGGCAGCCTCATACCATCCTCCAAGTGCCCCCCCACAGCCAGAGAACGACGGGAGGAGGCCGTCTTCCCCATCTCCGGCAGGCTCGGCCGCCGCCACCCTCCGGCTCCGCTCGACGCGACCAGAGCCTCCCCCGTCCAACCAGTGCCACCATCCCCTCCCCCTCGATCTCGCGGAGCCACCCAACACCTCAAACTCGCTCGGGAACCACCGTAGCCCAAACCCACATTGCTCCCGAAGCCTCCTCCACTGCGGAGCTCGCCGCCGGCGACTCCCTCCACCCACGCCGACCCAACGACCACCGGGAGGACCGCCCCGGTCTTACGGGTCCATCCCTGCCCTCGGATGCCCTCGAGGAGCCGTCGTTCGCCGGCGTCGATCGCCGAAGTCCCGCCTCCACTCGGGTAGAGGAAGAGGAGGCGACTGGTCAAACCTGACCAGTGGGCCCCGTTGTAACGCCTCGAGACCGATGTGCCAGGTGTCGTTCAGTTATTCGTTGTTGTTGTCTTGTCATTGGCTTGCGTGTTGCATTTCATCATGTCATCATGTGCATTGCATCATCATGTTTTCAAAACTTGCATCCGTCCGGGTCTCCTTGTTCCTTTCGTTGTCCGTTCTGAGCCCAGACACACTTGCACGCGCCCGCGGCACGTCCGAAATATTATTTTATTAGTGGCCGGAAAATGTTCTCGGAATGGGATGAGAGTTGATGTGCGGTATTATTATAGTGTAGGTAGACCGCCTGCCAAGTTTCATCCCGTTCGGAGTTCGTTTGATAGCCCAACCGTTAAACTATAGCGGCATTATAGCCGGTCTAACGTCGGACGTTTTCGGTCTCCGGAAACAGTCGCCGGGCCTCCCTCTCTTCTCTTCTCTCAGCCCGAGACCGTCTGCATAGCTCACTACCTACCGCCAGGTCCAACCTAACCTCTCTCGTCAGCCCGCCGCCCTCCTCGCGCGCGTGTCCGAAAGTTGTCCCGGACCCGACTCGGACAGTCGTTACCGCTGTGTCCGGATCATCTCCAAACGTCTACAAAACGTCACCGTTTTCTTATTTGGACTCCCTAGATATTTTATTCGCGACCGTCCGATTACGATCGGAGGGACCAAATACCCCTAAACCTAGTCCCCTACTATATAAACCGACCTAACCCTAAAATCTAGGGACTTTGTCCTGCCGAGCCACCGCCACCTACCATATTTTCCTCGGGATCCAGATCCAATCCTCTTCCTCCCCGATCCAAAGCCCCTCCTCGCTTTCACCACCACACCAACCAGAGCCCCTGCTCCCTGTCTCCTTCTCCCCACTCCCGATGGCCAACCAATGCCCGAGCCAACTGCCCATCGCCGCCGCTAGCGACCTCAACCGCCACCACCGAATCAGGCCGTGCCCTGCGCCCTTCCTCCCCTGATCTTTTCCCTTCCTTATTTCTCTCTCTCTTACGTGCAGCTCTCCCCTTGTTCTCTTCTTCTTCACAGGGAACCGAGCTGCCATGGCCGCCGTTCGTCCTCATCGCCACCCTTCGGATCCGCGCAGGAACAGCCTCCTCTGCGACCCCCTTTCTCGCCGGAGCACCGAATCAGGCGTGCCTTCGCCTTTCCCTCTCGTTCCCTTTTTCTCCTTCTGTAGCTCTCTCTCACGGCATCTCTCCCTCGTGCTCTTCTTGCTGCAGGAGCAGCCGTGGACGCCGTGTCGCAAGCAGCAGCAGCAGCACTCGAGCGCCTCGTTCCCTCTTCTGCACATGGATCCGCATCACGCCGGCTGCTCCACCTCGGGTCCCCGCCGTCCTGCTTCTTCTCGGCAAGGGCCACACCTCTGCCTCGTTCGGTTCGAGCGAACGAGCAAGCAGGATGCCGTTCCGCCCTCTGCTTCACCCGGCATCGAACGAGGAGACGAGGGCCTCGCCGTACCCGTTGACCGCTCGACCTCCTCTGCTTCGGCATCGATGCAGAGACGAATGCCGACCGCGCCCAGGCCCAGCTGCTTCCCCATCGCGCGAGGCCCAGCGTGCCCGTTCGATCCAGATCCAGCCTCCCCCACCACTGCTTTGACTGGGCCTCAGCCCATGGGTGAGATGCCCCAGCGCCTGCTCCTGTTGGCCCGTTTGCACCAGATTCGGCCCGATGCATGTTTTTTTCCTCTGTTGCGATTTTAGCAATTTTCCTGAGACTGCGGTTTTGCAGAATAACCCCCTAGCTTCATGCATTTAATAACTAATCAACCGTGCATCCTTTGTAAAAACTTTGTATATGAAACTTGCTTAAAATTATGTGTAGATTAATAATATGTCACTTTCACCCATGTTTAAAATGTCTAAAAAGTTGTTTGTTTAATTTTGCTCCTATGCCATGTTAAAATGATTTAATTCATAACTAAATAACCGTAACTCCGATTTTATTAATCTTTATATGTAATTGGGGTAGAAAAATGCCTAGTTTAACATGGTGGCCTTACTTTGCATGTTTAACAACCCTAAAATTGTGTTTAGGGCAGAACAGGGCCTAATCTAAAATATGCATATGAGGAGTTTCCGGAATTTGTTGTTTGTTGTTCCCGGCCTCATTTAACCTTGACTAGATAGGTAGTTTTCTTTTTGTTTCCCCTCTTGCCATGTTTAACAACATTTAATATTGTTGGGTACATAAACGAGATCAAACTAAATAATTGATGTGGTGCTCCGTCAATATGCAACTCGTTGCATATTGAGCTTCCACTTAATTTGTAGTTTTGCTTGTGCATTTTGCCATGCCATGGTTCATTAAACTGGACATGCATCATACTTGATTGTGCATCCTGCCATGTTCATGTCGTGGTTGTTTACTATGTTGTTTGCTTCTTTCCGGTGTTGCTTCTTCGGGTTGGTTCCGTTAACGTCGAGTTTGTGAGGACCCGTTCGTCTACGTCCGTTTTTCTTCTTCATGGACTCGTTCTTCTTCCTTGCGGGATTTCAGGCAAGATGATCATACCCTCGAAATCACTTCTATCTTTGCTTGCTAGATGCTCGCTCTTTTGCTATGCCTATGCTGCGATACCTACCACTTGCTTGTCATGCCTCCCATATTGTTGAACCAAGCCTCTAACCCACCTTGTCCTAGCAAACCGTTGATTGGCTATGTTACCGCTTTGCTCAGCCCCTCTTATAGCGTTGCTAGTTGCAGGTGAAGATTGGAGATGCCGTTCCTTGTTGGAACCTTTATTTACTTGTTGGGATATCACAATGTATCTTATTTAATTAATGCATCTATATACTTGGTAAAGGGTGGAAGGCTCGGCCTTATGCCTGGTGTTTTGTTCCACTCTTGCCGCCCTAGTTTCTGTCATATCGGTGTTATGTTCACGCGGTTGGGCTATAATGGGAACCCCTTGACAGTTCGCCTTAAGTAAAGCTCTTCCAGCAATGCCCAACATTGGTTTTACCATTTGCCACCTAGCCTTTTCTTTTCCCTTGGGAGTCGCGCTCCTGAGGGTCATCATTATTTACCCCCCCGGGCCAGTGCTCCTCTGAGTGTTGGTCCAACTTGTCAGCCGCCGGTGGCCACCAGGGGCAACTCTGGGCTGGCCTACCGGAAGTTTGGACGATCCGGTGTGCCCTGAGAAAGAGATATGTGCAGCTCCTATCGGGATTTGTCGGCACATTCGGGCGGTGTTGCTGGTTTAGTTTTACCCTGTCGAAATGTCTTGTTGTACCGGGATACCGAGTCTGATCGGAACGTCTCGGGTGGAGGTATATTCCTTCGTTGACCGTGAGAGCTTGTCATGGGCTAAGTTGGGACACCCTGCAGGGATTTGAACTTTCGAAAGCCGTGCCCGCGGTTATGGGCAGATGGGAATTTGTTAACGTCCGGTTGTAGAAAACCTAAAGTCGACCTTAATTAAAATGAATCAACCGCGTGTGTAACCGTGATGGTCTCTTTCCGGCGGGGTCCGGGAAGCGAACACGGTTGTTGGAGTTATGCTTGACGTAGGTTGTTTAGAATCACTTCTTGATCATACTTTCTCGACCGTGCCTTGCCTTCTCTTCTCGCTCTCATTTGCGTATGTTAGCCACCATATATGCTAGTCGCTTGCTGCAGCTCCACCTCATACATTTAACCTTACCCATAAGCTTAAATAGTCTTGATCGCGAGGCTGCGAGATTGCTAAGTCCCCGTGGCTCACAGATACTTCCAAAACCAGCTTGCAGGTGCCGATGAGTCCGTGCAGATGACGCAACCAAGCTCAGGAGGAGCTCGATGAAGATCTTGTCCTTTGTATTGTTTCGTTCTAGTTGATCAGTGTGGAGCCCAATTGGGGTCGATCGGGGACCTTTGTCGCATTTGGGGTTCTTCTTTTATTTTGGTTCCATAGTCGGACCATGAGTGTATTTGATTGATGTAATGTTTATTCATGTAATTGTGTGAAGTGGCAATTGTAAGCCAACTATGTATCTCTTTCCCTTATTATATTTCCATGGGTTGTGTGAAGATTACCTCACTTGCGACATATGCCTTCAGTGCGATTATGCCTCTAAGTCGTGCCTCGACACGTGGGAGATATAGTCGCATCGAGGGTGTTACACCCGTGGACCCACTTTCAGTGACCCACGCGCCAGTCCACGCTGGATCAGTGGAAGCGTAAAGTCTTGAGTTCGTCTCCCCTGCCCCGAAGGCGTATTCCTATTTAAAACGTTTTCTTTTTCTGTTTTATTTTAAAAACAGAATTTTACTAAACTTTGACTGGCTATAACTTTTTAAATATAAGTCCAAATGGCTTGATTCTTTTTCTGTTGTTTCCCAAATATTGTCTAGTTTATTTTCATATTTATTTCACAATTTTCCAAGCAACTTTTTTGTACTGTTTTGAAAGTATGTGTTGATTTCAAATTTTCTTAAATAGGAATTTGGGAGAGAGAAGAAAACTTTCAAAAGTTTTGGAGAGCACCTCACCTCTCCACACCTTGAAGGCAAGAATTCTGAACCCTGGCATAATATTGCCATGTGTGGTTTGACTTAGTTGCAACACCACCGTGTCTCAAAATTTCCATTATTTATTAGGGTGATATGATCCTACTCGTAAGTGCATGTTAATGATATCATGCTTTTGAACATTGATATGTCGTGATAGTGGTCACCCTCATATAGCCTTCATACCTACCGGAAGGAAACCGGGAAAGCCTCTGTCTTGGGTAGACACGATGCTTGTCTCCAGTTCCTCGTCGAGGCAGTTGTGTCCAGTATGGCATGATGAGGTATGATGAGTGGTGATTCTATCTGTTGGATTGAAATATATTTGTTATGCTAATCATGCAGGGAATGCCTAAACCTCCTGAGTCGACCATTAGATCGAGTCTTATTCCAGTAACCACCGTACTTGTTTCGTACTACCACTTGTCCCTACCATAGGTAGGGTACGGTTTAGTAAGTTGTCAACCCCTTTCCTAGCACACACCGTACAGAGAGGCCATGGTGGAAGATACCGGCTGCATCCGGTAGGCATGCCACCTGGTCCGGGGGCATGGGTGTTTCGGTTGTAGCCGAAGGGGTAGCTCCCCTAGTTTGCACGCGGTATAAATTTTGTGATCCCATGCTAGTCGAGGTTGTAGCCTCCCCACTTAGAGTTTTGCTTAACAGGTGTCAAGGGTGATTCCAGACACTGGTGAGTTAGGCTGGTGTGTGCGGTCAGGTGTGTTTTCAATCAAAAGACCGTGGATGGAATTAGTCCCGATGGACTAAAGGAATCCGTTGCTAGTGGGTAAAGAGTACACCCTCTGCAGAGATTAAACCTATTCGAATAGCCGTGTCCATGGTTAAGAACTACAGTCTGGGATGGGTCAAGTGTCGGTCTTAGTGTCGGTCTTCGAAGGAGAAACTACTAAACCAGAACATTGATTATGTCTTGGGATATATGATGGTTATGATTATTATTATTGTGGACTAACCATTTGTATAAACTGAAATAATGAATATTCCTGGGACGGTTCTACCTCCTGGATATTCACTGTGATTATGTTTTTATATATATAAGCCCTTTATGTGGTGTCGCTCAGACGCCCGACTGTGGCATGCTTGTTATTCCTTTTATGTATAAGCCCTTTATGTGGTGTCGCTCAGACGCCTGACTGTGGCATGCTTGTTATTTCAATTACTTATAAGCCCTTTATGTGGTGTCGCTCAGACGCCCGACTGTGGCATGCTTGTTATTCCTTTTATATATAAGCCCTTTATGTGGTGTCGCTCAGACGCCCGACTGTGGCATGCTTGTTATTCCTTTTATATATAAGCCCTTTATGTGGTGTCGCTCAGACGCCCGACTGTGGCATGCTTGTTATTCCTTTTATATATAAGCCCTTTATATGGTGTCGCTCAGACGCCCGACTGTGGCATGCTTGTTATTCCTTTTATATATAAGCCCTTTATGTGGTGTCGCTCAGACGCCCGACTGTGGCATGCTTGTTATTTCAATTACTTATAAGCCCTTTATGTGGTGTCGCACAGACGCCCGACTGTGGCAGGCTTGTTATTTCTTTTATGTATAAGCCCTTTCTGTGGTGTCGCTCAAACGCCCGACTGAGGCATTCTATTTCTACTCTCTAATTGCTTTATTCATGTGTGTTGTGAATAACTTGCTTGCGTGCATCATGGATTTTATTTTTGTGACTGACGTTGTGATCATAGAATATTTTAGGGCATGTTATACATGTGTCCATAATGTTTGCGAGTACATTCAAAGTACTCACTGGCTTGTCCCTGGCTATTGTCTTGGCCAAATTTCTTGCGAGGAGAGGAGCGTTGCGATGACAGCCCCGGAACCTACGCAATGATGATAGCAGCCTCGCGAAGATAGGAGTTATCCTGGTCAGCTGTTCCTGTGGGAAATGGAGTCCCATAGTAGCTGATGATCCGCAAACCGCTTCCGCCATCAACCACTAGAAACCAATTGTTGTACCCATAGGCCAGTATGGTCTTGTACTACATATTTTGTATTTTTCTTGGAGTTTCTATAACAAGTTGGTGTCTCATCAGCTAACAGTAATCCTGGGGCTGGTGAGCACATGGGCTGCTTTTGGGAAATTAATATCCCGAAAAACCGGTCCTGACAAACTTGGTATCAGAGCCAGGCTGACCATTGGCTAATCCGATCTTAGCCAGGTCGAAAAACCTAGGTAAACCAACCCACCAGACCTTAACCAAACCCCAGCCATGCTTCTCGTGTAAGATAGCTACACTGTGACCCGACACCTTTTGGCAGTTGGTGCCCAACCTATCAGCCTAGCCTATCGATCACACGCCAGTGACCGGCCCCTGAATAGTCTTTTTCGCAAGCATGCGAAGGAAGACTCCGTCCCCTTTTTCTATAAAAGGGCACGATAGCCTTGACCCAGCACAGCACAACCTCTAACCCCAAACCGAGCTAAAATGCCAGGACCCATTGTTCACAGTGAGACCACAGCAACCAACCTTGGAGGTCTTGTGACCGTGCTAGCAAACCTCACCCGCCGTGCCTTTGCATTAGAAGAGCCCCCAGAATATGTTGTGTACCAAGGGTCCATGAGCGGTGAGAGCCGTCAATTTTGGGCCACTGTGCACGTCTATGGTAGGGGTCTATCGCCAGAACGCCCCTACAGGTTCACCGGAAGGACAACTTCCTTTGAGCCACAAGCCATCCAACTAGCTGCCTGAGAAGCTATAGTTCAACTCTGGCACTTGTCGCCCAGAGTTAACTATCGCTCATTCTACTACTACCCCAGCCGTAACGGGTATGGTAGACCACCCCAAGTTGCCAACGGAGATCACGAGACGGATCCTGCATTATTGCATCTGGTGCGCTATGTAAGTGCGCTAGAGGGATTGTTCGATCAAATCAAGATCGTGGAGAACTGATCCGCCGACCCCCAGCAAGAAGAGAAGATGAGCCCGACGCTGACAATCCAGTCGTGCTGTTCGGACAACCGATCGAGACATTGAGGTCAGCCCCAGCCATCAACCAAGGTGCTTTGATGACCCCAGAAGTGCTTCGTCGCCTTTTGGGAACACACTCCAACGGGATTGTGGCCAACAATCCCCGCGATGGTCATCATCACTACCCCGACCCTGCAGTTCCACAACCCCCTCTAGCTAACCCCGACGGCGAGGCCAATGGAGAAGCCTCGACAGCCACAAGGCACGCCCGCTTAGACATAAACGAGGTGGACTGAGTCACTCTAGTAGTATCGAGTCTCAGTATGTCCACAACCTGTAGTTGTGTGATCTTGTATCACCGCAATGTTATCTGCATGTGCGCCCCTAAATTAAATAGTAGCTGTATTGATGTACGGTTACATTTTTAATTCCGGGCGTAGCTACCAAAACCAACCCCGACGGCACCCGCAGTAACACGTCACTTTTGTGAGATGTGTGTATCTGTGGCTTTGACCCCGACCCCCATGAGAGTAGAACCAGCAGGCTAGTGCCCCTCACCGCGGTGAATAACCCAGCCCAGTCACTATATAAAAGGCCACCTCGTGACCTTGCCGAGTACCCCTCATCTTATGCGCAACCCTCACAACCATTTCTTGCCATGCAGAGCCCTAGCATTTATCTGAGAACCCCAGATGCAACCCCGGGTAGCTTTGTTAAAATATTGTGGGACTTTACCTGCAGTACCATGGGTTCTACCCAGCCACCCCAGTACGAGCTGCTCAAGTTGAGGATCACCTCATCCACCTCGAAATATTGGGCAGTAGTGGACATCCCTCCCGTAAACTCAAACCAAGACCCAACGGAAGTCTCCTTCCTGGGGAAATCTATGCCGACTCCGCAGATGGCCATAGAAGCGGCTGCACACAAAGCGCTTGTTCGCCTTCGATTGGTGGTACCCTATGCCAGCGAACGAGGGTATTACTACTTTCCGAGCCATGCAGCACCTGGGGAAGTGACATATTTTCCCGGTGGATGAATCGAGAGAGACCCAGTACTGGCCAACCTTGTCCAGTATGTCATCGCTCAAGAGCGTTTGACCCAGCGAGTGATGGGTTATCTCCAGAGCCTCGCTGATTTAAATCCTCAGATCGCCATCGGCAGGCCACGGAGGCCCGACCAGGGGACGCGTTCATCGACTGATCAATCCGCTTCCCCCGATAGAAGAAGAGTGCGCCCCAGTGCCAGAGACGTTTTCTCGGGACCCCGTCCAGTTGCCGTTTTCATTCTAGACGTCACTGCTATGTTCTTTATTCTCGCATTTAGCCAAGTATTGTAACTCATGCGTGTTATTCTAAATCTTGTGCGATGAGAGAAATTTTTGGTTGCAATTGTGGTGAGTAGTTTTTGCTGCTATAAATTTTGATTAACTAATTTTCTCTCGCGAAAAATCCTGGAGTGAGATTTCTTTTCCCTGAGTTGCTACAGCATATATCTCCTCACGACATGGATTTTTATTCACGCAGCACCACGGCAGCAGACTCACAACCACAACCACTCGAACACATACACTTCTCACAACACCACGTAACCGCGTTGCATCTGGCTAACCATCTCCCTAAAACACCACAGTCTCTAAAGGAGAGATTAGTGGGTAATCATCCGGGTGCAAGTTACCCAGCATACCGACAACAGTTAGCACTCGACACCACACCTACTCCTCGTGATCACCGCCACCGCAGAGAGCCAACACTCGAGCGGCAGCATCACGACGATCATTGAGGATCATCGCGCACAGGAGCACGGAGAGCCCCAGCAATGCCGCCAGCCCTCCGCACACCAGGATCACGTACCAGTCCGGCACCGCCCCCGCCATTAGAGCCTCATCTCGAGCTTCTATAAATGGAAATGGAGAAGGAGAAGGAGAAGCGAGGCCAGGTGTGAGGAAGAAGAGAGAAGCACCTCAGCCGTTTTATAGCTCAAGATCGGTGTACGGTGGGCGAAGTCCACTAGCGCCGCTCGTCGCCCGATCGCCGGTGTTCGAAGACAAATCCGCAAAGCAGTGCCGACAGCACGCTGGCCCGCGAGGTGAGTGCAAACTGCACCGGCAGCTAGCACGCCGCGCACTACCGCAGGTACGGCCTAGATGCCCTACGCGCTAGACATCGCCGGTGGAGAAAGCGCGGGAAAGCGTGTGGGAGAGAGGAAGAAGAGAGAACCAGAGGAAGAAGAAGAGACTGGCAGTGGGCCCTGGGTCCACCTGTCAGCCAGAGAGAGCACTGTGCCCTCGGGTACGACCAACGTATTTTAGAATTTAAAGTTTATTCTAAATTTACTGTATCCCAACGTAGAAATCCCTCGTTTTCACCTAACCATGGATTTTTCCATGTAGTGCCACCGTTCCACACTGTAGTTTTACACCACTTATTGCCCTCTCTCGGTAACCACACTTTTATTGCATAAGTAAAGTGGTTATTTTTGAAATGGTAAGAGTAATATTTTCAAAACAGCTTTTAGCAAATCTCGAGGACGAGATTTTTTCTTAAGGGGGGTAGTGTTGTGACACCCCAAAATTTTAACCTTGTTTTATTAATTAAAATTTTGCCAGGAATTTTAAACTTTTATTTTCTGGATGTTCTTTTGGTCTCGGGACCATTCTTCTCCTTATTATTATGAAGTTTTTACCTCAAGTGAAGAAACTTTCCAAATATATCATTGGACTTGTTTGCCCTTGCAAGAAAAACACTTCTATTATTAGTGGGATTTACGTGCATAATTATTTGTCTCTGAGCTTTATTCCTTAAAATGATTTTCCATTAGTTTTGGAGCTCTTTCTGAACTACAACCATTTGATAAATTTATTTAAAATTCCAACCAAAATTTGGAGATGTCATGTGATGTTTTTAAATCACTTTTATGCAAAAATATCTTCTGTTCATTGGAGATTTTGAGCTCTACACCAAGTTTTCAAATCTGGTCCAGTGGGAAATTTTGAACTGCAACCTATTTAAATATTTCTTTAAAACTTCCACCAAAATTATGGGATATTAATAGGAATGTATTATTCAACTTTATGCAAAAACCCATTGATATTCTTTGTAAAATTTGAGTAAAACAACCTCATTTCCATTCTGGTCCAGCTTGTAATTTGTACCGCAACCCTAATATATGTTGCTCTAGTGTCCATGAGGTTTCTCCTACTTGTAGTACACCATGCCAAACCCTTAAGTCCAGGAGGTTGAACTCATTGGAGCATTTTTGGCGCATGAAACAATGCCATTTACCTTCTACCCAGAACTGAAGTTTTGCAAAACTTACACTAACAAGTTTGAGCTTTTGGCAAACTAACCTCACCACCCTCTGTATCATCTAAAGAGACCCCAATCTGGAAATTTGGGCCACCCCAAAAGTTTCCTAGATGCCATTGGCATTCTGGCAAACACCTTGAGTGCATGGACAAATTTGGCATGAATTTTTGGTTTGCATTGTGAGGTTGATCCTCCGACCCAACAAGCTTGTCCACTGTTCTCCTTGCAGACCCTAGCCTAGGTCTGCTAATTTCCAGCCTCACCCAAGCTCTGTGGCATGCATTGGCATTTCGTCGAGCGGCTAGCGTGCGTGCTCTGGGCGCGCCCACAGCGCATGTTTTGCACGCGCGTGCACCGAGCCGCCGCGTCTCGATGCCGCCCACCCTTGGCCAACCGCAGCCAGCGCGCCCCGTCTCCTCCTACACCGCAGAGCCACCCCGACCACCTCTGGCACCCCACAGCGCCGCTATCAGGTCGGCCGTGGCGGCTAGCTGACGGCCGCAGGAGGCCCCGGCCGTGGCAGCACCGCCCAAGCCACACCAACGCGCCAGCTCGCTCGTGGAACAGCCCGACCTCATCCGCAAGGCCGTCCGCTACCGCTCGTCGCCGCCACGTCGCCCTGCCCCCCTACAGCACGGCGGTCGCCGACGATCTTATCCACGTCGCCCTGCCCCCCTACAGCACGGCGGTCGCCGACGATCTTATCCACGGCCACCGTTGGAACCAACCTCGTTGCACTATAAAAGGAGGCCCCCGAGCTCGTCTAAGCCCTCAGGCAGCCTCATACCATCCTCCAAGTGCCCCCCCACAGCCAGAGAACGACGGGAGGAGGCCGTCTTCCCCATCTCTGGCAGGCTCGGCCGCCGCCACCCTCCGGCTCCGCTCGACGCGACCAGAGCCTCCCCCGTCCAACCTGTGCCACCATCACCTCCCCCTCGATCTCGCGGAGCCACCCAACACCTCAAACTCGCTCGGGAACCACCGTAGCCCAAACCCACATTGCTCCCGAAGCCTCCTCCACTGCGGAGCTCACCGCTGGTGACTCCCTCCACCCCCGCCGACCCAACGACCACGGGTGGACCGCCCAGGTCTTATGGGTCCATCCCTGGCCTCAGATGCCCTCGAGGAGCCGTCGTTCGCCGGCGTCGATCGCCGGAGTCCTGCCTCCACTCGGGCAGAGGAAGAGGAGGCGACTGGTTAAACCGGACCAGTGGGTCCCGTGGACCCACTGTCAGTGACCCCCGCGCCAGTCCACGCTGGATCAGTGGAAGCGTAAAGCCTCGAGTACGTCTCCCTTTCCCCGAAGGCGTATTCCTATTTAAAACGTTTTCTTTTTCTGTTTTATTTTAAAAATAGAATTTGACTGGCTATAACTTTTTAAATATAAGTCCAAATGGCTTGATTCTTTTTCTGTTGTTTCCCAAATATTGTCGAGTTTATTTTCATATTTATTTCAAAATTTTCCAAGCAACTTTTTTGTACTGTTTTGAAAGTATGTGTTGATTTCAAATTTTCTTAAATAGGATTTTTGGAGAGAGAAGAAAACTTTCAAAAGTTTTGGAGAGCACCTCACCTCTCTACACCTTGAAGGCAAGCATTCTGAACCCTGGCATAATATTGCCGTGTGTGGTTTGACTTAGTTGCAACACCACCGTGTCTCGAAATTTCCATTATTTATTAGGGTGATATGATCCTACTCGTAAGTGCATGTTAATTTTACCGTGCTTTTGAACATTGATATGTTGTGATAGTGGTCACCCTCATATAGCCTTCATACCTACGGGAAGGAAACCGAGAAAACCTCTGTCTTGGGTAGACACGATGCTTGTCTCTAGTTCCTCGTCGAGGCAGTTGTGTCCGGTATGGCATGATGAGGTATGATGAGTGGTGATTCTATCTGTTGGATTGAAATATATTTGTTATGCTAATCATGCAGGGAATGCCTAAACCTCCTGAGTCAACCATTAGATCGAGTCTTGTTCCGGTAACCCCCATACTTGTTTCGTACTACCACTTGTCCCTACCATAGGTAGGGTACGGTTCAGTAAGTTGTCAACCCCTTTCCTAGCACACACCGTATAGAGAGGCCATGGTGGAAGATACCGGCTGGATCCGGTAGACATGCCACCTGGTCCGGGGGCATGGGTGTTTCGGTTGTAGCTGAAGGGGTAGCTCCCCTAGTTTGCACGCGGTATAAATTTTGTGATCCCATGCTAGTCGAGGTTGTAGCCTCCCCACTTAGAGTTTTGCTTAACAGGTGTCAAGGGTGATTCCAGACACTAGTGAGTTAGGCTGGTGTGTGCGGTCAGGTGTGTTTTCAATCAAAAGACCATGGACAGAATTAGTCTCGATGGACTAAAGGAATCCGTTGCTAGTGGGTAAAGAGTACACCTCTGCAGAGATTAAACCTATTCGAATAGCCGTGTCCATGGTTAAGGACTATAGTCTTCGGAGGAGAAACTACTAAACCAGAACATTGATTATGTCTTGTGATATATGATGGTTATGATTATTATTATTGTGGACTAACCATTTGTATAAACTGAAATAATGAATATTCCTTGGACGGTTCTACCTCCTTGATATTCACTGTGATTATGTTTTTATATATATAAGCCCTTTATGTGGTGTCGCTCAGACGCCCGACTGTGGCATGCTTGTTATTCCTTTTATATATAAGCCCTTTATGTGGTGTCGCTCAGACGCCTGACTGTGGCATGCTTGTTATTTCAATTACTTATAAGCCCTTTATGTGGTGTCGCTCAGACGCCCGACTGTGGCATGCTTGTTATTCCTTTTATATATAAGCCCTTTATGTGGTGTCACTCAGATGCCCAACTATGGCATGCTTGTTATTTCAATTACTTATAAGCCCTTTATGTGGTGTCGCACAGACGCCTGACTGTGGCAGGCTTGTTATTTCTTTTATGTATAAGCCCTTTCTGTGGTGTCTCTCAGACGCCCGACTGAGGCATTCTATTTCTACTCTCTAATTGCTTTATTCATGTGTGTTGTGAATAACTTGCTTGCATGCATCATGGATTTTATTTTTGTGACTGACGTTGTGATCATGGCATGTTATACCTGTGTCCATAATGTTTGCGAGTACATTCAAAGTACTCACTGGCTTGTCCCTGGCTATTATCTTAGCCAGATTTCTTGCGAGAAGAGGAGCGTTGCGATGACAGCCCCGGAACCTACGCAATGATGATAGCAGCCTCGCGAAGATAGGAGTTATCCTGGTCAGCTGTTCCTGTGGGAAATGGAGTCCCATAGACGCTGATGATCCGCAAACCGCTTCCGCCATCAACCACTAGAAACCAATTGTTGTACCCATAGGCCAGTATGGTCTTGTACTACATATTTTGTATTTTGCTTGGAGTTTATGTAACAAGTTGGTGTCTCATCAGCTAACAGTAACCCTGGGGCTGGTGAGCACAGGGGCCACTTTTGGGAAATTAATATCCCAAAAAAAACCGGTCCTGACATACTAGTTGAAAGTAATCTATAAGAAATCAGTGTCAACCTCTCGCATGTTTTGGTCAAAAGAGGAATTTAGAACCGTCATTTGACACACAAAAATCACATGCAAGATCACCCAGAAAGTTGTACTACTAGTACTAGTACTGCGTGTTAGATGAAAAAACATGATCAAGATCGAGAAAAAGATCGTCAAGAAGAGATATTACCTGGACTTGCTTAATGAGGGATCCCGAAGAGGGGTGCTTGGACAGGGCAATGGCTTTGAGCTTGTCTGCGGTACTCTCGGCGGGGTGCTTGTGCTTCTTTGTACCATGAGCCTCGACGGTTTTGGCCAGAGCCATAGACATCACTTTGGCCGATGCTCCAGCGTCCATCAAGAAACTGTCAAATAGAAATAAAAGAAAAGAAACCATAATCACAAACCCAAAAGAAGAAAAGAGAGGGAGTTATAGGATCAGTCTCGGGGTTGCAAGACCAGGCCTTGGCCAGAATCAACACCATTGATGTGCTCACCTTTCCTTCTTTGGGAGAGAAGAACAATGGCAGAAGCAGGTCGGGGTTTTCTTGAAGAAATGAGGAAAAAGATGAGGCAGAAGCAAGGGTTGGCTAGAGACGAATCTGAGAGAGAAGAGTGAAATGATGGTTGCTTCATCCGTCCAACTTACTGCTAGAAAGGAGGGGGTTTTGTGATTTGACGGCTCATTGGTCATTACTGCGGCACTTCGATCGGGGTAGTCTACCGTCACTCTACTACGGAGTAATTTAGTGCATGGCTGGTGGACCCCGATGCTGGCTGTCCCACACGTCGGCGAAAGTGAGTAATTTAGTGCATGGCTGGAGGAGGACCCACACGGTAGAGCGTGTCCACTATTTTTCAGAAGAAAAAAATGATTACAACAAGCGTTTCCACTCTTACGATGGAGGAGTGCGAAACACGGCAGCCATTTGAACATACACGGTGCTCCTACTACTAGGCATGTGTAGTGGTTCATACGTCAGTACTACACAATCTTGTTGCTAGTGTAGTAAGATATGACGATAACAAATGATGTTGTGCGCATGTCAACTACTCCTATATGTAACATAGTACCGCTTTTTCGACTGTCCGGTTGAGAATGGACGGTGAGATCAATGTTAACAGAACTAGGTCCACAGTGCACGGAGAGTACGGTGCTACAGTACTCCATGAAACATGAACCACATGAAGCACGAATAGTGTTAGGCAGTGTGTATGAAGGGTGCACGGGATGGGAGCAAAAGTTCCCTTCTCGACCCACTTTTGGGTGTTTGGCAGAGTGCATGAAGGGTGCATGAGTCCACACTAGTAGGTTGAAAAAAATACACGAAGAGGAAACAACTATATTGAGATGAGAATGCAACCAATCACACCCACACGCTTTGTGCTACAGTGACTGATCTGCACCATCTGAGTTTGATCCAACGGTCATGTTGCGCCGAGACATGGACATGCCCATGCAGAGGGTTTAGCCCGACGGCCGGCATAATCGCGCTGGCACGATGGTAGGCATCGCGCAGCCACAACACGTGCGTGGCAACTTGGTTCACCAAGTGGCTAAGGCGATCCTGGACCTCGTCACGATCGGCCCGCTCGTGCTCCAGCCGGCTCCCCTGACGGCCTATCGTATCTCCCGCTTTCTGCAGCAATGCCGCCGACACCTCGAGCATCTTTGTGGTGGACGCCTGTCGCTTTTGAAGCTCCGTGAACTCCCGCACATAACGGAGGAGCATAGCACTCCTCTCCTCCTTGAGCTAACGGAGCTCCACGTCCTTGGCCCTGAGCTCCGCATCCTTGGCATGGAGCTCCTGTGTCAGGAGCCTCACCTCGGACTCCGTGATCTGCTGCGCCGCCATGGCACCAGGTAGAAGCAATGGGGAGAGGAAGCAAAGGGGGCGAAACGGCTAAAAGGCAATGCAATATACGGGAAGGCAGAGGTAGCGGGGAATATTTTGGTTTTCACCACGGTAAAACACCAGTCGACGACTTCTCACATCAGGGAGCAATGGGTACAGGCGGAGTCATCGGGACTAATTGCCGCCGCGCCTTCTCCCGTCAATCAAAAAATTAAAAATCCTGCCGCGCCTGCTCCCGTCAATCAAAAAATTAAAAATCCTGCCGCACCCAAACACTAGAGCAACGCCACGGTGGATATTTAAATTTTCCTGCCGGCAAGTAGATAAAAAAGGGGTGAAAAAACAAATGTGGCGGCGGCCTAACTAATTGGTCGAACTAGCCCAACTAGCTAGCCACCGTGCTTCACTGATGTACTCGGTGGGAAAGGTGGTCTTTCGTGATTTGACGACTCATTTACTTGCTTCGGCGCTACGACCGAGGAGGACCCAGAAAACACGCGGTAGGGCGTCCCACGTCAGGAAGAATATATGCGTGCACCACCCGGGAGGACCCTGAAACCGCGCGGTAGGGTGTGCCACATCTCGGCACGGAGGAAAAATGTGCGTGTAAAAATATACTGTATCAGAAGTAGTAGAGTACCTATGGTTCGACCTCGGGACCCAGCCAGTCGGTTGAAAACACTCCACTAGCCACACAGCTTCATCATGCAAACGTGGCACGGAGGATAGATGTGGTTAGCTCCGTCTCGACCAGCCACAACGTCTCTTGTTCTAGGCGATTCTTCTATTTTCCATGTTTTTTAGTTGTAATAACACCACGGCAAGCTAGCGCCGCTCTTCGTGTGTGCCCGTGCAAAGGTTAGACGATGGAGAGAAGAGAGATTGAGATCGCAGACCTGGGACCCACCAGTAAGTGAGATAATGGTCATGCACGTGTTGACGAGGCACTCCCTCAACTCTACTCAACGCAAGTACTGTATAAAATCAAGTTATGGGACAAAGCCAACAACCGTTCGTTTTTTCAGGCTATCGACTTACGCTTTGTAGTCCAGGTTGCCAGTTCGAATCTCGTCTTTCAGATTTGTTAGTTTTAGGTCCAAATTTGATTAATGACAAGTGGGACCCTCGTGTGTTGTTCCGATATTTCAGTGTAGGATGGTTTTTTTGAACAAACACTTTGTGCGGTTAGACAAGTAACGGCACGAGTTACACGTTTTTTGCAAGTTTACAAACAAAAATGACAGTGGCATAGAATATCACATCCACCCCGCAGCTTAGATACTATGGTGATACGAGTTTTTACACCGTTGGAAGTCAGATCCAATGGCTTGGGAGTAGTTTTTGTAATTATGCGCAATTTCCTAACTCTCCAAAGGTTTTTTTGCAATAAAACATTCAGGCCTCGTGTGTGCCGCTGCATCTTCGATCCAACGGCTCCCCGGTGCTCATATTAGGTCTTCCCGTAGCTTAATTACCCGCTACGGTGATTGGAGTAGTTGTGGGCCGAATGCTACGAAAATATAATCTAAACCGACTGGAATAAATGCCTACACAAATTAATCCAAGGTTGGAGTGCCCCTCGCAATGTAAATAGCTCCAGCTTTGCGAGGGATGGAGAGGTAGTAGCTTCAACGCGTGGAAGATACGGTGTGAGAAAGCGAGGTCGATCGAGAGACATATAGATAGAGAGACAGTGAGTGTGGTCCGACATTCATTGAACAAATATACATGCTCTGGAGAGATATTGTCCGATTGAGATTTTTTGCAAGGGTGAGGGCTGTAAGATAGAGCTTGAGAGATGATCCAGTCACAGACGTGTAGATATATTTTGTGCGTGAGAGGAAGCAAGGTCAACCGATCACATAGGGTCACCGTGCGAAGAGTGAGACGGGTTGGAGAGAGTGACCTAGATAGACGATGTGCGTGAGAGAGTATACAATGTGAATAGGTCGAATTGGGCTCAACATGGAGATATATCGTTTTTGTCCGAGAAAGAGCGAGGTCAATTGAGACATACGAAGAGAGAAAGAGAGAGAGAGAGAGAGAGAGAGAGAGAGATTGAGTGAGCGTGGCCCACCATGAGGTCTAAAGAGTGGTGGCGGCTTGGATGGACTGACCTAGATAGACAATCTGTGTGAGAGAGTATAGAGTGTGTTGATCGAGGCCCGAACAGGGAGATATATCATTTGTGTGTGAAAGAAAACGAGGTTAAACGAGACTCAGATAAAGAGAGCGAGATTGAGCGAGTGTGGCCCGCCGTGTGGAAGAAAGAGTGAGACAGTCTCGAGGGAGTGACCTAGATATACAACGTGCATGCGTGCGCATGCACGAGAGGTTGGGGGCTAGATAGGAAATGCATGTATTTAGCGCAAGAGGGTGAGAGGGAGAGGGGGGAGAGAGAGAGCTCGGCATGGGGTGCAATGGCGGGTGTGTGAGGTAAATACATTTGGTAATAGAGTGGAAAAAGGGGTTGTGTAGTTGAGAGACTAAGAGATCGAAACATGGAGAGAAAGAATGAACGTGTGTTGGAAACCGATAGCTTCCTAAGGTGGTTAGGAGAGGAAGATAGACCGATACAGGAAGTATGTAGGGTTTGTGCGGGGGGGGGGGGACTAAAAACAACATTTGAATGTACATATTACGAGACTTAATATCGATGTTTCAATTCGGTGTACATTGTAAGATTTGAACCGAGGACCAGGCATACGTGTAATTATTTCGAATTCGTGCGATACTAAGTTTCGAAAAGTTGACATTGACTCAGTTTGTTGTGCTATTTTGTAGGTCATATGTTTGAATCCATCCAAAAGTTTTCTCACTACCATGGTGTTCATCATATACATATGAATTTGTATTAAAAAAGTAGCGTGGATACAGTGAAATGCGAAATCCATGTTAGAATTGGAGATCGCTACGTGACACACACTCTAATTCAAATAACTAACTACGTGACACACACTCTAATTCAAATAACTAATTATGTGACACACACTCTAATCCACGTTAGCATGGGTACAGTTTCGAATTTTTTTCAAATAACTCCTCATTAATTAATTTATAGTACTCCCTCTATTCACTTTTATAAGACCTTGAAGACATTTCAGACAATGTGCAAAACAGATCATTTTAAGTTGTCTGAAACGACTTACAAAAGTGAACGAATGGAGTATCTCGTTTCAAATGACTAATTAGTGCAAGGAAAACACGGGCATGGTAATACATACAGATTCGTTTGCAAATGAAAGAAGATTCGTTTGCATTCTCAAATGTAGGCGCACCAGGCAAACCAGGTCGTGTCGGGGTGGACGCTGCTTCGGTGCCTTAAAGGCAACTGCCTTTGGGTCACTGACATGTGGGCCAGCCACCTGTTGGGCCCATATGTCATGGACACAAAGGCAGGTGCCTTAAGGCACCGAAGCATAGTCCTGTCGGGGTGGTCGCGTGTGTCGGACGGACGCGTAGCACCCAGCCACCCACCCCCTCCCCCCAAAAAAGGACGACGGCAATATAAGTTCGCGCTTCCACGTTTCGGATTGAAATATCAGGCGGCCCAATTCTAGCCCTGAAAAATCTTTCTTCTCCACCGTCCCCTTCCGCGCCCAGATTGCTCAAATCCCTAATTCGCCGCCAACCCTTGAATCGCCCCTCGTCTCGTCTCTTTCCCCACCGTTCCCCACCTCTGTGCCGGATGATGACGACGAAGACGACGGTCGCGCTTCACCACCGCACCGGAGCTACCTCATCTATGCCCTCGTCCACCGCACCGGGTGGTCCACCGACAACGTCGGCCGCCGCAACCAACGTGCCTCACAGACACCGAGTTCCACCGCATCAGGTGCGCTTCACCGACGTCGTCTCCTAGCTCACCGGGGCTACTTCACCGAGCACATCATCGCACCTCCGCCCCCCGAGGTCGTTGGGGCTTCACCAACGGTCTCGTCCACCGCATCGTAGCGCTCCACTGCCACTCAAGATCTGCATCCGTGCGCGGCTAGCCAACGCCAGCGCATCACCCTCAACGGCTCTGAAGTGACCCGCACTCTAGCTAGGCAAGCATGCCCAAACGCCGGCCCGAACTAGGTATCCACACATCACTCCCTTGTGCACTGTTCCGACGATGTTTGGATATCCTTTCACTGCTCTCTTAGCTTACACGCCTATGCAACTTTGACCTTAACTCTTATTTCTTCTGGAGATATCATCTGAAACAAGCAAATCCATATTTTAGCGAAGCATGACGGCGCTACGGGATCTGGTACACATCCTACACACCCATATAACCTTGTAAGTATCTGTCCTCCAGTACAACATCAAGGTCGATTCCTCTTATTTGATCAACCATTCGCCGTGTCAAAAATGCAGAGGGGGATGCAAGGAGCACAAGGCCTGTACATCCAAGCAAGTGGTAACATGGACTTGTACATGGAACATCCCAAGCGCAAGGAGAGCTGCAGTGAGCCTGTACAACAAGCTAGCGTAAGTCCCTGCATTTCATTTAATTCATACTGGCATTCGTGTATGATTTGTGTGTAGTGGCTGATCCACGAATTCAAGTTACCAGGGGCAAACATTTAACTTAAAAAATACGAAGGCACTTGCACTCCGGAAATCAACATAACTTGAGAAATGTGAAGCTACATGCACTTTGAAAACCAACTAATGATCCAAAGTAGTTCAGATTATAAACACTAAATGATGCACGCACCAAAAAACACAAAATGCAACATGGTGTACAAGGACTACAAACATGGTCTGTACCTGCTTGAATTATTCGTTCTCTGGCTGAAAATATCGAAGTGTAATTGCACGTATAACTAGTGCGCAAACTGCATATCAATATATCTATCCTGCACAAGTATGCCAATAGTTTCGAACAACAGATTAGAAAAGTATTTATGCTATGTTGTCATGATACGGGGACTTTCTGGTAGATGGCCTCGACATTTCCTCAAGCTATGAAAATGCACTATAATTTGCTTGTCATCAATGCCTGCAAATCTCTGTCTCTCTCAACATAGTAGATCATCATTAGACACTAAATCCTTCAATGAGCTTGCAAAATGCTTGCATTAGATCCCTCATTAGACACTACATGTTCATCACCAGGAGCATGTAAAATGTTTGCATCAAATCCTTCATTAGCAGTCTGTTCATTAGACACTTCAGGCTCAAGAACAACATGAGCTTGTATGTTTGCACTGTAAACTTGATTAGATACATCAGATTCAGTCAGTTCAGTATTGATTGGGGGAGTTATAAAATAAGTAGAAATTGGTTTCATTTTTTCATAGATTCCATACATACAAGCAGTTTACAACACCATCAGGTTTAACTATTGGCCAGAAATTGAAGAGTTGAATTAGATATAATCAGGGATGTGATGTACCTGCTCGTTGCGCATGCTACTCTTGCAAGCTGCGACTGTCCATTTGCGCAAGATTGATGCCATGCCCGTGCTGCCGCCGCTGCCTCCCACGCAGGCTACACCCAGGGTTGGATCTTCATCTTCTTGTCCTTCCGTTCGCTTGAAGCCCGGCGACCGCCCTCCAATGAGGGCGCGAGGAAGTGCTGTGTCGGTCTGTCCAGTGGTGGCTAGGTTAGGAGTGAACCAGACTGGAGGCTGGAGCGAATGAATTGGGACTTTTCCTACTGTCGATCGATATGGGAGGCGCTCGTTTGGGCCACGAGCCTGCTATAGGGCCTGCCTTGCACTTATGTTATTGGCCCATCCAAATTGAAACATTTTTCTTCATTTTTTACATTGCCTTATCGTGCGTTGGGACGAACAAAACTAGCATGGGCCAACCTGGACGACTCAAACTAGGTGCACACTTTCCAGCCACCTGAGGCGGCCGCCCATACCAGCCCCTATGGTGGCGTCGCCCCTTTTTGCGTGTATGATTGGATAGTGAAAAATATTCCAGTGGCGCTTTTGATTTACCCACAGAATGGTTGAATTGCTTGTTTCTATGAACTGAGTTCGCCAATAATGTGAAGGATGCCAGTATTTTCATCCTATTGTAGATTGCTTAGCTCTCGATATGCCAAAAGTAATCGCAAGAAATATACAGTAAAAGCCAGTGTGATGTGTTTGGCTAAAACTAGTCTGAGTACACGTCCTCATATAACATATCAAGGACGCACCATCTTACCAGATTAATCATTCGACTTACCCATGCAGTGTGGGAAGAAAGAAGTATTGGGACTACGTATCCAAGCAATTGATGCCATGGACTCCTTCGTACAACCTTGTAAGCGAAAAAGAAGTTGCAGTGTGCCTATATAAAGAACTAGCGTAAGTTCAGTTACCTGCTTCTCGGAATTTTAGTTAGCCACTTATTGCAAAATTGTTCAATTACGTTGCTTGGCTTAATTTAGTTTGCTACTGATTACATAATGGCACAGCCTATTAATCATATTGTAGACTGCGCCTATCTATGTGTTTGATACTTACTGTTAAGAATTACCTGTTTGCCTTAACTTAAATATCTACTTGTTTGTTTAACTGCTTAGCTGCTGCAACAACGGGTTACAATGATGTTAATAACTACTTTTCAGCATCCAATTGAAACTCTTTAATTCCTTGTTTGTTTAACTGGTTTGCTGTTATAACTCCCAGTTGAGATGTTTTGCTAACTTCAACTTTTCTGAATCCAATCGGAACTTTAATGGCAAAACAGGTTAGCCCAAGATCAAAGAGCGAGGTCCCCATGGACGTTGCATCATCCCACAGCAGTGGCACCGGCCCAATCATGCATTATGAATTGCCAACTGCTGATGCTCTAGAGGCTAAACTAGTGGTAAAAAGAGATTCTGCTTCTGCACTTAGAGATGAAGTTGACATGTTAAGGAAGCAAACATCACAATCACAAGCAGTACTCAAGACAACCATTAAATATTTGGTGGATTTCAAAACGAAGCAACCTGAGACTGACCAGATTGTTAAGGTCCTGAAGGAAAAAAGGAAATTAAATTCCTACTTGGTAAATCATAGGTGAAATGTTCTTTCCATAGTTGAATAACCTTTGTGTTGTCTGTTCATGTAATCAATCAAACCATTTGTTTTAAAGATCATGTAATATTTTTTTGTTCTTTTTGTAATTTTATTTGATCACAAGTCTGTATTAATTGATAAGACTCGGAGACATTTCATTTGGATTGCTGTGCCAGACCTACAAATATGCCAATCGGGTTGAATGTGCATTCAGCAATAGTAGTATAGATGGACCATAAGTGGCACGCATCGGAAAGGGCCAAGATGCTGGCTAAAAAAGGATGCTGTTGTAGCCAAAAAAAAGTACAGCAGCCTGGCTTATGTATGTTTGTTGATATTATTGATCCATATACTCTATAAGTGTTTATATGTCTGTTAGTTCCGTACATTCTTGGTTGATTGACTCGGTATTTGAATCTTGATACATCGCTTGTGTACATATCTAAAAGGGAGTACACATTATGCTGCCTGTGACATTTGAGTTGGACATGAAGTGTTCCAAATATTCGAATTCACCTTAAACTGGATTCTAGTTTCTGAATTTGAGTATCGGCATTTGTAAACCATATTCATATATGACAGTGGAATACATCTTTGTCGTCCTTTTGAAGATATATAAAAACACATAGAATGATTTATAAAGCTTCATATAGGAATAAAAAATGGATTCGAATTTAGTTGCCAGGGTAAACGTGGATGCTTATTGTCCCAAAATTCAAAAGAAACAGCAAAATGTCCACTCCCACATCGGCTGCCCGAAGCCAAGTATTTGGGAGATGGAAATTACTGTCTACCCATTACACAGACAATCCATCGGCCCGATTTCCACTGCTCTAAATAGGGGTAGGTTAGTAACTTCAATTAGACGTGACACGACCTCCTCTGAGCCCATTCCGACACGGTGGGCGTCAAACATGGGCGGCATAACTCATTTGATTCAAGCTCGCCCGAAAGACCTCTGTTTCTCCCTCCATTCCCCATTCATATATGGTGGACGGCAAAACACCCTCTCCTCGTCCGAAATAGATGTAGGCTAATATTTTAAATAGGGGCAGATGTGTAACTTCCATCAGACGTGACACAACCGCCCTACCCGTCAGCCCTGTTCATACACCGTGGGAGCCAACCATGGGCGGCAAAACACCCTCTCCTCGCCCGAAATAGTTATCAGAAAATATTTGGGATATGCGAGATTACCGTCCTATCCCCAACCGACGAGACGTCCAAATTTGAAACGGGAGATAAGTTCGTAACTTTCCCATATTTCAGACAGGTGCGTCCCAAAAACATGGTTCCCCGTACCTCTCCCTCCATTTTCCCATTCATACACCGTCCACGCTAGAACACCCCATTCCCACACCAGCCTCCGTCCGCCACCCCATCCATCGCCGCCGTCCTCCACCACATCCATCGCCACCGTCCTCCACCATGCCGGAGCGCCTACCAAGACCGTGTCGTCCACTACTAGAGATGGACGTTTCTCATCCACGGCGATGGACCAATAGCCTTGCATCGCGTCCTCTTGCTTCATCGGCTCCGTCGTCCTCTTTGTCGGGGCCGCTCACACGACCTTCTCTTCCACTACAACGGGACTTATCCCCCGATGCACCCGTCTACCGTCGCAGATCTGCTTCAACGCCACCGACAACCATCGCACCCCCGATGCCTACACGGTGCCGCAAGAGAGGTGGTACTTCATATCTCCTCAACTTTTTGATCTCAACCAAAAAATAGATCTTAACTTGGTTACCCTACTTTCTTTTTAGCTCTTAGAATTTAGTTCTTAGTTCGAAGCAAACAATGGATGCTAAATATCATTTCTCCGGTTTGCAGCTTCAAATCTGCCATGGCACAGCCATAATACGGTTTAATTGATCATGCTTAGGGTTTAATTGATCATGTTGGTTCCGTGGTGGTTTCTTTAATAGAAATCAGAGGGGAAACCATCTTTTGCTAAAAAATATATGCTTAGAGTTTCCCCCTTTTATGATCACTATACGATCAGAATACATGCTTCGTGTCATAATAACACTGCTCCACCCATCAAGCTAAACAAGCTTAGTTGTTCAAATACGAATCTGATATTATTAAAACAGAGTTGTTTAATTGGTCAGCTAAATGTTCCTAATTAGTTACAAAAATGCATGTTCGCCGCTCGGGTGTGTATCTCTGTGTGTGGTCTGGTCAGCATGGTTGTGGAGGTGAACTTTGCATATGCAGGGGTTTATAGGGAGACACTCTCTGAGTTGAAACCGCAATGCATTCCATAGATAATCTGACTACTTTTTATGTTTTCATGAATCTCAGATTCTGAACAGCATCATAATGATTATGAGCTTGCACGCATGAAAAGAATAAAGCAGAACAATGCCAAGGCTATCAAACTTGGCATTAAGGGACTGAAATCAAGTCTGGATGCAATGCAATGCAAACACTCTCCACCTACAGATTCATGCTTAGAATATGATCCTAACAGTGATTCTGAGCTAGAGGGAGACCTAAGTCAATGTAGCTCCCTAGTGGAGGAGTCAGAGGAAGATACTTTCCAAGGTTACGTTGCTCACACATATCTTGCAACTGATGCTTTGCATTTCTTCTACTTTGTTGAACTGCCATTAGCTTAGTTTACACATCGTGTATGTGATATGCCCTGCCTATCCATTTTCAGTACATATTCCATCTGTCATCATACCATATTTATCCATTCAAATGATGTTCTTGTGCATCAGACGTTCAAAAGGAAGAGGGCGATTGCTGATCATGGAGGAGCACAAGCAAAGTATTTGGAAAAGGTAGTGGCACCTGATAAATCAAATAGCCCATTAGGTGTAGTTGCAATATCACCTGACCCACAAAATACCCCAACTCTAGCAGACTCTAGCCCTACTACACTGGTCATTTCTGATGCCCCAACTGCAGCAAACAGTATGATTATGCCAGTTGACATAGCACCGACGCAAAACCCCCATTCCAGCAAAGAGTACACCAAATCCAGTTGCCAAATCCCTTTTCGAACCAGAGAGAGCCCTAATTGCAGCAAATAGGACCCCTGTTCCATTTCTTCCCAGTTTAGAAGACGAAGCTTATGTTGTTGTCAGGAACTTTGTGTGCATCTTTCCTTCATGGAAAGATTATACTGTAGACACAGAACAATTTCCAGTCTTCCTCCGCAACTTACGAGTAAGTAATGTACTAATGTTATTCATGGTCACTACTGCATATCTTTCTGCTGACAGAAGACACAAGATTTCATTCTTTTAAATAGGCGAGCCACAAACTGGATTGTGATGACGAGCAAGGGTTGGTTGCGCTTTTCAAGCACTCATTGATGAAGTATCGTTCCTACTTGAGGCAAGCGCACTTCGATGGGAAGCCTCTGAACGAAATTTCTGTGAAGTCTCCGGTGCTACATTTATCCGACGGTGACTGGAATAATCTTGTTACACATTGGTCTCGGCTGCAGCATAAAGTACTGTCTATGATATCACATCACAATTTGAACTACATTTCTGCATTTGCCTTAATGTCTCACTTGTATGAAAACTGTTAGTAGAAGAACATTCGTTCTCAAGGGACCACAGAATCTCGCAACTATACTGCACACTGCATTGCTCTTGTGAGTACCTCTTGCCCTGTATGACCATACTTACTTTCATAGCTGATTGATTATGTAGCATCACTGCACATGTTAGCCTCGTAATCGTCCATTTGGTGGACATTATAAGATCCATATGGACTCTTACATAAATTTAGAATCAACCCAATGCTTTTGAAGAGGTTTAGTTCTGCAATCCTCTTGTAAGGACTGAACGTGGTCTATCACTGTAGTTACATTAACAGCTACTCCCTCCGTCCCATAATATAAGAACGTTTTGTACAGTACACCAGTGTTCAAAACACTCTTGTATTATGGGAAGAGGGATTGGCTCATTTTGTAGCATTCTGCATCTTATCTCCCTCGCCCACAATTTACTAAAAAAGATCAGATCAATATTCAATCTTACCAACAAGTAGAATACACAGACAATGCCAGTGCAGAAGTGTAGCCCATTGCTCTTGTCAGTACATTTTGTCCTGTAATGCTTGTACTTCCAGGGATTGGTAGTTGATTATGTAGCATCAATCTGCATCTTATCTTCATTATCCTCTATCCCTTCCAGTATTATCATATCTATAATTACTCTCTACAAAATGTAGAGTACAGGCAATGCTTATGAAGAAGATTCTGTGCTGAAATTCTTGAGTCATCCTTCCCTTGCCATGGAGAAGGGCATTATAAAGCCGGTGTTAATTGTTAATGTAAGTCAGTCCTTCTAAAGCCTTTATCCTCAACTACTGTTTTTTCTCATACTCCCTATCGTTTACTGCTGTTTAGTTTGTTGTTTCTACCAAAATGCATGTTCGTAAGAACCGTAAGTTCTAAGTTTTACTTGTAAAACCAAATTCCTTATTCATACCATGCACATTACTTAATACTCCCTATATGTATGCTTGTTTTTGTGGATCTATAATCCATTGTGTGTGGTGAAGCAGCCCACGTTTGCACCTTGTCATCTCCTATTTTATCTTACTGATGTGGCTGGTGATATGAACAACATGCCATGCACATTATCCAAAATAGATACAATGATTTTATTTGCCCTTCATCTATGCTTGTTATGTTGACATGGTAATCCAGTAGTGTGGTGAAGCTCCCCGCGTTATGAACAATGCCAAATTATGCTATTGATATTTTGAACATACTCTTTATTTTCTAATTTGAAATTGGATAGAATTGACAGAACAGTTATCATCTTTGTTTATACATGTGCAAAACCTGTCATCTCTTTGCTTTGTTTCAGGGTGATATGCCTGATGGCATGCACAAGTATGCTGAAGGCTGTGAGATAAACCCAACATATATTGCAGCAAAGAAGGCAAAACATCTTGAAGATAGCGAGACAACCCCAAAGTCTTGTCTTGATGCAGTGTTCAAGTTACTTGAGACTAACAGTCAGACAAGCTCACAGAATTCGTTGTCTGAATCAGTTCGACTTCTTCAGTCCCAAGTTCTAGCAGAAAGGCATTCTGCAACTCAACTCCGACTTGAAGTCCTATCTCTAAGAAAGATTGCGGAGAACACCAATGAGAACCTCATCGCTAAACAGCTACACATGGAAGCTATGACCGACATGCTAGGCCGGTCTCACAGCCTTGCTCAACAGCTTGCGCAACAGTTCCCCCGCAAGGCTAACCTTTCTTGAACTATCTTGGAAGTGGTCTCGGTTCAGTATTATTTTGTTATGCTGCAATCGTGCCTAGTTTTTGTAATCCGCTTCTTCATTGCGCTTTATGATCACTGGTGGCGAACTTTGATGCCCAGTGGATGTAATATACCTTAAATCCTTTATTGTGTAGTGTAAGTTTATTCTTAGTTATTATGCCATAATTTCTTTATTGTATAGAGTAGGTTTGTTCTTAATTCCTACTAGTTACGCAGCAGCCCGAAATGAACCCCATCCCATGATTGTGCGAATCAAATCATGGGCTTTTAACAGGCCAAAATTGTCTGGGTCCTTGTTTGGCCCAATCAGATATCGGCTGCGAGTAGGCCGGATGCAAACTGGGCCGTAGTTAGGCCCAACTATATGATGGGCTTTTAACAGGCCGGAATTAATATAGGGCCGAAATGTTAAATGGGCCCTTAACAGGCCAAAACTAATATCATGCCGAATTACTAAGTGGGCCTTTAGCAAGTGGGCCCAAAAGCATAGTGTCCAGTTGACGGGCCGAATCTGATATGGGCCATAATTGAGCCCAAGGCCTCTTAAAGGGCCGGACCTGATCTGGGCCGTAATTTGGCCCAGAATGTGGTAGGCTTTTAACGGGTCGGATCTCATATGGGCCACTATTAGGCCCGGAGCGTGGTAGGCCATTAATGGACCGGATCAAATATGGGCCAGCATTTGGCCCAAAACATGGCAGCCAGTTAATGGGCCAGCCTACTAGGGTCCTCAAAATCTTGTGGGCCTATAGCTGGGCCGGCCCATTAATGTCGGCGAAATCTCGTGGGCCTTTAGCTGGGTCGGCCCATTATGACCCGCAAGAATCTTGTGGGCCTTTACCTGGGCCGGACCATTATGGCACAAAAAAATCTTGTGGGCCTTTACCTGGGCCGGCCCATTATGGCCCGCAAAATCTTGTGGGCCTTTAGCTGGGCCAGCCCATTATGGTCCGCAAAATTTCATGGGCCTTTAGCTGGGCCGGCCCATTATGGTCTGCAAAATCTTGTGCCCCTATAGTTGGGCCGGCCCATTTAAACTTGTTGGGTCGTGCCATGTGTCGACGTATCATAGGCACCTTCTGTCCAATGAGTGGATGACATCTGTCCCGACGATGAGCCGACACGTGTTTCCTCTAGCCAATGATGATTTTACACGTGGAAAATCCCCATTGGTCGGGGCTGTTAATGGGTTATCGGATCCAAAACCCGACCCGATAGCTTAACGGCATTCCGTTACGGTGGATGCCACGTGTCGGTCACCCTTGACGAAAGCACTTCTGTGACGTGCGATTTATCGTCATGGAAGTGGACACTTCCGTGATGATAATTTTGGTAATGTCATGGAACACTTCTACGACAGCACAGGTATGACTATCTTGATTCTGTCATAAATTTTTCATGGATGTACATGCATGACAAAAAAAGCGACCTACTATGACAAACACTTATCATCACGGAAGTGTATTTTTTTTGTAGTGTAAGCGTAGACAATCCGATGGTGGGTCAGATCTAGTATCTAACACCAACACTGGACATGAAAACCGGCACCGTACTGGCAATTTTAAGCAGGCCTTTGGAGGGCCAAGATTCAATACTGAGGCAATGATGAACGGACCTTGCCCAATAGACAGTTTTCCCAATAAGCCAGTGGCTCGTGCTTGGAAGGACTATTTTATCATGAGAGAGTACAGGAATTCCAACTATAGTCAGAATCATGGCAACAATAATGGCCCGCCTGGCGGGTCAGGATCCGGCTCACAGGGGCACGGTTTTGATGGTTGCAGCTCAAATTCTGGGTATCAAGGATAGGGCAACCATGGTGGTTGTAACCAATAGTCTGGTCAGGGTAACCAGCAACATCAGTCAGGATACTAGAGTAATCCAAAGCAGAGTAACAGTGGTCAGCATCATGTTTTCACCACAAGTCCTTGCAAGAGAGATCAGAAGGTTCATAAGCACGCCGTCAGTGCAATTGAGCCGCCGGTACCTCAATACTTGTGTTGGTCAGAGCAGCCAATCACATGCAGTCGAGAGGATCACCCGCCCCGGGTTGACAATCCGGGTCAACTAGCATTGGTGGTAGCCCCTCAGGTTGGGGGTTATAAATTCACTAAAGTGCTCATGGACGGTGGTAGTAGTATCAATTTCCTTTATTATGATACTTTTCGCCGGATGAATTTAACTGATAAGGATCTTGATCCGTCCTATATAGTTTTTCATGGTGTGGTCCTTGGTAAGTCGGCATACCCAGTGGGGAAGATTGCCTTGGAAGTGGCTTTTGGCGATGACTATGATTACAGAGCAAACACGTTATGGTTTGAAGTGGTTAAAATCAAGAGCCCTTATCCCGCCTAATTTGGACGGTCAGCTTACACCAGGTTTATGGCACGACCTTGTTATGAATATTTGCAGCTTAAAATGCCAGGGCGTAAAGGCATGATTACAATCCACGGTGATCGAAGAATTGCCTTGGAATGTGAGGAAGGAGATGCTACATATGCTGAGTCGGCTTGTGCCATGGAGGAGCTTAAATTTTATAAGGATAATGTTGACCCAGCTGATACGTCCCATTTAAACAAGCCTGCCATGGAGCAAGACCCTCTGTTGAAGTTTAAGTCGGCAGATGTTGTGGGAAACCACGGCTACCTATGGGGCCATGAGCCCCTTTGTGGTTCGATAGGGGGATGGGCACGTCGCACAAAGAGCAGAGAAGCGTAACACAGCACAACAGAGATCACATGGGCAGTTTTACCCAAGTTTGGGCCTCCGCGAGGCATAAAACCCTACTCTTGCTTTAGTGGATTGATGGTGAATTATGGTGGATAACGCGGCGCTCTTGCCCGGCAGGGTTGCCTTGGGGCGAGAGCAGCTACGCACGTGTGAATATGCCAGGGTACGAATCCTCTTTACGGTTGCCATGGGCCTCCTTTTATAGGTCAAGGGGTCACCCCAATGGCAAATCAGTCATTAAGTACTGATTAGATAGCAAACAGTGCTATCATACATAACTCTGCAGGCGGACAGAGCGCATTAAATGCGCTGCATAGTGTCACATCATAGTGTGCCTGGCAAGCCATGCCGGGCTGTTTTTCTAGCTTCACGCCTGCTAGCTTGGACACGTCTCAGGACGGGTGTCATTTAGAGGTGTTTTTTTTGTAGGAAATGGCCGCCATGTGGCAAGAAGCAGCCACTTAGTCACTTAGGGGCTTGACATCGCACTGATCGATGACTTGGGTCGCTGTGAGGTGGAGCGGTGAAGCTTTGGCGGGGCAGTCCTCCCTTGCTGTGCCCGGCAAGCGTGCCGGGGTGGTCTGGTGGCTTGTCTTTGGGGCAAGCTCATCCTTGCCAGGCTCGCCTGCCCGGCAAGGGAGGTTTTTCCCTTAGCGATATCTTGTCTCTCTAGCTTGACTTGGTCTTCTTGATCAGCACTTTTGTTCTTCGAAGAACTGACCTCTAGTGCTTGGTCTGATCTTGGGTGCTGCAATCTTGTCCTTAGGCTTGTGCATAGTCTGGGCAACAGACCCAGAGTTCGTTGCACCAACGGGAGTACCCAGGCCTGGCCCGAACGCGCCGCTGGGCGTCGTCGGGGTAGGCCCTAACCGATGCATAGGCAGCAGCATAGTGGTGGCTCGCCCTTTGAGATCTTCTTTGCTTCTTCATTAACCTGAGACCAGGTCAGTTTTCGGTTCTACGGCGCGTCGTGTAACACGAATTGTAGTGGGGCCACTCTTGTAATGGCCCGTGAATGACTTTAATGCACGGACGAGTAACTGCCAATTCACTCTTTCGACCACACCCTTATCCTTAGCCACGTATGCTGTATGCATTGAGGGGGGTAGGTAATGGAGGCGCATGGTGCGGGAGAGCATCAAGGCAGGGGCCCGATCTTCTTGGATCAGTGGAGGAGGACGGTGGTTACCCATTGGGGGATTAGCCCCCATCCCTAGCGCGCGTATGAAAGGAGGGGTGGGGGAGGAATGTGAGTACTCATCCATACACCTCTCCTCCTCCATCCCCTGCTTTCTTCTGGGTATGCCGAGAGGGAGATCCCGAGGCCAGGCCCTGGCATGGGGCCGGGGATGTCGAACGCTTGTGCTGTCGCTTGGAGGGTAGGGGAAGGATGCGGTCACGCCTTTGCTAGGGTAGAATCCCTTTCCTAGCTTCGTGGAGGCTCAATGGGGGTGAGCGGGTAGCACGGTGGTAGCACCGGAGGTGGCGACTCCGGTGTTCTCATCACCGTGCCGCCTGTGGCTTCAATCTTAGTGAGGGGCGATGCAAACGACACCATGCTGTGCCCCATGATGGATGTCGGGCATGGAAGTCGAGCGTAGCCTATTCCCTCTTCTTGGGGTAATGTTCATCCGACGCAAGGATGGGCTCCTTGTCCTATGCCTACTTCTTCAAAAGGCGGTGGCTTCCTATCTGCCGGTCGTTGGGGGACGACCATGCTCTCTGTGGAACCGCTCGAAGTGCCTGGAGTCCGTCCTAGCCGACACAGTGGGGGCTTTGAGCAATGGTGGTGAGGAAGGTGGCGGCAACCCACGACGCGTCAAGAATGGGGACGACCGTTCTGACAATGTGTGCTTGCCAGTGGCACCATCGCCACTACGTGGGCTTCCGGCAGCGTCACCATATGCACCCGCCATCCAGTTTCTTCCTCCCAGCTCGGGGGTGGCGCCATCCTAATCCTGGGGAGGCGTCAAATCCAAGCCAGGCCCTCCCTCCATCTTATTCGTCTCCCCCTGTAGTTTCAAAGAAGGGGAGAACACATTGAAGGCGTGACAGGCATTTTATCTTTTTGCAATCTAAAATATGTAGGCACTTGCCAAATTTTAGTTCAAATTATGTAATATCTTTAATCCATGTTTGTGTTATGTAAGTTCTATACTTGTTTGATCAGCATATTAATGAAAAAATAAACATTGTTGGGGACTCATGCATGTAATATGTCCATGCAGAGGTGGGATGCCTCTATACTTTTAAGTAAACAAGTTTTGCCCGGCAGGCTATCATGCCGATACCCTTAGTTTGTTGCCATGGAGTTAGGCCTACCGGGCAAAAATTGTAAAGAGGGACCAGCCCCATGCCAGTCCTTTTTCGCCAAAGGCCACTGCGACCATCCTGACCGAAGCAACATTCGGGTCAAGGGATGGGAGCACCTAAGTTTCAAAGGCAGCGAGGTTTTCTTATGCACAAGTCCCTACTTACAGAACACATATGGATATGAGAAGGAACTTATCTGTTTGGCTTGTCGGGGATCACAACGTATGCTTGTCTTCTCATCTCCTCTTTGGGACTAAGTCCATGGCAGGAGCCTGCAGTGTATGCAGATGAAAATGATGCCAGATGCGATCTTATCTACATGAACATCCGATGCTCATGATATGCTTATGCATGCATTCAATTTGTTGGGGGAGGGGGCAATGCTTCATTTATTTCTCTGTTGCACGGGGTTTGCACCTGCTTTTGTACAAGGGGTTACATGCAACTGAGGCAAAGCCTGTACAAAAGGGTGGCTATCGGGCAGGGCCCAACAGCTACGCCTTACAGGTAGAACTTGCGGAGATGCTCAATATTCCATGAGTTTTGCAACTAAATGCCATCTCCAGTTTCCAAACGAACTGCGCCAGGTCTGGTGACTCGTACTACCTGGTAAGGGCCTTCGCACTTCGGCTTCAACTTGTTTGCTCCCTTGGCGGATTGAACGCGCCTAAGGAAAAGGTCGCCTTCCTCAAAACACCAGGCATGAAACCTACAACTTTGATAGCGATGCAGGGCTTGCTGGTAGTGTGCAGCACACATAGCAGCCTAGAGACAGTTCTCCTTGAGAAGGACAATGTCGTCACACTGGTGTTGTTCCTGCTCTACTTCATCTTAGGCAAGCACTCGGAGTGACCCATAAATGAGTTCCGTGGGGATAACTGCTTCTACCCCATAGAGTAGGGAGAATGGAGTATGCCCGGTAGCTTGATTTGGTGTCGTTCTGAGGGACCAAAGAACCACCGGCAGCTCGCCGATCCATTGCCCGCCTCACTTCTACAACTTATCAAATGTTCTTGTCTTGAGTCCTTGCAACACTTCAGTGTTCGCCCTCTCAGCTTGCCCATTGCTCCTGGGATGTGCAACAGAGGCAAATGTGATCTTGCTTCCGAGGGCATGAACATATTGCATGAAGGCGTGGCTCGTGAATTGGGTGCTGTTGTCAGTGATGATCCGGGCAGTGACTCCGAAGAAGGATACCGATCCTTTCAAGAACTTGATAGTTGACTGAGCAGTCACCTTTCTCAAAGCTTCTACTTCCGGCAAATTTTTAAACTTGTTGATTGCAACGAACAAGAACTCAAAGCCCCCGGTATCATGGGCAAAGGGCCGAAGATATCGAGCCCCCAGACCAAAAACGGCCATAACAGAGGGATTTTCTAAAGAGCATGGGCAGGCAAATGGATATTCTCAAAATGGAACTGGCAGGCTTCACATTGGTGACTAGCTCGACCACATCTTGGAGGGCTGTGGGCCAATGGAATCCTTGCCAGAATGCTTTACCAACCAAAGCCCTTGATCCAATGTGGGAGCTGCACATGCCTTTGTGTATTTCTGCCAGCAGTTCCTTTCCTTCTTCCCGGCAAACGCACTTCAATTTCACACTATTGGGCCTTCTTCTGTATAGCATGTCATCAACTAACTGATACATAATGGCCCTCCGGGATACTCTTTAAGCTTCCTCTTGCTCTTCGAGAAGTTCTCCGGCTTGGAGGAAATGAACTATGTGTCGCGCCTAAGTTGGAGCCTAGGGCTCGGCAACAAGGACTAGCGGCACCTCCTCCTTCATGGAAGCGCACCCCTCAACTATGGGGACCAGCAGTCTGGTGGGAGAGGGTAGCTCAGCAGCTGAAGGGGAGTTGTTCCCGTCAAGCTCTCTACCGGGAGCCTCGAGAGGCTCTATCGGGATAGGCTTGCCAGAGTCCAGTTTTCTCCTCTTCCGGGCCATTGTTGCCAGGGATACGGAGGGCTGAGTTAGATGGAGAACAAAAGTTGCTAGTTCCACAGGGAGCTTTTGTGCAGCGCACTTTGACAAATGATCAGGAATGCTATTTTTTGCACGGGGTACATGCTCTGTTTGTAATCCATGAAAACGCTCCTCCAGCTTTCTCACTTCCTCAACGTATGCCTCCATCAATGGACTTTGGTAATCCTTGTTGACTTGTCTAACCACGTGTTGTGAATCTCCATGGATGACTAGCTTCTTGATTCCCAACTCTGTTGAAATCCTGAGCCTAGCAAGGAGCCCTTCATACTCGGTAGTGTTATTGGTCGCTTTCTCCCGGGGAAATCGCATCTGGACGACGTACTTCAGGTGCTCTCCGGTGGGAGCAACGAGAAGCACGCCAGCTCCTGCACCTTGTAGGGAGAAAGCACCATCGAAATACATGATCCATTCTTGGGGCGTCCATTCTGCAATAAACTCTGCCAATGCTCTTCTCTGGATTATTGATGTGCTTTCAAACTTTAAACCCAAGCTGGATAACTCGAATGCCCACTCCACTATCCTGGCAGTAGGCTCAAGGTTTCGGAGTATCCATTGCAAAGTAAAGTGGGTGACAACCATGATCTCGTGGGCTTGGAAGTAGTAGCGCAGTTTCCTTGAGGCCATGATAAGACCAAAAATCAACTTTTGCACACCAAAATACCTGGATCTAGCCCCCTGCAACAAGGAGCTGACGAAGTATACTGGGTGCTGCACCACCTTCTTCCTTGCCACGTTGTAAGTGCATCTAGTGCCACCCCTAGTAGGTTTAGGAGTACTGACGACAAACTTGGTTGAGGGACTAATGTGTTTGTGAGAATTGCAGGATACCACAGGTAGTAGTCCCTCATTAATTTGGTTTAACTACTAGAGATGACCCCTATAAATGTGTGAATATATTGAAGACAATGGTGGTCTGTGAAGAGATTCACATTGAAGACTATGATAGGAGAAGACATCGCATGAAGACTATGGATTGCAAAGACATAGTTGTTTCGTAGTTTCCTTTTCTTCTTTGTTGAGTCATAGGAACCACCGTACTGTTAAGTGGGGTCCAAGTGAACAAAGTCGGAGTGATTGAAGTGATGCTCAACCAAATCCTATGTCTTCGAGCGAAGACTATGAGATAAAATCTTATCCAGATCTAGATAAGTCAGCTTTACTTGTAGCCTAAGTCACGCTGCCGCGTGTGTTTGAAATCTGACCGTTGGACACGTGTCCTTTCCACAGTGACCCAGGGTCATTTCAAAAAAATCAGGTCGGGTTGCCTCCTGGCTATAAATAGCCCACCCCCTACATCATAGATTGGTGGCTTCTCAGAGTTAGTGCACGGCTTTTGTCGTTTGAGAGTAACCCACCTCTGAAGCCTTTGAGAGAGAAATCCTTGCAAGGACAAATCCCTAAACACCCAGAGCCAAAGAGTGTTAGTCATCACTGAAGTCTTTCTATCTGCGTGATCTGAAGACTTGTTACACTTGAGGACTGTGAATCCTCCAGCTGGTTAGGCGTCGCATTCTGAGCATCCAAGAGTCATTGTGGATCGCGGTGAACGATGTCTGTGAAGGTTTGGAAGTCTCCCTTGAAGACTTACCAGAGTGATTGGGCGAGGACTGTGTGTCCTTAGTTCAAGGGGAATAAGGTGAAGACACGGTCTTCTGAGTTGAATCTCAGCCTCCCTAACTAGACATACAGTTGTCACAACAACTGGAACTGGTCCAACAAATCCTTGTCCTCACCAAGCAACTGGTTCTATCCTTTACCTCTCTTTACTTACAGTTTGTCTTCGTGAAGTCATTGCCTACTTGCAAGATCTGATTGACTTCATTGGGTGAAGACTGTTATTGTTTGGTTTCATAGTACCATCCATCCTGATCCATACTACCTAGCTGTTGATAGTCTTCGTGCTTTCACTTCATTGCTTACTTGAATATGGCTTGTCTAGTGTAGTCTACCTTCCGCTGCATATCAATAGGTTCATTTCTACTGTTTGTCTTCAAAGCCCCCGTGTTTTAAAGACTTTCATAAAGATCACCTATTCACCCCCCTCTAGTCGATAACTAGCACTTTCAATTGGTATCAGAGCAAGGTGCTTCCTTGTTTTGTGTGATTCGGTTTAACCACCTAGAGTTTTAGCTATGTTGGCTCCAGGGATAATCAAAGTCTCCACTGCGTGCCCTGTCTTCGATAGCACTGATTACCCCTACTGGAAGAATAATATGTGCATGCATCTTGAAGCCAGTGATGTCGACCTCTGGTATGTCGTCAAGAACGGCGTTCCTAAGGCTGGTGAAGGTGTCACCCCTGCTGATGTCAAGAAGTTCATTCAACAAGATTCTACTGCCAAGAACATCATCTGTGGTCATCTGACCAAAGGACAATATGGTCGTGTGAGTGTTGTGGAAACTGTGAAGCTAGTCTGGGACTGGCTCTCCAAGGTAAACGAAGGCGTCTCAACCCAGAGAGACTCAAGGATCAGTGTTCTTCGCATCCTCTTCAACCACTTCAGGAGAAATGACAATGAGAATGTTCAGCTGATGTTTGATCGACTCACTGACATCACCAATGAGCTTCATGCACTCGGCGCCACTGAGATGACCAAGCATGAAATCGTCAAGACACTCTTGAGATCACTCGACAACTAATTTGACACCCTAGCCCTGGTGATTCAAGAACGCCCTGACTTCAAGACTCTCGATCCGTCTGACATACTTGGGAGGCTCAACACACGTGAGTTCCAGTTATCTGAGAAAACAGATATCTATTGTCCCAACTACGGCCGAACTCGCGCTTTGAAGGCAAAGGTTGTTTCCTCATCCAAAGAAGAATCTGACTGAAGTTCTGAGGATCCTAAAGACATTGGAAAGGAACTTGCCATGCTAGTGAAGAAGTTCCAGAGGTTCACCAAGAAGAAAGTCTCCAGACAGTCTTCAAGATCCAGCTCAAGAAATGATGAAGCTTCCTCCCATGACTACAAGAAGAGAACGTGCCACAAGTGCAAGAAACATGTTCACTACATCTCTGAATGTCCTCAATGGGACAATGAGAACAAGAAGAACAAGAAGAGCAATGAATATGATTCTGATGACAAGAAGAAGAAGAAATACTCAAAGTCTTCTTCCAAGTCTTCGTTGAAGTATTCATCACACAAGAAGAGCTCATCTAGCAAGGCTCGTGCGTTTGTTGGCAAGGAGATGGATTTGGAGGAGGAGTCTGCATCTGAGGAGGTGGATATGGATTCTGAAGAGGAATCTGATTCAGGCATGGCAAGCCTGGCTCTAGCTTCAGCATACGTCGCCAAGTCCATCTTCGACACTGAAGACAATGACCTCGTCACCAACAATGATGCCAATGATAAGGATGACTCATCCACCTACTTCTTCATGGCCCGTGGTGCCAAGGTAAACTCATGCGATGCTCACTATCAAAGATCAAGTGAAGATGACTCTGAATGTGAATCTAAACCTAGCTACAAAACACTTGCTAAAATTGCAACACAACAACAGAGTGCTAGGGAACATATTCAAAAGTTGTTAGACAAAAGCGATGACCTGTTGGACGCGGAAATGACTCGAACTCAGTCCTTAATTGAAGACATTAAAAATCTTCATGTTAAGTACGAAGAACATGAAAGTCGTCATGAAACGCTCTCAACTACTCATGAAAAACTCTCCTATGATTATCTTCAAAGGAAGCAAGATCTTGAGAACTTGAGATCGACTCATGAAGATCTTCAAAAGGAGAATGAGTCACTCCGCGCTCAACAGATCAGTTCCGCTCAGGAAGGATTTGAACCACCATGTCTAAAATGCCTTGAGCGTGATAACGCTACTTCTGTTGCTGGATGTTCTACTTCTACTATTGTTGCAATACCTTCAACTGCTGATGTGGTAACTAACCCCTCTGCTGAGGATACCACTACTATTGCTGATGAGAATGCCTGGTTGAAGACATTGGTTGAGACAGGAATGTACAAAAGTCTCAAAGGGCACCAAACACTATGTGATGTCCTCAAGAAACAGATTCTGAACCGAAACCCTAGGAAAGAGGGTGTTAGGTTCGAGAGGAAAATGAATGTTGATGGTTCTTACTGGAAGCCTGAGCAGTACCCCAAAACCACATGGGTTGCTACAAAGGGACCTTCAGTGGATCCATCTACCTTATCTGGCTTCACTTGTGCTAACCCGATTATCATTGATGAATCCTTTGATGCAAACTATAAACTGTTTATGAATCGGAATCGTGAAGTGTTTGCCAGGTATATTGGTACTAATTGTAGGAATGGACCACCTTTGAAGAAGATCTGGGTGCCCAAGAGTTGTCTTGAAAATCTTCAGGTGAATGTCAACATGACACCACCTGGGAAGAAGACAAACCCAGACCAAAGGCTTCATATGGTCCAATGGCTTCATACAGACAGAGGACTCACCAGAGTCACCCTAACACTAATGTTTTGCAGGGAAAACATACTCAGGCCTATGAATATGAGCACGTTTCATAAAACCGCCATGTTCATAAGACCAAGAACTATTCTGCCTATTCTTATGAGTATTTATTCAACTCCTGCAATACTATTTGCTAGGGCTCCAAAGCCAAAATTCTTAGATGTTGCACTTAGACTCATTGCTTCGAAGCCACCCCTGAAAATGTGGGTGGTTAAGAAAACTTAACTCTCTTTTGCAGGGAAGGGTCTCCAGCCGTAAATCAAAGGCAGCAGATGCTATTGCCGGGGACCTAAAACATCTTGTGGGGTGCAAGATAAAATGCCCAAATGGTCTTACTATGTATTTTGTTCCTGAATCGCTTGCCAATCATCCTATCAGTCCTAACCTAGATCTGAGCTTTCATAATCCACTTGCTCGTCAATTGTTTATGCTTCACAATACTCTTGGTGAAGCCTATCCCCCTAACTGCACTGTAGGGTATGACACCAAAGGCTTCAGAATGGATTATTGACAGTGGATGCACTAACCACATGACTGGTGATCGAAGTCTTCTCATGGACTCAACCTTATGTCCATCTGACAAGAGTCACATAACATTTGCTGACACTGGTAAAATCAAGGTATTGGGTCTAGGTAGAGTTGCAATCTCAAAGGATCAACCCATGGATAAAGTGATGCTTGCTGAATCCATTGGTTTCAACTTAATGTCTGTCTCAATGCTTTGTGACTTGAACATGATTGTGATATTTGGAAAATATCGTTGCCTTGTTCTAATGGAATCTGACAAGTCTCTAATCTTTAAAGGGTACCAAAAAGGTGATATGTACATGGTATATTTCTCAGCAGTACCACAGTTGGCCGTATGTTTTCTAGCAAAAGCTTCAGAGTGCTGGCCCTGGCATCGGAGGCTAGGGCATGCTGGCATGAGGAACTTGTACACTCTCGCGAAGAAGAGGCATGTCATGGGCATCGAGGGAATCAAGTTCAAAAAGGATCATCTGTGTGGTGCCTGTGAAGCTGGGAAGATGATTAGGGCCAAGCATCCCTCAAAGACAATCATGACGACATCACGTCCTTTTGAGCTTCTTCACATGGACCTATTCGGCCCCACTCATTACTCCACTCTTACTACCACTGCTTGTGTCTATGGTTTCATTATTGTTGATGATTACTCTAGATATACCTGGGCGCACATAATTCTCTACAAGACTGAAGTGTAGGATGTCTTCAGACGATTTGCCAATCGTGCCATGACGAACATGGCATCAAGATCAAGCACATCAGAAGTGACAACATCACAGAATTCAAGAACACCGGCCTCGACACCTATCTAGATACATTGGACATCACTCATGAGTTCTCTACCCCATACACACCTCAGCAGAATGGCATCGTGGAGCACAAGAATAGAACACTCATTGAGATGGCTCAGACGATGCTTGATGAGTACAAGACTCCAAGGAAGTTCTGGCCTGAAGCTATTGATACTGCATGCCATGTCATCAACCGTGTTTATCTTCACAAGCTTCTAAACAAGACATCATATGAGCTACTGACTGGTAAGAAGCCAAACGTAAGCTACTTCAGAGTATTTGGTGCTAGGTGTTGGATCAAGGATCCACATCACACTTCAGAATTTGCACCAAAAGCACATGAAGGTTTTATGCTTGGTTACGGAAAGGATTCGCACTCCTACAGAGTCTTCAACCTCTTTCACTATAAAGTGGTTGAAACTGTGGATGTGCAGTACGATGAAATTAACGGCTTGCAAAGAGAGCACCTGCCAAATGTGCTAGATGAAGTCTCACCAAGTGAATCCATCAAGCTTATGGGTACTGGAGAAATCATCTCTTCAGAAGAACAGGATGAAGAGGAACTTATCATTTCTACACCAAATCAACCTGAAAACTCTGCTCAGCCTGAAGCCAATGCTGAAGATGAAGACAATGATCAGCAAGGGAAAAAATCTTCGTCCAATTCATCCTCGAGTTGCAAATATAGTACAGATTGAGAAGATAATTGATAGCATCAATGCACCTGGTCCACTCACTCGTTCAAGAGCAACTCAGCGAGCAAATTTCTATGGGCACTTTGCATTTGTCTCTGTATCTGAACCCAAGAAAGTTGCTGAAGCCTTCATGGAACCTGAGTGGATTCAAGCTATGCAAGAAGAGCTTCAACAGTAGCTGAACAATGTGTGGGAATTGGTCAAGCGTCCTGACCCACGGAAGCATAATATCATTGGCACGAAATGGATCTATCGCAACAAACAAGATGAGCATGGTCAAGTTGTCAGAAACAAGGCTTGTCTCGTTGCTCAAGGATACACTCAAATTGAAGGGATTGACTTCGATGAAACATTCGCTCCGGTGGCTAGGCTTGAAGCCATTCGCATTCTGGTAGCCTATGCCAACCATCACAACATACTCCTATATAAAATGGATGTGAAGAGTGCCTTTCTCAATGGCAAGATTGAAGAAGAAGTGTATGTTGCACAACCACCTATCTTTGAAGATCCAAAACATCCTGATATGGTTTACAAGCTCAACAAGGCACTGTATGGCCTCAAACAAGCCCCATGTTCTTGGTATGACACACTCAAAGACTTCCTGAAGAGCAAAGGCTTCAAACCTGGTTCCCTGGATCCCAGTCTCTTCACGAAGACATACGATGGTGAACTGTTTGTGTGCCAGATCTATGTGGACGATATTATCTTCGGCTGCACTAACAAAATATACAGTGATGATTTTGGACACATGATGCAAGAGCAATATCAGATGTCCATGATGGGTGAGCTGAAGTTCTTCCTTGGTCTTCAAATCCATCAACAAAGCAACAACATCTTCATATCTCAAGAGAAATACCTCAAAGATTGCCTGAAGAAGTTTGGAATGCAAGACTGCAAGGGATACATGAAACCAATGCCAACCAAAAGTCATCTAGGCCCCAAAGACAATGGTAAAGAGTTCGATCAAAAGGTATACAACTCCATGATTGGTTCTTTACTCTATTTATGTGCATCTAGGCCAGATATCATGCTCAGCGTTTGCATGTGTGCTCGATTCCAAGCGGCACCAAAGGAGTCGCATCACTTAGCTGTGAAGCGAATTCCTCGATATTTGGCTTACACCCCAATAATAGGATTATGGTATCCAAAGGGTTCAGAGTTTGATCTAGTTGGATTCTCATATGCTGATTATGCCGGTGACAAGGTTGATCGCAAGTCTACATCAGGCACATGTCACTTTCTTGGATGATCTCTTGTCTGTTGGTCTTCAAAGAAGCAGAACTGTGTGTCTCTCTTCACTGCTGAATCTGAATACATTGCTTCTGGATCTAGCTGCGCTCAACTATGGATGAAGCAAACCCTAAAGGACTATGGCATCCATCTGAAGCATGTGCCACTCTACTGCGACAATGAAAGCGCCATTAAGATTGCCAATAACCCAGTTCAACACTCGAAGACAAAGCACATTCAGATCCGTCATCATTTTCTCAGAGATCGTGTCATGAAGGAAGATATTGATATCATTCACGTTTGCACTGAAGATCAATTGGCAGATATCTTCACAAAGCCCTTGGATGAGAAAATGTTTTGCAAGTTGCGGTGTCAGCTAAATATCTTAGAATCCTCGAATGTCCTGTAATTGGACACATATCCTAACGTTTATGCATGTGATGCCTTAGATGTGCAACACATGAAGTAACATATATCTTCAAATAATGAAGACATACACTCTAAATGTTGTGGCAAGCAACCGGTTTACCATGCATTGCCAGCCCACAGACCATGTATTCTAGCAACACACAACATCTTGGTACAGAAAACAGCCGCTTTATTGATGCTAGCGGATCATAGTTTATATTACAACAGGTGGCGAGGCCAAGCGGCACACATGGTGCAGCTGAACAATATGTACATTATTTAGTGAACATAAAGGGGCCTTGATCAGAACAACTACGTGGCAGCGGAACAACGTCGTAGCGGAACTCCATAGCACAGGGACACCAATGTGGACACGATCTAGACTTGGATAGCACTCCTTTCCAACGAGACTTTCCTGAAAGCTGGCATGACACGCCAGGTCAGTACATTGAATGTACTTGCAAGCTCACAACAAACGTAAACATAATGACAAACAATATCATGATACTTAACCAATTAGCAATGCAACAACATATCATACATGCTGTGATCATGAGCTCGTGATAAAATTTCCCTCGGACTTGCTTACGAATGGTGACCTTTTTGGCGATCACAACCATGACCAACACTTGGTCTCAAACGGTGATCTTTCTGGCGATCACAACCATGAGCAACACTTGGTATCAAACGGTGATCTTTCCGGCGATCACAACCAACATCAAGATGGTTTACCCACCATCATCTTCTCAATAGTGCGACGTTCATAACTTAGTGTGCAAAATTTATTTAAATGTTGAACCATGGTGTGACCTAATTTCGAGCATGTCCGTAACCTTGGACTCGGCTATCGATAGATTTAATACACTCTGCAGAGGTAGAGAACTGTACCCACACCACGGAACCCATGGCCTCGCACTCCCATTCGGGTGGACCAACGGCATTCCGATGAAACCCCTCCATTGCCATGACATTCTCTCGGCCACTCCGACTCACTCCCCATTGGGTAGTCCTGGGTGGCCCCGTGTCTACCAAAGACACCAACGACCACCGTCGTGGCAAAACTTAAACGGTCCCAAACAGGGACAAGGTACCATAACATCAACAACAGGCACACAAGGTTATGTCTGCTTACCGGGCCAGGGTACCGCACGCCCATAACCTTCCCTCATTGGAGGCACCGACCGGAGGCATGACAACAGACCGAATAAAGGCCTTCCCATAAAGGCAAATGTGGTTGCACTGGGAAAAACTCGATTCAGTGGCACCATGACCCGATCAACGATATATTCAAGTTGAGTTATTAGCAGGTTCAACTTAATGTGAAAGTAACTGGTGTCATAACATGCCATGCAAGTGCTACACAAATATATGTATCATATATCATCGGAAATAACTGGGTCAACTATATCCACACTAAGCACAAACATTAAGAACTCATAACACTTCCCTGGTTATGATTAATCATCATTTTAAACAGAATCTTTACTTAGCAAATTTATCATTTTTCTCATCCAAGAAAATACTCAAAATAATTACTTATATCCATAACCATATTACTTCTTCATAAAAAATTATTACTTCTAGTTACTTAACCAACTTAGTTAGCTTCAAACTTTCTAAGCATATCAACTTAAACAAGCAACCAATCTGAATATAAATAATATACTAGTGATTTAAATGCCTGGATTAAATCATTAATTCAAGTTGAAAAATCACAAATATTGTAATGGCACCATGAAAATGTTGTTGTGGCTTGCCTTAGTGCAGATGAGGATAACAAACCTCCTAGTGATCCTCAAGACAAGCTTCACTCTCTGAAAACAATTATAAACACCAAAAGAAAACATCAAGAACCCTTCTCAAATTCACCAAAAAATCTAGACAGCAGAGAAAATTTTCATTTTTGGTGAGCTGCTAGATTTCTTCATAAAGAACACAATGCAAAAAGAATCAATTCATTTGGACTTATGGTTAAAAAGTTTTGGCTATTTGAAGCTCTTTGGATAGAATTAAATTTGAATTTAAATAAAACAGAACTAATGGGCTTCGACGTAACCTCACGGGCGCCACCACTCGTACCGCTTCGCGTGCATACAGTGTGGCTGACTAGCGGGCTCCGCTAGTCAGGTGAGAGGGAGGGGAGAGGGAAACAGAGGACGGCGCGGCTTCGCCGGAGCACACGCCGGCGAGGAGGGCTTCTTGGCCCAAACTAGAGGGAGGGATCGAAAGAGGAGACGGAGGCGCACCTGCCCGTACCCGTAGGTTAGCTAGGGGTGGTCGGACGGCGTCGAAAATGACCTCTCTAGCGGCGACACCAGGGGCTCCAACCGGGCAGAACGGCACCACCTAGGCATGACGGAGGCCCTGGAAGGGTGGACCGAGCCTGGGAGGGGCTGGAACTGTGGAGACGACCCGAGGGGATCGCCGGTGAGCTCGAGCTCGGGGACGACGGCCCGCGGCCTGCCCGGCCGGGCTATGTCTTTCTACGAGATCGTGGAGTGTGTGTGAGGAGTGGATGATGCTTGAGGAGGCCGGGGAGGGCTCTATTTATAGCCGAGCGACAAGGGGGGTTCGGGCTCTGCCGGAGGACACCTAGACACGACGCTTGGCGACGAATGACGTTAGTGAGCGAGGGGGAAGGCAACGCAGCTCACGCAGGAACTGTGGGCGAGCGGAGACGAGCACAGGGGCGAGAGGGTGGCGACGAACACAGTGCGCAGCGCACTGTTGCGTTGGCTGGACCATGCTCGTGCTCGCTGCGGCGAGCTCCGGCATCGGCAAGTGCCAGAAGGGATTTAAGAGGGTCTGGACGATGATCGTTGGCAAGGTTTGGCAGTCAGGGAAGCAAGCACGTGCGCAATAGAGTGCTCGGCGATACTCAGAGCGCGGCGACATGCGGGTTGGCATCGTGCACATGTGTGGTCACCGCGTGAACTCTGACCTCAGGCCGACCTAAGCCCAAACTTCATGTCTGGCGTGTAGTTCGTGGTAGATTGAGAGGTTACCACGCTTTGGTTTGAGCTCAGACGCAGTAGAATGGATTTCTACTCCTTGGTAAGTTTCTGGTCAGTAACTTTGAGAGCTTACCGTGGTCAAACTACTGAGAGTTGGGAGCTGGGCTTTGGAGGGTAGCAATCATCTACTAAGGTGATGATGCACAAGAAAAATCAGCCACAATAGAGCAAGTAAAATGGTAGTTGCTGTAGAAACCCCCATTTTTGTCCAGAACAGAAAATATTTTCTGTAGCAAAAATATTCCAAAAAGTGATGAAATATTTTTGCTCAGGAAGGTGCCCTAGGGTTCAAAGAATATTTGGGAATTTTCTCAGATTTTTATGGGCAAGAAAACTTGGGGTTACTTTGGAGCACATTGAGCTAGCTAGGGTTTTAGAGAGGGAAATGAATATTTTCCTTTAAGAAAAATATTCAAAAATATTATTTTGAGGTGAACCAGAGAGGAAATGATAGTTAGAGAGGGAAATGAGACACTTGGGTGAAAGTCAAGGGGTACCCAAGTGTTTAAGTCCATCTGAAAAGATTCAAAACTTCAAATTTCAAAACCAAACCAACTGAAAATCAGGCAAAGGGAAAAGGGCAAAAACCAGACTGTCACAAGTGTGAATACATTAATGCGGAATTTGACTTCGGAGCGCCACGATAATTTCGCGCCATGTCTGGGTCTCGTAGTTCCTATACGGTGGGTAACGCCACCACCAAACTCTTGTGTGAAGTGTTTTTATTGACGTCACATTTGCATGGTCTTCGCATTTGGTTTGTCTTCAACACTGATTTGGCCTCATGTTTATCTTCATTTGTGTTCTGTCCTCTACAACATTCACTTATAGCTATGTCTTCTTGTTTGAATCTTTTGGTCTAAGTGAATGCGATCGGACCCTAACCCCCTCTATGCTTCTACCTCAGGTTCTATCTATCCAAATCATATGCATTCTATTGAAACTGTCGATTGTCTTCTCTGAGTCCTTGTAAGCAACAGACTTCTTCTTACAAGATTTTGAAGATAAATCATATGCATTCTATTGAAACTGTCGATTGTCTTCTCTGACGAAGCGCTTAGCTGCCGCGACATCTTCGACGTCGTCCTCACGCCGGCCGCGGACCTCGTCCTCTCCTCCGCCCCTGTAGGTGTCTTCTGTCGCCAAGTTAGGGCACAGGAGATTGAACTGCTCGGCCTCCCTCTCAACTTTGTCTAGCAGTTCTTCATGTGGTAATTAAATCTCACTTTTACTGCCCCTTTTGATCCGTCAAATCCATTCACTTCATCCAAAAGTAGTCTCTTCACTTTCAAATCTAGATCTATCTTGTTTGCATCTCATATCATGCCAAGTATATTCACTTATGCTTCACCCACTAGTTAGATTCCTCACTTGTACTTATTCGTGGATTCGTACAAATCTGGAACCAACTCTCTTCAACTAAGTGAATGTCTTCGCACCATGAGGTCAATGTCTTCAAACTGATTTATCTTCAAAATCTTCTAAGAATGCATATGACCTCTTCCCCTTCCCTCGCACCTCTTATGCTGTCACAGGTACATGTCCATGGGAGAATCTCTTGGTTCTCATAGTCTGCATTTGTTTGCAGAATTCTTACAGCGACACATCAATTTTCCTAAAGCCAGTTCCTGTTTAACCAACAGACGGAAGCCATTCACAGTCTTGAAGCCTTTCAGCTTGAATACTATGGCCACTGAGAAATCAGCTAGAAAGGGCGGTAGGCAGTGCCATGAGGATACAGCCAAAGACCTGTCACCCGATCTCTTTGAAATGTAGAAGTCAGATCCTAAAGAAACCTATGGTGAGCGCAAGACCGGAATCCAATGGAGTCGAAGATACTGGGCCGAAGAATGGTTCAAGTACAGATTTGTGACTGCTGAATACACTGAAAAGAACGCTATCAAGCGTCCATGGGGAGATATTTTGTACCGAAATCTGCAGCCCAAGTCCAGGCCCGAAGCTATTGCACAAGGCTTCTATCTTTGCATGGTCCGAGGACCACAACCTGACGATGCCGACCCATCTAGTTTGCTATGGTGTCGCGATGACAATCTCTTCAAGCGCAACTTTTAGTTTGCCAAAGAGTCTGCCAAGAAGAACAAGAAGCAGTTGGGCCTTGACTTCAACCCTGGTCCATCTACTCCAAGGGCTGATGGCACACGTGATGCCAATCCCAATGAAATTGTCCCCTTCTACAACCTTGAACGTCTCACCACTCATATCACTGTATAGGGGGGCTACAGTGGACCACCCAGCTAACAATGCGGATTTTGAAGATGCGCCAGCCCCACCAAACCAGAAGCAGAAGAAATCAAAGGCTTCAAAGCCCTCTGCTGCACTGAAAGTTTTGCATGCAAAGCCATTGGCCAGTGCACCTCCTGAACCAAGTGTGCATTCTGAAGATCTTTCTCGCGTCTCCAAGAAGAAGGAGAAGCCCAAGAAGAAGCCCATGAAGATTTCTGGGCATGAATTGACACCAGCTACCGTTCTGAGGAACGAAGATGAAACCATTGATCTGTTAGGCGACGAAGACTTTGGTGATGATGCTCTTGAGCTTCTAATCAAGATCAAGCAAGAGGCGGAGATCTTCAAAGATCTGCCCCTCTTTGATATGTAAATTCTTAACAGCTTCATTGATGAGTGGTTCAACGACCAGAGCATCAGCATCGATGATCTTCAGCTGCCAGTGGACATCAGTGTCACCTTCCACGGAGTCATTGCAAATGAGCTGGCCTTGGCTCAGAAGATCGTCGAGCTGAAGAACAAAATTGATTATGAGAAGGAAAAGTTCAAGAAGCACATGGCAAAGCTCAGCGTAGCTGATGTTCAAAACTTCAAGCAGATGCTGCATAACCTCAAGGAGCAGTTTCACCAGAAACGTGAGGAAGCCAAAGGCTCAAGAGAGTGGATGGAATACTTCGCAGAGAAATGTGTTCAAGCGCACAATGAGGCTGAGAAGCGCAAGGCACTGGGGCGTCCTGTCATCGATCCTAGAATGGCTGCCAAATAGAAGAAGAAGTCTGCTGCGGCTCACACTGAAGCACCAAGGCAGGAAGCACCACGCATTGTCTTCCCTGCCAGCATGACAGGCTCGAAGCCTAAGGCACCCTCAGCAGCTTCAGAGCTCAAGAAAACCAGGGCAGCTGAAGCTGATGCCAGGAAGCACAAGCACAAGGATGCCTCTGATGGTGCTCCATCAACTAAGAAGCCGAAAACAAAGTCTTCGCGAAAAGAGCGTGCTGCTGCCCAGAGCCACTTGTTGTTGAGCCCATCTCAGTTGCACGTCCTGCCTCCTCCAACCAAGAGCGTCAACTTGTAGTTCACGAGCCTTCTACCACAGAAGCTGCTGAAGACGAAGAAGCACCAGCTGTTAACCCCATCACAGCTGAAGACATCTATCGTGAAGACAATGTAGAAGATGATGAAGTCCTTCCTTAGATCAAGCGCCAACCGGTATCATCACCTGTTCTCACGAACAACAAACTCATCGGTATTGGCCATCCCTTGACGCCAATTGCTCAGGATGATTCATGGGCTGATCGCCCCCAACAAGACACCCCAATTCAAGATGAAACTCCCTGAACTCCAACCCTTCAAGTCACCACTCCGGTGCTTGACGATGACTACATGGTGCAGACCACTCCATCACCACAGGCGTCGCCCGCATTCCGTAGGCTTCACAAAGGCCCTAGGCCACAGGTCACCATGTCGAGCATTCCAGAAGGAGAAGCGCAACAAAGCTCAGCAGCACGCGAAGTGTTTCCTGATGCCACACCCACTGCGAATGTCTCCGAGTCTGAAGCCAAAGCTGCTGAAGACATTCCGGCTGCATCAGCCGAAGACCATCAAGAACCACGTCAAGAAGAAAAAAGAGCTGCCACACCCCCTACCACTAAAGAAGTCATTCTCGAGGAGAATGTGTCTGTGCCCGACCCTCCTATCATTGATGACACAGAGGTTGAGAACACTGGGGCTGCCACCAACAATGATACTGAAGCCAATGACGTTGTCATGGCTGAAGATAATGTGGAGCTTGAAGCCAATGTTGTGCCAAAAGCTCATGTGCAACCTGAAACCCATGTGGATGCTGAAGCCACTGTTCCATCTCCTAGGCCTCACACAATTGAACTAGACTTTGATCATGGATAGCTGGTCACTGTGAAATGGCCAATCATGGTGCCTCCCACTACTCCAGGACCTCAGTATGACTATCATGTGGAGTAGAGGCCCCAGGTTCAGAAGCCAAAGCCCAGGCAGCCAAGGCTTCCAGGAGTTGCAACCTCCCAAGGATCGTTCAGTGTGAACATCTTCAAAGCCCACAACACCTTCTTTGATAGCACCAAGAATCCTTACTTGAAGCCAAAGATCTCTTCTGATTGCTTCTGGAGCTATCAGCAGCGCAACTACTACTCGTGCATCCTATACAATCAAGAGAGAATCTTTCAACACATGCGTCTTAATTGTGAAGCCATTGCTGGGCTACCCTGTCTGGAAGAATCCCTTGACTGCTTTAGGGAGGTTGGTCTTCTACAGTTCGTCACTAACAAAGAACACTGGAATAAAGAGCTTCTGCTACAGTTCTACGCCACACTTCACATTCGTGGCTACACCAGGGATCCGAAGACATGGATCATTGAGTGGATGTCAGGAGATGTGCACCACGAAGCCAAAGCTCAAGACATTATTGAGCTTACCTCCCTGCCCACTCCAGGTGAACTCTATGAGCCTGGTTGTCAGCTACACCAAAATGAACTGCAGAGTATCTTCTAGTGGCCTGAACCAAACATGAGTCAGATGCTCAGCATGATGAAGCCATTGCCTCAAGATGCTGACTATCCCAAGGAGTTCTTCGTCAAGGACCTTGAGTACCTGCCCACACAGTTTATCATATTCTGAGACGTACTCTCTAGCCCATCAAGGGATACTCAGCTGAAGCCAAAATTGAAGGAGCCATGAAGACTTTGGTAATCTATATTGTCAATGGCATCAGATTCAATTCCCAGGATTTCAAAGAATAACAACTTGCTGCATCTGGAATTGATCTGTTTGGCTTGAAGTTTTATGCTCCATGGGTGATGCGCTTAATCAAGCTTCACTCTTTTGTTGACTATCATTCATCAGCGTGCAACCATCTTATCTTTTTGCCTGAGGTTGATCTATCAATTGAAGCCATCTACCCTGAGCCTGCCAAGGAACCACTTTATCTTCATAATGTTGATCGCCAAAGCTTCACACAGCCAATTGAAGGCACTCATGTTCCCAATGCTGAAACTCCTGCTTATCCTCTGGGTGGCAATATACGTGTACCTCAATGTGCAAACACTGAAGCCACTGACAGCACCATTGCTCAAAGGCCTCGGAAGCATCCTCGTGCGCTCAGTGACCGAGAGCTTCTTGTGGCCTTACATCAGAAGCAGGACAAAGCATCATGACTGGTTAAAGCGTCAGATGCAGAGAATCTTGGTGGATGTCAATCGCATTCGCAATCTTGCCACCAAGAACTCATTCGTAGCTCATCAAGCCTATCGGCGGTCTTGCAAGAGTCTCACACTGCTATGCTTTGAAGACGATCTTCGTGAAGACGGCTTCACCGAGGGCTTCAAATTTGACTCCAAGCCTCCCAGAATGCAAGCTGGCGTCGGACTCCTTGCATTGAAGATTCTGAGTATTCATCTTCGGTTGCAATTGTTGTTGCGAGTACTCGATGAAGGAGATGATGCCACTTCACCAACCATGGCTGCATGGCATATCGACACTTAACCAGGCCCCTCTGCACCACCAAACTCCAACGTTGACCCTGCTCCTGCATCTACTCCTGATGGGAACGAGTAGCCAGTCTATGTCTTCAAACCTTTTTGGTCCTTACTGACAAAAGGGGGAGAAGCATATGAGTTGATAGTCTTCAAGCGGGTCCTTTATGGGTGGTTGCTATATTTTGCCAAAGTGATTACAACTCTTGTCTTTTGATACATTTGGTTCTTTTGGTTGTAACACTTAAACTTGATGGCCGTCTGCTATTTTTTCTGCTACATTGTGATGCGATGATAAATTCCGCCTGAAGTCATTCCGCAGACGTCCATTTTTCATTATGCATGTCATTATCTTCGGTATATCTTTATATGCATGATGAATTGTCTTCATAGGTTGAAGAGGATCTCCACAAGTAAAACCTGCCATGTGCATTTGCATTCAAGAGCAAACTACTTATATGCACATCTTCAGGGTGAGCATTTTGCTACTTATGAAGACAATACCTTTACCCATACAATTTCACATACTTTTATCCCCGTTGAAAACTTCAACCAGTTTGTCATCAATCACCAAAAAGGGGGAGATTGTAAGTGCATCTAGTGCCACCCCTAGTTGGGTTTGTAGTATTGATGACAAACTTGGTTGAGGGACTAATGTGTTTGTGAGAATTGCAGGATAACATAGGTAGTAGTCCCTCATTGATTCGGTTTACCTACCAGAGATGACACCTAAAAATGTGTGAAGACATTGAAGACAATGGTGGTCTGTGAAGAGATTCACATTGAAGACTATGACAGGAGAAGACATCACACGAAGACTATGGATTGCGAAGACATAGTTGTTTCGTAGTTTCCTTTTCTTCTTTGTTGAGTCATAGGAACCACCATACTATTAAGTGGGGTCCAAGTGAACAAAGTCAGAGTGACTAAAGTGATGCTCAACCAAATCCTATATATGTCTTCGAGCGAAGACTATGAGAGCAAATCTTATCTAGAGCTAGATAAGTCAGCTTTACTTGTAGCCCAAGTCAAGCTGCCGCGTGTGTTTGAAATCTGACCGTTGGACACGTGTCAGTTCCTTAGTGACCCAGGGTCATTTTGGACAAATCAGGTCGAGTTGCCTCCAGATATATCTACGTCTAGCCTAGCCAGGTTATGCTCACTTTCTTCCACTGAGGGGACACTAGCTGAGGCTGCTCCTTCTTCCACTTCCCGCTGCGCCACTAGTGCTGCACTAATCACTTGATTAGTTGTCGTCAGGTATAGCAGCAACGGCTCTTATGGTTTGCGAGCAACCAAAGTGGGCATAGAGGACAAGTAGGTCTTCAAATCTTGTAGTGCTGCGTCTGCCTCCAGAGTCCACTTCATGGGTCCTACCTTATTCTAGATTTTGAAGAACGACAAGGCGCGCTCGGCAGACTTGGAGATGAATCTGCTAAGCGCGGCAACACACCCAGTCAAATGCCTCACATCCTTAACTGTCTTAGGTGCCTGAATCTGCTCGATAGCTGTGATCTTATGGGGGTTGGCCCCTATCCCGTCGTGGGACACAAAGAAACCAAGTAGCTTGCTGGAGGGAATGCCAAAACACACACTTCTCCAGGTTCAGCTTCAAGATGATCTTCCGTAGATTATCAAACGTCTCTTCTAAGTCCTGGATGAGGGTCGATTTATCCTTGGTCTTGACCACAATATCATCCATGTAAGCTTCAATGTTTCTGTGCAATTGTGACTCAAAACCAATCTGAACCACCCTTCCAAAAGTGGATTCGACGCTCTTCAACCTGAAAGGCATTCGCACATAGCAGTATGTGCCACACAGGGTGATGAACAAGGTCTTCTCTTCGTCTTCCTTGGACATAAAGATTTGATGATATATAGAGTAGGCATCCAGAAAGGAGAGAAAATCACATCCGAATGTGTAATCCACAATCTGGTCGATGCACGGCAAGGGAAATGGGTCCTTTGGGCATGCCTTGTTCAGATCCGTGAAATCTATGTAAAGCCTCCATTTCCCGTTAGCCTTGCGCACGACCACTGGGTTTGCTAAACACGTTGGATGTAGTACTTCTATGACCAAACCAGCTGCCTCAAGTTTCTTGATTTCCTCGACAATGAACTTCTGTCACTCCAAGGCTTGCTTCCGGACCTTCTGCTTGATGGGTCTGGCATGTGGGAAGACAACAAGGTGGTGCTCGATTACCTCCCTGGGAACACTGGGGTATCAGATGGTTTCTAGGCAAACACATCGATATTCACCCACAAGAAGGCAACAAGCACGCTTTCCTATTTGTCATCGAGGGTGGCACTGATAGTGAAAGTACCATCAGCGCCAGCCAGCCCTGCCAGGAACTTTTTCACAAAGGGTGTAGCAGCCTTGGATCTCTTGTTGTGGGAACCCTCCGGCAAGTCATACCGGCGCAATTTTCTCTGAGGAGATACATTTCCCGGATTCCTTGCTGGCATCCTTGATACCTCTCTTCTTTCTCTTGCTTTCCTTGGTGGGAATAGCGACCTCAGCGGTCTCTGCCATGACTGTGTCCCAGTACATCTTGTCCATGCAAATTATTGCGTCCTTCTCGTCTGATGGAATGGAAATGACGCCCACTGGCCCTGGCATCTTCAAGGTGTCGTAGGCATAGTGGGATGCCTTCATGAATTTGGCCAGAGCTGGGCGTCTAAGGATTCCATTCTACGATAGGGGGAGGTCGACCACATCAAACACAACCATCTCAGTCCGGTAATTCAACTCTCCCCCCAACATCACCGGCAACGTGATCTTCCCCTTAGGACGACTCCTGCCGGGGTTGATCCCATGGAATGTGCCAATAACCTCGAGCTCTTCCGCTGCTATGTGAAGTTTGCTAATGACCTTCGGAGAAATCAGATTCAACCTAGTCCCACCATCAACCAACATCTTTGTGACTTTGAGGTTGTGAATCATTGGTGAAACCAACAACGACAAACACCCTACCGCAATGGTGCGGTTAAGGTGGTCCTCTTTGTCAAACATAATGGGCATGTGTGACCAGTTGAGCGGCTTCCAAGAATCTGCCGCTGGCTCCATGGCATTGACTTCACGCACCCACTGTTTAAGCTGACAGTGAGAGGAGTGCAGAGATGCACCCCCGTCAATGCACAGGGCGTCAGTGGCCTTCTGGAATTCCTGCTCGTTGGTTTCCTCTCCATCCCCTCCATCACTTTCATCATTGCAATCTTCCTTTTCATGGCCTCCGGCAGGTTTTCCTTGATCCCAAGGAGCCTTCCCGGGGTGACTTGCTTCGGCGCCTCGGGCCTTCCCGCCAGCGGTGTTCTGGCCTTTCTCTTTGTCACACTTCTCATACTTAGCCCTCTACTTATGATGGCACTCCTGGAGATTGTGACCCTTGGTCCATCACCTTTCCTAGCCTTCTCGGCAGTCACAGCTTCCCAGCAAACAGTGCACGCGACAACTTCCTTGCCGGGGGCTTCAGACTTAGCCTTCTTGCCGGTACTAGGTGTGCCCAATCCCTCAACGATCATTACTGCCTTATCTTTGTGCCTCTTGTTGCACTTCTTGTTTTTCTTCTTCTGACTGGTGGCCTTGTCATCATCCTCTGAGTCGATGTCGATGCCATCTTCTTCCCAGGGAGTTTCCTCCCCTCCTCCACCCGAGCACACTTGTCCACCAAGGTGTAAAGCTCCTTCACAGTCTTGAGTAGTCGATCGTTCATCTTGGAACGTATCCGACGATTGCACATGTTGGTTTGGAATGCTGCTATGACAGTTGCTGGGTGGATGTCTGGAATATTTCTGTGGACTCGGCTAAACCTCTACATGTACTTCCGCATAGTCCCTCCTTCCTTCTGCGGGAGAAGCTTCAAATTGCCGGGCCGCCCTGGTTCTTGATGGCCACCCGTCAAGGCGCCAACGAACTCATGGAACAGCTCAGCCCATGTCGAGTGGAGTTCTCCGGTAAGTGCATCAGCCAAGACCTAATGTTTGGCTTGAGTGCCAAAGCTAAGTAGTTGGTAAAAACCTTCTCATCTCTCCCCCCGGAAGCTTGAACAACGATGGTGTAGATGCTCAAGAACTCCATCGGGTTCAGTCTCCCATCACACTTCTCTGGTATCTCTGGCCTGAACGTGCGAGCGGACGGCCAATGGACTTGCTGTAGCTCACAGGTGAAGACAGGGCACCCGGCCTCGAAAGGCAGGTACTCGCACCCGCCGAGTGCGGGCTCATCAACGTTGGGGCCATCACGCCCATCAGACTGGTGGTGGATGTCATGGAGTTGCTCGAAGGTGATGTGCGCGCCTTCCCTCTGCCTGTCCTCTAGGGCTCGCGTTGGTCTTGACGTGCCCGAGGATCGGATGAAGCCATCGCGACGTCATGAACCTCTTGGTCGCGTGTTCCTCGTGCTGGCTGCTGCGGTGGCGATTGCACCGTGGGGGTGGCCCCTCCCGCCTGGCCAGCAGCGCAGGCTATCATCGTCTCCTGGGGAGGCCATGGCGGCCCAGCTTGCTATGATCCTCCAGCCTCGGCAAAGCCAATCAGGCTCTAAATGGCGGCTCTCCACTCATCCATCTGATCAGCTATCGGCGGGAATCTCAGAAGTAGCTGGGTCTGCGCCATGCCCTCTGTCGTGGAATTGTCACGGCAGATGTCCTTAGTGTCAGGACTTAGTCGCGAGGCCAACGCATCTATGTGGTAGCTTGAGAGGGGTTGAGCGGGATGAGACACACGATGTTTTACCCAGGTTCGGCCCCTCACGGTGGAGGTAAAAGCCTACATCCTGCTTCATTGATATTGATGATGATGACCACGGTTACAAGAGTGCTCTATCTCGAGAGCTATTGTCTAAACCTAACTTGTCCAACTCGTGGAACTTGTGAATCTTGTCCCTTTTGGGGAGCCCTGCCCCTCCTTATATATGTTGGAGGGGCGGGTTACATGTAGAGTCCTATTAGGATTAGGACTAGTCTATCTCTAATACAAACCGGATACAAGTCCAGGTCTGAACTCCTTGTAAGATAAATGTTCCTCATGCCTTTCCTCTTAAACCGGCCCACCATTATCATAAACCGGCATGTTGGGCCTTGGGCCTTGTCATCCATCTGGAACACGCGCCGGGTCACCAATGAGTCTTCAGGCTCGTGAATCGTCATACCAGTGAACCGCCAGACACGTAAACCGCCAATCCTCTGGCGGTTTACCAATGAAACGCCTAGTCCGGCCGGGTTATACTTCCGGCCGGTTTACGCCGCGGGGTATATCCCCGACATTAGCCCCCAAGTTTAGCTTGGATTTATCCATGGTAAACTTATGCTGCAAAATAAACACAAGAACAAATTTGACAGGTTGTGCTCCGGGTTAAGAATTCTTGTAAACCGGTACCTGATCACCCTTAAGTCCTTGTTATTTCCTCCTTCTGGGAAGTCTGGGTCAACAGACCAGCTTCATAATCAATTTGCCGACATTGTTTTGTCACAGAAATATTGTGAAGAATAACTCCTTTGATTCAGCTCCCAAAGCACCGGTTTAAGAAATATGGGTCTTGAAATACTTATCTGATATTCAGCCGGTTTGAAGATGTAAAACTTGCCGGTTTAATATTACCAAACTGGTCGGTTTATAAATATTGATGGCACCGGGTCATAATTGTTGTCGACACCGGGTCATGTAATTGATCTTACTGATTTGCTCAAAACTGATAAAATGAAGATGTTCCTCCTTTATATGCATAATACCTGTAGCCCCCAAGTCTTAAGAGGAGAACATAGTGATAACTTAAGACTTGCTCCAATAAGTGTTTCAACCTTGAAGAAATCCGGTTTGTTCATCATATAAACTGAATACTCCATATATGTAGCCCCCAAGTGCCGGGTTGTCATGCTTGCAGCAACCTGGGACTTGTAATTGCTTATAAAAACTTCAATCAGTGTAACCCCCAAGGGCCGCGTCATTATGCAATAATGAGCAGGAACTTTGTAAATATAATTATGTAGATTTTAGCAGTGACGTGTAGCCCCCAAGGGCCGGCTTAGTAAGATAATACTGAACTGGGACTTGATATATACTTCAGTGAAAATAACATCTTATAATGTAGCTTCCATCGTAGGGCTTGAACCCACGTCCACAAGGTTAAGAGCTTTGTACTTTACCAACTGAGCAATGGATCCTTCAATATTATGGACGAAAACTTATGTACCTTGAATTGTTGACAGGAGCAATTGGTAGCCCCCAAGGGCCGGCTCATTATAATATGATGAGTCGGGTCTTCAATAAGACTAGTAAAAAATGACTTTGCATTAGCCCCCAAGTGTCATGATGCATGCTTGCAGCGACATGAGACTTGCATGTAATCTCAATTTGAATAATGTAGCCCCCAAGTGTCGGGTTGTAAGCCTGCAGCGACTCGGGACTATTCCTTCCATGGCAAAATAAATCATATTCATCGACAAAATAATATCCATTGCGCTAAAGCGACTTTGAAAAACCTCAATCATAATATTAATAACCATAAAAATCCAACCATGTTGGCTATTTGAATATTTGAATAATATAATCCAATGATTTATGAGCGCATGATTCCAATGGCGCAATCCAAATATATATTGGCGACTTATAGTCGAAAGCCAGGCCGGGTCAACAAACACTGGATATTATCTTATCTCATACTGGCGACTTATAGTCCAAAGCCAGGCCGGGTTTAATAAACGCCGGTGATTTATAATCATACTTTATTCAACCTGTTTCTACATACAACAAGTTTAAAGTGTCCTGGCAGTTTACCGCCGAACGGGTCATAATGCCCGACATATAACCTGGGTTTATAACCGAGGCTGCACTTAAGAATAATCAAATATGAAATACATCATACCTGTGACATTGAATCACATCGTTGGTTTACCAACTTTTTGTAGTAAGAGTGATAACCCCAATCTTGAGTAATGATAACTCCTTTCATATTGTGCCGGTTTATGATAAAACCGTACCGGGTTGTGATAAACACCGGTTTAACCATATATAATACTGGCGACTCGTAGTCAAACCAGACCGGGCTGATAGTCTCCGGATTATAACTTGATCGTGTACTGACAACTTGTAGTTGAAAGCTGAGCCTGGTTGATAAACACCGGTTTACTCCATAATAGGATGGTAACAGAAAATCAAACCGGGCAGATAGCCTCCGGATTAAGATTTGACCGTGTTCAGTCAATTTGTAATTTGATAGTCAAACCGGTTTAAGAATTGTCGGTTTAAAAACGCAACAAAAGAAATATTTATCAATACAAAATTTCAAGCAAAGGCAATGATAAAATCATTTGCAAAAAGAGGCTATTGAGCCGATCAAATGGCGTTACCATGGTCGGACACGACCAAGCCCCCGATAGGCGTAACTATGGTTCAAGTCAGCCAGGTCCCCAAATGAAACAGTGGCATTATGCCGATCAAAAGGCGTGGCAATGGTTCGGGTTCGACCAAGCCCCCAAGTGATTCTGTGGCCTTAGGCCGATCAAGAGGCGTGACTATGGTTCAGACGTGACCACAAGTCCCCAAGTGATGCATTGGCATTACGCCGATCAAGAGGTGTAGCGATGGTTCAGGTTCGACCAAAGCCCCCAAGTGATGCTGTGGCACTAGGCCGATCAAGAGGCATGACTATGGTTCAGACGTGACCACAAGTCCCCAAGTGATGCTGTGGCTTTACGCCTATCAAAAGGTGTTGCTATGGTTCGGACGCGACCAAGCCCCCAAGTGATATTGTGGCATTGCGCCGATCAAGAGGTGTAGCTATGGTTCGAATACGACCAAAGCCCCCAAGTGATCAATGATATGATAAGCCAATAAGGCATGATACCCATGTTTGAACCGCGCATCATGGCAGCAGGTCCTCTTCGGCAACTTTTAATTTTTTGCAAGAGATAAATTCTTCTTGAACTGGAATTTTGAACCGGATATCGAGAGCTTCAAAGCTTTGCGGGAGATAGCTTTCCCTTGAGCCGGATTATAAACCGGAATCCTTCTTTTTAAGCCGGAAATTTTTCTGACGGCCTTTAAATTTGCACCAATATGATGGTTTAGGGTCCTGCATTAGATAACTTTGCAAGCCGGAGTAATTGCTCTTTTTTAAAGAAAGCAATATATAATAAAAATATGCTGGATGGATTTCACCTGATATGTCAGGCCAGTTAATATCCATCACGGGGTTGATGATCACCACGGTGAAGCTGACATCAATCACGGGCGGGTCGA